>NW_019154089.1:41090172-41120747 GCF_002288905.1 Enhydra lutris kenyoni | reverse complement strand
TTATTTGAGAGAGAGAGAGCATGAGAGGGGAGAAGGTCAGAGGGAGAAGCAGACTCCCCATGGAGCTGGGAGCCTGATGTGGGGACTCGATCCCGGGACTCCAGGATCATGACCTGAGCTGAAGGCAGTTGCTTAACCAACTGAGCCACCCAGGCGTCCTGACCTCTTCTTAATAAAGCTTTTACTCTCAGCAGCAGCAAACATAACAGGCTTTCTTAATGCACAGATGAAGACAGAGACCTAAACAAAATGCTAAGATGTAGGAATTCATCCCAAAAGAAAGAACAAGAACAAGGAACTAATTGAAACAGATACAAATAATATCCTTGATCCAGAATTTAAAATAACAATCATAGGGATACTAGATGGAGTTGAGAAGAGCATAGAAGACACCAGGGAGTCACTCACCAAAAAATAAGTCACCTAAAAATGAGTCAGACCGAAATAAAAAGTGCTATAACAGAGATATGAAACCTATTGGATGTAATTACCACAAGGTTGGAAGAAGCAGAGAAATGAATAAGTGATATAGAAGATAAAATTATGGAAAATAAGGTAGCTGAAAAGAAGGAAAGAAAAATACTGAATCACAAAGGGAGACTTAGGGAACACAGGGACTACATAAAGTATAAAGCATAGTAACATTCATAGCATAGGAGTCCCAGAAGAAGAAGAGAAGGGAAAAAAAGGCAGAAGGTTTATTCAAGCGAATTATAGATGAAAACTTCTCCAATATGGGAAGAACCAGGCACCCAAATCCACTAGGCACAGAGAACCCCCATCAAAATCAACAAAAGCAGGCCAACACCAAGACATATAGTAAAATTTGCAAAATATAGAGATAAGGAAAAAGTCCTAAAAGCATCAAGGGAAAAGAAATTCCTAACTAACAAGGGAAAACAAATAAGGTTAGTAGCAGATCTATCCACAGAAACTTGACAGGCTAGATGGAAGACTGGCATGATATATTTAACATCCTGAATGGGAAAAATATGCAGCCAGGAATACCTTATCCAGCAAAACTGTCATTCAGAACAGAAGGAGAGATAAGGAATTTCCCACACAAACAAAAACTAAAGGAGTTCATGACCACAAACCAGCCCTGCAAGAAATATTAAAGAGGACTTTTTGAGTGGGAAAGAAAGACCAAAAGCAAAAAAGACTAGAAAGGAACAGAGAAAATCTCCAGAAACACCAATTCATAGGTAATATAATGGCATTAAATTCATATCTATCAATAATCACTCTGAATGTAAATGGACTAAATACTCCAATCAAAAGACATAAGGTATCAGAATGGATACAAAAACAAAACAAAACAAAACAAAACAAAGAAAACGAAAAAAAAAACAAACAAAAAAACAAGGGCACCTGGGTGACTCAGTAGGTTGGGCCTCTGCCATCAACTTGGGCCATGATCTCGGGGTCCTGGGATTGGGCCCTGCATCGGGCTCTCTGCTCGGTGGGGAGTCTGCTTCCCCCTCTCTCTCTGCCTGCCTCTCTGCCTACTTGTGATCTCTCTGTCAAATAAATAAATAAAATCTTAAAAAAAAAAAGACTAAACTATATGCTACCTACAAGAGACACATTTTAGACCTATATGCACCTTCAGATTGAAAGTGATGTGATGGAGAACAATTTATCATGCTAATTGATGTCAAAAGAAAGCCAAAGTAGTAATACTTAGATCAAACAAACTAGATTTTAAACCAAAGACTGAAATAAGAGATGAAGAAGGTCACTATATCATAATAAAGGGGTCTATCCAACAAGAAGATCTAACAATTGTAAATATTTATGCCCCCAACTTGGGAGTACCCAAATATATAAACTGATTAATAACAAATGTAAAGAAATTCATTGATAATAATGCAATAGTAGGGGGCTTTAACATCCTGGTTACAGCAATGGACAGATCATCTAAGCAGAAGATCAAAAAAGAAACAATGGCTGTGAATGACACACTAGACCAGATGGACTTAACAGATATATTCAGAGCCATTTCATTCGAAAGCAGCAGGATACACATTCTTTTTGACTTCACATGGAAATTCTCTAGAACAGATTACATACTGGGTCATGAATCAGGCCTCAACAAATACAAAAAAAATGGGATCATAGCATGCATATTTTCTGACCACAACACTATTAAACTTGAAGTTAACCACAAGAAAAAATTTCATAAGACCATAAATAAATGGAACTTAAAGAACATGCTACTAAAGAATGAATGGGTTAACCAGGAAATTAAAGAAGAAATAAAAAAATATATGGAAGAAATGAAAATGAAAACACAATGGTTCAAAACCTTCAGGATGCAGCAAAAGTGGTTATAAAAGGGAAGTATATAGAAATATAGGCCTAGTTCAAGAAGCCAGAAAAATCTTAAATATATAGCCTAACCTTACACCTAAAGGTACTAGAAAAGGAAAAGCAAATGACACCTAATGCCAGCAGAAGAGAAATAATAACAATTACAGTAGATATAAATGATATAGAAACAAACAAAAAACCCAGTAGAACACAACAATGAAACCAAGAGCTGGTTCTTTGAAAGAAATAACAAAATTGATAGACAGACTTACCAAAAGAGAAGAGAAAGGACCCAAATAAATAAAATGAAAGAGGAGAGATTGCAACCAGCACTGAAGAAACAGTTATAAGGGAACATATAAAAAATTATATGCAAAAAAATTGGGCAATCTGGAAGAAATGGATAAATTCCTAGAAACATATAAAATACCAAAACTGAAACTGGAAGAAATAGAAAATTTGAACAGACCCTTAACCAACAAAGAAATTAAATCAATAATATTTTTTTAAAGATTTTATTTATTTATTTGACAGACAGAGATCACAAGTAGGCAAAGAGGCAGGCAGAGAGAGAGGAGGAAGCAGGCTCCCCACTGAGCAGAGAGCCCAATGAGGGGCTTGATCCCAGGACCCTGGGATCATGACCTGAGCTGAAGGCAGAGGCTTTAACCCACTGAGCCACTCAGGTGCCCCTAAATCAATAATGTTAAAAAAAAAAAAAAAATCTCCCAACAAACAAGTCCAGAGCCAGAAGGCTTACCAGGACAATTCTATCAAACATGTAAAGAAGAGTTAATACCTATTCTTCTCTGTTATAGAAAATATAAAGGGATAGAAAACTTCCAAACTCATTCTATGAGGCCAGCATTACCTTGATTCCAAAACCAGACAAAAACCCCACTAAAAAGGAGAATTACAGACTAATATCTCTGATAAACATGGATGCAAAAATTCTCAATAAGATAATATCAGATTGAACCCAACAGTGCATTAAAAGAATCATTCACCACAATCATGTGGGATTTATTTCTGGGCTGCAAGGGAGGGTTCAATATTCACATCAATCAATTTGATATACCATTAATAAAAGATAGGTTAAGGGTGACATGATCCTTTCAATTGATGTAGAAAAAGCATTCTTGATTAAAAACCCTCAACAAAGTAGAGATAAAGGGAACATACCTCAAAATCATAAAGGCCATCTATGAAAGACCCACAGCTAATATCATCCTTAATGGGAAAAAACTGAGAGCTTTTCCTCTATGGTCCGGAATAAGACAGGGATGCCCACTCTCACCATGGCGATTTAACATAATACTGGAATTTCTAGTTTCAGTAATTAGACAACAAAAAGAAATAAAATGCATCCAAATTGGCAAGGAAGAAGTCAGACTTTCACTATTCACAGATGACATGATACACTATGTAGAAAACCTGAAAGATTCCACCAAAAAATTGTAAGAGCTGATAAATGAATTCAGCAAAGTTGGAGGATACAAAATCAGCATACAGAAATCTATGCATTTATACACACCAATAATAAAGCAGAAGAAAGAGAAATCAAGGAATTGATCTCATTTACAACTGCACCCAGAACCATAAGATACCCAGGAATAAACCTAACCAAAGAGGCAAAAGATCTTTACTCTGAAAACTAAAGAGCACTTATGAAAGAAATTGAAGAGGACACAAAGAAATGTTTGAAAAACTTCCCATGCTCATGGAATGGAAAAATAAATGTTAAAATGTCTATACTACCCAAATAATCTACACATTAATTAAATCTCTTCTAAAATACCTTCAGCATTTTTCACAGAGATAGGACAAACAATCCTAAAATTTGTATGGAACCATGAAAGACCCTGAATAGCCAAAGCAATCTGAAAAAGAAAGCAAAGCTAAAGGCATCATGGTTCTGGACTTCAAACTATATTACAAAGCTGTAGTGACCAAGACAGTATGGTACTGGTACAAAGCAGACACACAGATCAACAGAACAGAATAAAAAACCCAGAAACTATGGACCCGCAACTATATGGTCAACTAATGTTCAACAAAGCAGGAAAGAATATCCAGTGAAAAAAAAAGAGTCTCCTTAGCAAATGGTGTTGGGAAAACTGGACAGCAACATTCAGAAGAATGAAATTGGACCACTTTATTATACCATATATTTCAAATGGATGAAAGACCTGAATGTGGGAGAGGAAACCATCAAAATCCCAGAGAAGAACACATGCAGTAATCTCAGCCATAGTGACCTCTTTTTTTTTATTTTTTTGACAGACAGAGATCACAAGTAGTCAGAGAAGCAGGCAGAGAGAGAAAGGAGGAAGCAGGCTCCCTGCCAAGCAGGGACCCCGATGCGGGGCTCGATCCCAGGACCCTGGGATCATGACCTGAGCTGAAGGCAGAGGCTTAACCCACCCATGTGCCTTGGCCATAGCAACTTCTTACTGGACAGATCTCCTGAGACAAGGAAAACAAAAGTAAAAATGAAAAATGAACTATTGGGACTTCATCAAGATAAAAAAACTTCTGCACAGTGAAAGAAGCAATCAACAAAACTAAAAGGCATACCTTTCAAAATGGAGAAGATATTTGCAAATGATGTATCTGAGAAAGGGTTAGTATCTAAAATCTATAAAGAACTTATCAAACTCAATACCGAAAAACAAATAATCCAGTTAAGAAATGGGCAGAAGACACAAATAGACTTTTTTTTCCAAAAAAAAGTCTAAAAAGTCTTTTCATAGGCATGAAAAGATGCTCAACATCATTCATCATGAGGGAAATACAAATCAAAACTACAATGCGATACCACCTCACACCTGTCAGAAGGGCTCAAATGAACAACATAGGAAACAACAGATACTGGCGAGGATGCAGAGAAAGGGAATCCCTCTTACAGTGTTGATGGGAATGAAATCTGGTGCAGCCACTCTGGAAAACAGTATGGAGGTTCCTCAGGACGTTAAAAATAGAACTACCTTATGGCCCAGCAATTGTACTACCTGGTATTTACCCAAAGAATATAAAAGTACTGATTTGAAGGGACACATGCACCCCCATGTTTATAACATTATCAATAATAGACAAATTATGAAAACAGCCCAAATGTCCACGGGCTGATGAATAGTTAAGAAATACATGGTGTATACATACAATTGACTATTACTCAGCTATCAAAAAGAATGAAATCTTGCCATTTGCAATGACATGGATGAAACTAGAGTGTATGATGCTCAGTGAAATAAGTCAGCCAGAGAAAGACAAATACCATATGATTTCATTCATATGTGGAATTTAAAAAAAAAACAAAATACATGAACATAGGAGAAAGAAGAAAAAAAGAGAGAGAGAGAGGGAGTCAATCCATAAGAGACTATTAACTACACAACAAACTGTGGGTTGCTGGAGGGGAAGTGGGTAGGGATGGGCTAAATAGGTGATGGGTATTAAGGAAGGCACTTGTAATGAGCACTGGGTATTGTATGTAGTGATGAATCACTCAATTCTACACCTAAAACCAATACTACACTATAAGTTAACTAACTAGAATTTGAACAAAAACTTGAAACAACAACAACAAAGAATTGGAATCAGAAATAGAAAAAGTTACTTGAGGTAAGTGACCAAGAGGGTGACACATGTCTGGAGACACACACAATTTATTCCATCTTTTGTGAAATCATTTATCCAAGACAAGGGTCTAAAACTCAAGCGTCTCAGGGGCCAGGCCTGTGATATAGATGAGTGTAACCGGTGGGGGAATTGGCAAGGAGTGGCCACTATTGAAAACTGGAGAGTAATGTGCTCTGCTATTCACTTCCATGTATTTGTGGCCATCTTCTGGAATTTCAAAAATAAAAGTCAAGAAGCCAAGAAATTAGTATGTGAAATTCATCTATTTTCAAATGCCTCTTCAAATATATATAGATATATATTTAAAGATTTTATTTATTTATTCGACAGACAGAGATCACAAGTAGGCAGAGAGGCAGGCAGAGAGAGAGAGAGAGAGAGGAGGAAGCAGGCTCCCCACTGAGCAGAGAGCCTGATGCCCAGATGATCCTGGGATCATGACCCAAGCCGAAGGCAGAGGCTTTTAGCCCACTGAGCCACCCAGGTGTCCCGCCTCTTCAAATAGTTTTAAAACCCTGTGAGACCCCCAAGGTATATGTATGTAGTCTGCATTATAACCTCCAGGTAGCCAGTTTGCAACCTCAGCTATAAGTTCATTAAACTTGTATTATGTCTACCCAAACTATAATTCCTGTGGGAGGAAAAAAAAGATCTCCCCCCAATAAGGGACTGGTATATGTTTATTTTGGTCTCATTGAGGCTGAATATGATAACTCAATATGTATTTGTTGAACAAATGTTGAGAATTGCCTGTCAAAGTAAAAACACACTTTCCTCTTTATGCTCTTGTAATATATCAGGTTAATATAGTTGATTATTATAATGGGTCTATAGATATGCTCATTCTTAAACCATTGTGAAACTAGATTGAGTCTTTAAAAATAGGAGAAAATACATTTGCTATTGCAGTATGTTGATGGTTGGAAATTCCCAACTTCATGGCATTGATAATTTCTATTTCTATCAAATTTTAGTGATGATTAAATGTTCTAAGATCAGCAAATTTTAGTTTGTCTACCTTTTTCTTTCATATAAATGAACAAGTCTGTACCTATATATTTTCCCCCAGAACTTAGTTTCTCATTTGGCAGAGTGGAGTAAGGCAAAGAAACTCACGGTATCCCTTATTCAAGTCAAGATATCTTGGAACAATATTACAAAATTTGTTTTAGGCCCTACAGTCTTCCTCTAGGCCCATGTTCAATAGCTTCCTTGAGTTAGTTTTAGATTATTTTGAATGAAGCGTTCAAATCTGCATTTATTAGCAATGAATTATTTAACTTTTTTGTGTAATAAATGTAATTCATTATAAAATGTTTTTGTTGTTTTGGTTTGGTTTTTTAGTTGCTGTTTGCTTAGTATTTTGAAAGGAGGGAGTTTGTGCAGCAATTATCAGGGTTAAAATTTTTGTTGAGGTATAAATCGGAGGAAATGACTTAAATACTAGGTTTTTTATTTGTATTTGTAATGTGTGATTTTAATGTCTGGATTCAGCAGGTTCACCTTCCAGATACCTGCACACAAAATGGATTGACATCATTCTCCAGTGATTAATTAGGCACCACAGACACCTATGTGTAAAAACAGGTTCTGACACAGCAAAACCTGCCAGACACGCCAGACAGATCTTTAAGCCCTGGTCATAAGTTCTTGTTCTTGAAGTGGAATACCATATTGATTTTCTCTGAAGTAAGACAGGCCGAATCTGGACTTCTGGAGCTCACTGACTGTTTGGGGAGCTCATTGTCCTAAAGGGAATGCTTGAGAAATAATTCCATCATTGCAATTTAGCTGGGATACTTTGGCAATGTATGGATTATGACAACTAAACTTGGAGGGTGCTCTGGCTACTGTGCTCTTGGCTGCTGTTCATGCCTCTGCTACAAAGTCATATTGTATGTGGAGGCAGTGGATGGCCTTATCCACCACTTAATATATGTCTTCTATAGGCCACTCTGTCAGCCAGCCATATTGCTTAATATTTGTGCAGATCATGTATGAGATGATGATCAGTGTGTGCAAGTTGTAGTAGAACAGCTCTAGTGACATGTTCACTAAAGGCAAGTAAGAAATGTCTGTACAGGATAGGTGGACTGCAAATGATGGTGAAAGTCTGGGTGAATGTGAGGAATGTGTCACCTAGAGGTGGTTTTAATGCTATAGGCTGAATCGGGTCAGTGAATGAAAAGGGCAGGAAATGGGACTAAGAAATGGTGTGGTGGAGGATTATCACTGCTCAGTCTTAAGGTTTAAAAAAAGCATGAGATTTTCTTATGGTCAGAAGCTTATTTATCTGTAAATATTGCTGCAAAAATAGGAGAGAATTTGGGGATGGGTATTTATTAGGGACCCATTTCTACCATTGCATGAAATAATGTTAGATATCTAACAGTGATTTTTTTCTGCTTTACTGACTGATAGCAAGACTCATTAGCTAGGAAAAAAAAATGGGATGAAGAAAAAAAGGAATGAGTTGTTCTCATGGCAGAAAGGAATTTCTGATTAAGCAGTATATCTAAAAAGATAATCACTACCTTGCCGTTCAAAGTCTATTTAGGTTAGTTTCAAGCCACAAGTATTTCCTTAGACATGGCTAACTAAAATGAAGCATAAATACAATGCATATTTCTTAATCATTTATATAAAATGTTTATTTTCAAGAAATATATACTGATAACATTTTCATTGACATACGTTGGTACTGTAGTTACAGTAAGGTTTACAAAAAATGCAAAACTTCTGAAACAAAATTATCATTGTGTATCATAAGTAAACATGACAGATTATTTAACAGTTATAAAATTTATTTTCTGAAAAAGTGCTTTTGTTCACGGTTTAAGGGAAATGAATATCTTCCTTCTTTTTGTCTAAGAGCCTTTTGAGGGTGTGTGTGAAATGAGAATTCTCATGCCTACTTGACTGGCTTGTGTGTATAGAAAATGTAATGATATTGCAAAATACCTCCAGTGTCTAGAAAATCTATCTATGTGATCAATAAATGTTTATTTGTCTACCTTATCTCCACTGCGGTCCCATCTATCCACCTTACTATTTGAATCTTTTATTTGGACCATTTGTGTTAGGTAATTACAGGACATATTACATGGTGCATTTCAAGGTTGTAAAGTTGCATTTATTTAAAATCAAGAAATATTCCTATGTAAATCCTATATGCCAAATCCCACTGGACCATTTGAACCACAGCAGATGACACATAGTTTTCCAAATAATCACCTGAACTTTGTAAACTTGGTGCTTCTGATCATTCTCTAAAATGCTATTAACTCCTTTATTGCCTTAGTATCCAAAGCATCTGAAGATACCTTATTTTTTTACATTTATAGTACATTCAAGTCATTTATATTGTCTGATAAATAATGACCCCTTTTGGAATAAGTATCATGTGTCCTTCAAATTTCTATCTCTATTGCTAACAGTGAGCCTGGTCTGTATCAGGTATGCCATAAACTGGTGAGTAAATATAAGTTTAAACCATTAACTATTAACAAAATAGAAAAATCAGGCAATGAAGTTGTGCCCCAAGAAGGCAGGTTTCAACTCTTGATTAATGCCCTGATGAATGAAGTATGGAATTTAAATACTCAATACTCACCAAGGGTGTAATACCAGAATGGTGTGTAATTTCCAAGGTACTAAATGTAACTCCTCCTTTCTTTTCCCAATCAAGAAACATACCGGAATGCAATTGAGTGTTATAATACTATTAAGACACAACCATGAATTTATTAAAAAAAAAAAGAAAATCATTTACAAATTTCTCTGATTCCTTCAGAAACATGTTCCTAAAAGGAAATGATTTTGAAGAAAATTTTCTCAATAATGGTTACACTCGTTACTATTTTTATAAGGAAATATTTTTGTTAAAACACAAGTCAGAATGAGATAGTTCAGAGAAATTATTAGCCTTTTGATGTTGCCAGCAATGCTATATTTTATTTTTGTAAACCCACAATGAATACTAAAGTCTCTGAAAAGTTCTGCAGTAGATGTATACCTTGGTAAACACCTAACAAGCATTTATAATTGCCATGTACTGACTATAATTATCTCTTGTCTTAGTCCTGAAGTTCAACTTACCTGTATTTTTATAGATAGCTTATTCTCTAGTTTTGGACTGGAACACCATCTGCCAGAAGATTCTCAAACTTACTGAGAAAATAAGACTGTTGCTTGATTGTGAAGGGATCTGGCTTTCACCCACATGGGAGGGAGAAAAGAGAAGCAATTACCTCCTCCAAATTAGGAAAACATTTTGGCAGTTTGAGATCATTTCAGTGCCCATGTGTGTACTTCCATAATATATGTTGCCTATGCATTCACTATATCTGTTTCCCACCCTCCACCCCCATCCCGGAAGGAGAGAGTAAAGCAGAATATATGATTTAGCATAATTTATCATCTATCCCACACTACTAAGTTTAATTTATTTCTATGGTATTAGTCAGGATAGGTTGAGTTATACCAAGCTATCAAACAAATCCCGCATCTCAATGACCTACGACAAAGCCTTATTCCATGGCCATGCTACATACCTGTTGGGGTAAACTAGGAACTTCTTTCCACTTTCACTTCACTAAATAAGGCCAAGGTTGACAGAGAAGCCATGATCTGGAAACTATCATATTGGCAGTTCCATGTTTCTGCTCAGGAATGTCACTTCCACACATGTTTCTGTGCTAACGTGAGTTGCACACACATGTAGCATCAAGGGACGAGGAAAGCATGATTCCCTCTTCTACACAGCAGCTGAGAAGAGCTTAATATTACTGAATAGTAGTAATGCCACCACAGTAGTATTCCTGAGACTAAGTGCCAAATTAAAAATAATTACTTAAAATAAAATAGTGGATTTATTATAAACAATAACAAAAGAATAAAGAAGACTAAAGACTGCAGTTAGCCTATCCTGCAGTTGCTAGGAAAAATAGCATTAAAATCCTAGCACTAATAATTACATCACATATCACCAAAAAGTTTATAACAAAAGCACAGTATTACAGCATAGCAAAATGCATCTGTAAATCTTCTTTCCAAGTTAAGGTGTTCTGATGACATTCCTCATAAAATCTACTTTTTTTTTCCCCCCAAACTGCTGATTGGGAAATACTTATGTTGTTTTGCACAAGGCTTTTCAAAACCTTAAAATCTAAATTCTTTAATGAGTGTAATCGGTATAGTGGAGAGTCTGATGTAATCCACAAAATCATTTAAATTTTGTCTTAAAAACATTGCAAAGGAAATGACATTTTACAGATTCTCCTTACTCTCTTGAAAGTGTTGTAAATAGGTCTTTGGCAAAGAAGAGTTTCTAATATACAGCACATGAGTAAGGATCCATCCTCTGAGAAGGACGATGGAGATGGATACTAGTATGGCTTATACCTTCATCGCTAATGACAAGAAAAAAGAAAGAACCAAGAATGCCTCATTTAGTTTGGTGAGCGAGGCAAGAGTCACTAGAATTTAGTCCACTAAGACAGTGAAAAGAATTCGAACATGTAAGGAAAACTTTGCTCTTTTGTTGGAGTTTTGACTCTTGGGGTCCATTTAGACAAGCGTATCACATCCCAAACCTGAACCGGGACCCTGACTTGACACTTATTCTGAGGGAAGATTGCCACCTACTGGATGGCCAACACCACTCCCTCAGGTCTTAACAGTGTGTAACTATGGTTCCTTTAAAATTACATACTTGAAAAATAAAACCTTAGTTTGTCCACAGATTCTTCCCACATGTATTTCAACAGAAGCTCCTGGATGGGAAATTATTTTGGCCATCCTCCAGAAAGAGCTAAATGTAAGATGCTTTAACACTTGTTTCTCACTTACAGCTGTTCTGGTATGATAGAGAGAATTCTGATTTTCCGAATGTCCACAGACGTCAGCTGCATATCCTACCTCAATCAAATCCAGCGTTCACGTCGGATTTGCTATAGACGACTATTCTTTAAAAAATAGTAAAGTGTGTCCCTGACTACTTGAAGCAGTTCTAAGCTTTATAAAATTTTCAGTTTTAAACTATTCCGTGGACTACATATGACGAGTACGTGGATATAAAGAATAACAGAGCCACTTATAATGTCTTCTTATGAGCAGCAAAGCTGTTGGTGATTTCTTCGGACAAATGGCACAGACGTGAGATTATGCGTCTCCGCTCTGTTGTCACTGTGTAGCCTTTGACACATAAGCAAGAGATTCTGGCTCTGCCTTCTGTATAGGTGAGAGAAGTACAGATTTGAGGTGACTTGCAACACCATGGTCAATTTTAAAGGAAAAAAATGTTTTAAATATTAGTGAGTCATTATAATTGGTGGTATTTTAGTAGATCGGTATAAGAAAAGACAAAGAGAAGATTTAAATGCACCAAGCAACAGAATGAGGACTGCTGTCAACTGAAGGAGTAAATCTAGAACAAGAGAGTTTAATGAAAGAGAAGGAAAAGTGGAGTCCACCTAAGGGATTAAGGAGAATTATTAGGAATGAGAGTAAAAAGCTGAGATGGTAGATAAAAAAATAGTAGAGAGGTGACTATGCAGGAAACAATATAAGACAGAAATAAGAAAAGAGCAAAATCAAAAATTTGGGATTAAACAGACCTGGAGTCATTAGCAGTGTGATTTGGGGCAGGTTCTCCAACTTTGCCAAGGACCAGTTTTAACTCCTACAAACTGGGAATAACAGTTTCCCTATAAATTTCTAATTAAATTAGATAATACATATAAAATGCTTAAGAAACAATAAATATTTTCTCATTTTACTGTTCCTTTGAAGAGGTTAAAACAAAAATGGCTGAACAATGAAGACCTTTGGCCGAAAAAGAGAGAAAGCATGCAAAAGAGAAAGAAAAAAGAGAGAAGCGGTAAAAAAATGTTTTAGAAAAGGGGAGCTGAAATAAAAAGAATTGAAATGGTAACAGTAGCAGGAAAAACAAGACTTTGATGAGAAAATTGTTGCCATGATAAGAACAGTGCTGACTCAGTATGATGTCCACACTCTCAAAATAAAGTAAAATATGCAGGCAAGAGGCGCCTGGGTGGCTCAGTGGGTTAGGCCCCTGCCTTCGGCTCAGGTCATTGTCCCAGGGTCCTGGGATCGAGCCCCACATCTGGCTCTCTGCTCAGTGGGGAGCCTGCTTCCCCCTCTCTCTGCCTGCTGCTCTGCCTACTTGTGATCTCTGTCAGGTAAATAAATAAAATCTTAAAAAAAAAAATATGCAGGCAAAAACCATTTGTGTTGATCAGACGGCCCCAAATAACCAATTTAGCTCTTCTCAAGCCCTCCCACCTGTATGAATGCTAGTTCTAGTTTTTAATCTGTCAATTTCCCCCTCACCTCTCTTTGAGCTACACTTCCACTTTGCAGCAACTTTCTGGACATTTCTATTTGAATACCTTACCCACATCTCGAAGTCAAGACTTCCATACAGAATCTTACTATCTTCATTATCAAACTCGATCCTCTCCCAATGAGCTTTTTTTCTCTCCAAAGTTGCCTCACTGTTCTCCCAGAACAGAAGTTACTTGGCTCAGTATGTCTACGTTTTATTCTCTCGCTCTGTTAACCACCCTCTGCAATGCCACGGTGCTGTGTTTGTGGTAGGAATGGTGGTGATAATAAAGAAAACCAGAATGCACATAGTTTTGTAGTGTTTTCCTGTGCAGAGCATTACTCAATCTTTACCTAAAGCTTCTTCTGCTGAATGGATCTCTCTAATTCAAGTATTGCCACCATTATCTTAGCAAACGTGCGTCCTATTTCTTGCCTGGAATATACATGCAGTGTCTGACATGGCTTAAGGGTCTTCAGTCAATACTTAAAAGAAAATGATTAGTTTTTCCTAAAACTAAAGTATATATTCCTAACTGGAATATTTAAAATATTTCATGATCTTTCACAACTTAGGTTCTTAGACTAATTTTCATTTATATATTCTCCAAAACCTCCTTCCTGACTGCTTTTTCTCCAGGATGACTCTGTACATGTTTCTTTATTTTTGTTTGTTTGTTTGTTTGTTTTTCTGTGTCCATCACTATACCATTCATACTTCAAGACCTTGACCTAATGTGAATTTTCCTACGACCCCTTGCCCAGTGAGAGACTGCTTAGCAGAGAGGTGCCAGGTAGCAATCTCTCAGGGTACCAGAACATCACTAGAGTAAACTGGAGCTATTTCTGACCAAAAGGATGTATACATACATGTATCTTTAACTGCACATAGTGATTCAGATGTAATGTCTTTGGAAGGTCATCCGATTGCTACTGAGACCAAATAACATGTAGTATAGCTTTGCTTATTTAAAATTCGTGATCTATTTCATCATCAAAATTTCAACCTTTTCCAAATCACTGTCTAATTCAGGACAGGAATTTGAAAAAGAAGAAGAAGAAGAAGAAGGAGAAGAAGAAGAAGAAGAAGAAGAAATAAAGATACTAGGAGCCTCCTATCTTTACTACTATCACAGGAAAATCAGTAAACTGTTCTCTTCCTTTTTTTCTTTTTTCCAGAACAATGACTCTTCATTTGCAGTGAAGAAACAGGTAAGTGAATCTATTTCTCTACATATTTAGTAATAGAAAAAAAAAATTTCTGCTCACATCTACTACATGGATACTGAACGAATAATAAAATTTTTTTGAAAGACTTTTCTGAATTTACTTGCCTATTTGGACTTTCAAATGCTTACTTTGCTCCAAATTTTGTTTCTTATCATACTTACTGTCTTTTTTTCAAAGAATTGAGCACAGGTTTGTCTTCTCTAAGTCCCAGGAAGACAGAATTTTTGTCTTGGACAACTTTGTGCTAGGACAGAAATATGAACAGCTGTACAACCTGGAAGTAAATAACTATACCCTTCCTGTTAGTTCCTGGGCACAGGGCCTAGTAAAAATTGGCACTGGGTCTCACATGGACATAGGTGATATAGTGGAAATGTGTTATGAAGAGTTAAAATAACAACTAATTTGAATTTTAGTTCCTTCCATTATAACTAACCGCATGAAATACTCAGGATTTCATGCACACACACACGTACACGCATATACATACACACAGTAAATATCAGATTTAAAGGTAGAAATAATCTGTTTACCCAATAAGGACCATTATGTTCATAAATGCCAAGTGTTAAAAAGCACATGCACCCTCAAAGCAGCTGTGTGAGTTTTTTAGTTTTTTTCCCTTGAATTTTAGATTTAGAAAAACCATGTCTCAGCTGCTACCTTTCAACAATTTTACTCTGAGGCAATAAATAATTCAATGTGCTAATTTGACAGATGACTCTCCAGGAGCCTCCTACCATTACTAGCATCATTAGGCCATAATATGTGTGACGAGGATGGGCCATTCAGCAAATGTCCTTCACTTGTTTACCCCTAAAGAGCTGTACTCTGCACAATTAACTAATGAAGCATTATGGGCCTTTTTTTTTCCTTCCCTCCTATTTCAATATATCAATGCAGGGTCTGAGGGAAAATATATTCTGTTTCCTTTTACTAAATAAGTATTTATGGGATGGTTAAAACTCCACTGTAGCTTCCAAATGAATAAGGGGAAAGTAATAAGATGGTCAAAACGGATCATCATCACTTTTATTATTATTATTATTATTACTTCCTTTTTCTTCCATGGTTTGTGAGGAAAATGCAAAAGCAATTTGGTGTTGAAGTGCCTAAAAAAAAGAAAGAAAGAGAGAGAGAAAGAGAGAGAGAAAGAGAGAGAGAGAGAATAACTGCAAATCACCGCTTAATATTTGCTGATTATCAGGAACTTGAACATTGTCTCCATCAAGTTCAGAAATTTCATCCTTACCTAAAAACTTGATCACAGGTGAATTTTCTAAGACTCTTATTTGAGTTAAAAATTTAATTTCAGTTTTAGAATTACTAAAATACTACTGTGAATATTCCAGTTGTGTGAATATGTATGTATGAATACATCTTTACCGTCCAAATCAGCAAAGCATGTGCCTACAGATGCTCAAAGAAAGTCCCTACGTTCATGTCTAAATAGTTTCAATTAAATTAAACAAAGAAAATCAGCTGGCTTGCCTGTTGTTATTATTTCACTAAACATTTGATTGCCAAAACATTCTGTTGTTGGGGGGAAAATTGCCTGAGGTGAAAGTGATTTTAGGGATCTCTTTCTTGTATTTGCAGAGAAGGTATCCTGGTTCTTAAGAAATGAATGCATCCTTCATATTCCTGCATTGGTTCATGGGTTGGAATGTGGAAAATAAACTGCACAAAGCATATCAATTGGAAGAAAATTAGGGTGATACCAGAATTACAGTTTTCCATTTCTAGCCTTCATTAAGACCCATGGAAATGTTATTTCCCAAAAGTAATAGTCACAACCATTCTTCCTAGATGTAAACTACTTTTTTTTCAGTTGACAACCCATGTCCAAAGACAATTACTGGCATGTTCCTCTTCGCACAAATAAAATATAATAAATTATAATCATCATTGTGATATTAATTAATAATAGCTATAATTTATTAAGAGCCAATTCAGTCTAAGCCCTTTATGTTTATTGCATGAATGCGGAAAATATGAAACAATGGTATGAGGAACTTCTTGGTTCCTTTACGAACCTTGAGGCTACAGAATGTATTTAAATTAAAAGAGTAAGAGCACTGTTACATTTCAAGAGTTCTGAAAATAAATTCTGATAGATTATCAATATCATGTCACTTTTGTATGGTTTCAAAATTACTATAAGCCACATAACTCCACATTCTATCACACTTGAGTAATCTATTCATTAATTCTTTTAGTAGAATAAATTTTAAACATGGTAACTCAAAAATGAGCAAATTCAGTGGAAAAATAATTTGAACCCCTTTTTTCAATGTAAATGTTCTCAGTGGTCTTACTACAACCTTATGATAAATTATAGATGCAATGAAACTCTGACAATATTTTTTATATTTTGTACTTAATGAATTGGATACTGTTTAACTTTAAAATATTCACTTTTCTAGCCACATATAAAAAGGGAATAAAATTCAATGAGCATGTAAACCTAATTTTTCAAAATGTAGTTAAAAATGGAAAAGGTGAGTGCCAAAGAAAACAGTGTTTCTTTGCTTCTTTATTGGGGAGAAAATTATGCATCATCTTTTTAGAAAACATAACCCATCCATGAAAATCTGAGAAACATTAGTAAAAAGTTGGAATATTTTTAACTAATGATAATAAAGGCATTTCACAAGACTATATCTTAAAAAAAAAGAAAAAAAACCCTAAATATATCTGGTGCAAAAATTTCTTTAGAAGACATGCTAATCACATTTATATGCAAATGCCCTCTCTTTCTATATGAAACCTTCCATACAAGGTTTAAGTAAATTTGTTAAATGTGAAGGAAAACTATTTCACTATTTGAAACATGTACTGAAACTCTTTATCTGTTATATGCAGAATCTACAGTTTAACCCAGATATTCTATTGAATGGGAAGGGACCAAAATATGGAATACCTTATAGAATAATTCAATGCTTAATAAACACTGAACAAGCAAATTTTATTTTAAATTTTTGGTCATTTATTCACAAAAGTTATCTAGCAAAAATAGCATGGGTAATAATATCACAGCTTATAATTAATAAAATTACCTCTACTTTTTTTTTTAGCATTTGGCATTTGAAATGTTCCAAATATCATTAACAATCACTGAAAGTTATTAGCAAATACTGCATACAGAAGATTCTTTTATAATATGGTTTTCATTCTAAAAAAAACCCACTAAAATTTAATAGTCATTTAGTCACTGAAATTAAAAAAAAATTATAAGTACTCAAGCAAATATGTAGTTTCCATATAAATTCACCTGTAATCAACAGAATTTAACCAAAACTGACACAAACTTTATTTAAAGACTTCTAAATGAAATAAATATTCCTGTTTTTTGTAAGAAAAAAATAAAAGCCACATGTGGTGTTCTGCTAGAGTTTTACTCATTCTTATGTAGTAATTTCTTCTTTTTAGTTTGACTCTGCTAAGAATTCAATAATGTACCATTAAAAAAAATCATAGCTATACTAAATACATCCTTGAGAGACACACTCCCATAGATATGTCACTTAAATACAGACTCACAGTTCATCGAAGATGTTTCTGTTTATTTTGATATGTTTTGTTAAAGAAATCCAAAACGATGACCAAAGAGACCAAAAAAAAAAAAAGAAAAGAAAAGAAAAGGAGAACAACAACAAAACAACCATTCATCCATTCATGGGTAATTGAATTCCCTCATATTTCAGAAAAAGACTGCCTATCTGTAGGGCTGTGTGTTATTTGAATAACTTCCTTTAAAATGCTTTTCCTTATAAGATGGGGAATTGCAACAATGTTTAAGAACTCAAGGTCAAAACATTTTTAAGTTAGTTTATTTGATGGATGCATTGCCATGAGGAGGCACCCCTCCTTTTTCTCTTCCCTTATTCCCATAAATTGCCTTTAGACTGGATGTTTATGGCCCAATGTAAAGAACAAAACAGGGAGGTAATTAAGTCTAGAATTGCCTGCTGTTGCCCATGAGTCAAGCCACCCGCCTTAAGACTAGGAGTTCTCCCGAATCCACAAAGAAGGAGCCTTGGTTCTGCAACAAAGCTAAGCAGCAAGACATCATTACCGTTAATTACCTGATAAACAAAGAAGACTTGGTGTCGGTGGCAAAACACCAAACTCCGGGCGGCAGCTGATGCTGTAAAAGACAATTGGCCTTACTTTGTCCTGTTGAGCATTGTGCGGTGAGATGATCCACCTCCATAAAGAGCTCAAGTAATTAGACTCCAACCACTGTGTTTATATGGGCTGCACTTTGTATGGTGCCCTGATAACAACAAACAACCTGTCCACTGGAGACAGGTGGCATCTACTAAACATCAGATGGGAAAAAAAGGACATGCTTTCAAATAGCAGTTCATTAATTTATAATCACAAAGGACAAAGTACATGAAGGCAGGTGAGAAATACGGAAGCACACTGAAGTTTACAGCTCCCTTAATAAATAAATATGAATTAAATAAAACACGAGATCTATTTCACAAAATAATCATTGGCCTTTGTGAACTATCTTGGGATATACTCACATACAAATATTTTAACAAGAATATATATATGTATGTCATATACATATATATAAAATGTGCATATATGCATACTCTGTAGATATGTGTATGTATGCATATACATTATTGTTTTGCTTTGTTTTCATCTTTTTCATTCCTCTTGTCATGGATTATTCATGAAAGCCAAAAAGCAACAGGTAAATAGAACAGGGTGGTACACATGAAAAAGTCAAGCTCAGAGAAGATTGTGCCATGGAAGACCAGTGTCCAGATGGGGAACATGGGGCTGAGTGGGTTTGAGTGCACAAGAGAAGGTGACGTAGGATTGTAGCATCATCGCATATATCTGGTTTCTTCCTTATCTGCTGGTTAGCCTTAGGTGAGACTTCTCAGATTTGTTTTCCTTTTATTCATAGAATGAAGTTAGTAAGTTAATAATGCATTTCTGTCAGCATCATTGTAAGGACTACTGGGCACAGCGTATACACAGCTTAGCAAATGCCCAATATGTAGTAGGCTCGAAGCAAATACTGGTTTTAGTAGGTAACTTGGAATAAATTCCTTACTTTGGAGGAAGCTAGCTACTTAAGGCATTAAGAAACACAGAGTGGACCAAAGCTCAGCTGGTTTGGTGAGCATGTATAGGCAACTCTTAACATTCTCCACTGGGAGAATCTCTACCAGCTAAAGGAAGAGAATAGAAAGCTCAGAATCTTGGAATCTTTACTACTTCAGACATTCCTTACATACTTTACAGGATAATGGGATCATTAAAAGCACTGAGTTTGTAGGCAGAATGACCTAAGTTCAATTCTAAGCTTTGAGCTTATTAGTCCTGTGTTCTTGAAAACTTTTTAATTTATGTTCTCACCTTAAAAAGAAATAAAAAGAGAGAGAGAGAGATACAAGGCCAAGATATACTTGAGAACATGAACCATCTAGGTTTGAATCACAGCCCTACTATTTACTTATTCACTTATATCTTTGATTCAATAGTCTCATCTACAAAATGGGAATGATAACTACTTTATAGGATTGTTGTTAGATTTAAATGAGTCATTTTATACACAGCCCTTAGAATAGTGCCTATGTTAGTGTTATGATTTGCTCTTGTTACCTGCTACTTAGGGACTTTTAAGGCCCTTTCAAGTTGAGGCCTTCCCTACATGTGATATGAAGTATTATTTTTAAGAATCACTACCTGCACATGGACACCACCATCATGCCCCAAATGCTCTCCATGTTTTTCTAGAAGACTTTAACGTGTACCTTCATGTTTGCTTACAAGATAGTCAGTCACCAGTATGGCCACTGTAATTACCACATGACACTCTGTGCATTTTTCTTCTTTGGTTTACCCTATTTCATGCCAAGTATAGCAAAACTACTTGACGGGGACACTCTATTACCACTACTTTTACAGTATCCCAAGAGTCAGTCATTAAAGTTGCTAAAGCTTCTCCTTCTTGTAGTGAGTTCCCAGCAGACAGAGAGGGGAGAGATACCTCTGTAACTCTCTGCCACTCTTTTTTAACTGGCCCGGAATACTCTTTGTACCACAAGGCTTATGAAATTAGCTCCTAAAATCTACTTCCCTAGACTACCATCCACCCATGATCATGAAATCAAACCCAAGGTCATACTTTCCATTGCCATGGCCTCTCTCCTCACACATCATGCTTAAATAACCGGATGAACATGAAAACATTTATTAATGCAAATTATGTGTCCCTCATGTGGATCCACAGAATCAATTTCTTTAATTTTATAGAAGTTAATCAAAGCAACTTTGTATAATTGAGGCCTCTGAGACTGATCATTTCTTCTTTTTTTTTAAGATTTTATTTATTTATCTGAGAGAGAGAAAGAGAGAGAGAGCCCAACATGGGACTCAGTCCCAGGACCCTTGGATCATGACCTGAGCTGAAGCCAGTTGATTAACCCACAGAGCCACTCAGGTACCCCTGAGACTAATCATTTCTGAATGACCATAGACCACTGATTATAATGTCTTACTCCTTTGTTATAAACACAAATTTCTTACTTGCTTCCCGTGATAAAATGATTGAACTGACACAGCACTCCATTTACTACTGTACTTGTGTATAGTAAACTTTTCTGAGCTTTTTATGACCGTCAATAATTTACATACATAACTATAGCACTGAAGTGCACACACTGCAGTTCTATGGTAACGAAAGCAACCTGACATTTAGCTAAGTAAGCATCCTGAGCAAAATCCACAAGGAGGGGCGCCTGGGTGGCTCAGTGGGTTAAAGCCTCTGCCTTCGGCTTAGGTCATGATACCAGGGTCCTGGGATTGAGCTCTGCATTGGGCTTTCTGCTCACCAGGGAGCCTGCTTCCTCCTCTTTCTCTGCCTGCCTCTTTGCCTACTTGTGATCTCTGTCTGTCAAATAAATAAATAAAATCTTTTTAAAAAAATCCACAAAGAAAAGATAAAAATAATAACATATATATTGTGTTTTATACTTTTCTGTACATTAGCTCATTTAAAACCAAATTCAAACATAATCATCTTTAAATTCTGAATTCTTTTTTTTTTTTTTTTTAGATTTTATTTATTTATTTGACAGACAGAGATCACAGGCAGGCAGAGAGAGGAAGGGAAGCAGGCTCCCTGCTGAGCAGAGAGCCTGATGTGGGGCTCGATCCCAGGACCCTGGGATCATGACCTGAGCCGAAGGCAGAGGCTTTAACCCGCTGAGCCACCCAGGCGCCCCTAAATTCTGAATTCTAAATTATATATTCTGTGAAATTATCTCAATCATTTGCTCAAGAACAATCATGAGCTTTATGTAGAGTGTTTAAAATGTCTAAATTTCTTACCAGAACCCCTGTCCACTATTCAAAGAAAGGCCTGTTACATGTAGATTCAATCATCCTTTTATTTTTGTCACGTTAATTAAAACTTTCATCATAGAGAGTTTTTGCTATGGTGCGTGTGTATACATGACATTTCAACAAAACATATGCCAAACAATATTGATAAGACCTTGGAAACGTAGACCAAAAAAATTATCATTATATTAGCTTTTGTATACATTTGTCTGTCATATAAATGACCTAAATACGTGGTCTTAAAATGATAAAAGTAAAGTTGTTCAAATAATATAAGTGAATATTCAAGTATTAACGAGAGACTAAAAATCTTACTAAGGTGCAGTGATGCTTATGTGGAATTTAAGAGACAAAACAAATGAGCACAGGGGAATGAAAAGAGAAAGAGAAAGTGGTAAACCAAGAAGCCGACTCTAAACTACAGAGAACAAACTGATAGTCACCAGAGAGGAGGTGGGTGGAGGGATGAGTTAAATAGGCGATGGGGACTGAGGAGTGACTTGTGATGAGTACTGGGTGTTGTATGAAAGTGTTAAATCACTAAATTGTACACCTGAAACCTAATATTACACTGTGTTCACTAAGTAAAATTTAACTAAAAATTAAAAAAAAAAAAAGAGATATGCATATTTGAAAGAAAACCATGGACTCTTGAAGGTCTTGATACCGAGGCAGATGATTCTGAGCGATTATAGTCAGCACAACAACCTTTAGTCAACTTAAGAAACAGTCAGCAAGACAAAGGTAATGGTGTATATTCCTTAATTGCTCATGATACTGCCACAGCATTCTCATCAATGAAATGAAAAAGTTATTGCCACTTTTTTGGCTTCTCTTGCTATGCAGTTTACTATTACTCTCCAAAATGCATTCTCTCCGAAAGAAATTTTACCATATTTATAATAATAAGTCACCCTGAGTTTATTTGGATGTGGGTCGGGGGGATGGGTGAAATAGGTGAAGGGGATTTAGAGTACACCCATCATGAAGAATCATGCATAGAATTACTGAATCACTATATTGTACATCTGAAACTAATATAACACTATATGTTAATTATACTGGAATTAAAATAAAAAAATACCACCCTGAATTTGTGGAATACAAGCTGTATTGTTTATAAATATTGGTGTTATACCAATTCTTCTATAGAACATTGGGATAGATAATTCCAAAAATCAAACCAAATCTCTGATTTAAAATGAACCATTCATAGGGATTATTATACAAAATAGAATTGTCCCAAATTTCAACAATTTTCATATTTTTGTTAACCTAATGTATACATTCAAGAAAACAGACCCTTTTTGTGTCTGTTGACCAAATTTTTATGCTGAGCCAACACATATTTACTGCTGTTTTTTGTTATGTGCATCGTTCTCTTTGCATTAAATGACCTTTAGTCTCTAGTCTAAAGCAATAAAGTGAATGCTTCCTGTTCTATCGATTAGAGAAGGCCTATTTTCACACTAATAAAATGGGAAGCCCAGTTTAATAAAATACTTTTTTCTACCAGTGGCCGTAGGTGAACTGGGGACTTGAAAATGTTGGCAGAGGTTAACTGAGAGGACGGAGGTCAGATCTGTGGTAAATCAACTTCCAGGAACAAATCACTGGACACTATAAAAATCAGAAGTGGTTCTTTAAGAGACCAGCTTGACCTTCCTTAACCAGAAAATAACATCTGACCTGGCAGTGAAATTTATCACAACATTTCAATTAAAACTTGGCAGGCACACTAGCAACACGCTGTTCTTCTGCAGTTGACCTTGTGATAGCAAAAACAGAGAAAGGAGGGGAAAAATGGATATTCTTACCTCATATTATATAACAAATATGACCTGTATAATATTTTCTGGACATTAGTCTAATATGCTAAGTGTGGATAGCATACAACTTTTCATCCTTTATTTTTTGTATAGTTCTTTCAGATATCTGCTTCTTTATGATATCAAAAAAACAGCCAGTTAATTATTAAGCAGTAACCTCTTTAGTGTTGTATTTGTTTTACATATAAGCAAATATTTGGAATTTGGCAGGCCAAACAAAAATATTCTTAGATATCTCCATTATTTATTTATTTTCTCAATCACTTATAGATTTCAAATAATTCACCTGGTTTTCCTCCCACATCTACCAAAGATGCCAAAAACAAAGAGAAAAATTTATTTTCTGCATGTCAGTCCTTTTGGGTATAGTAATTGACATCTTATACCCCAAATAAAGTACAGCATTTAAAGGTGAGTTTTTAACCTAAGTGACAAACATGGTCTTAGCAGTTATCACAATGGAAGTACTAGCAAAATGTGCACAGCCCAACTCCAATGACATCACATTTTTGACAAGGGGTCTTTATAAAGATTTAAAATAATTTTAGGTCACATAGAGAAGTTTGTTAGTTCCTTTGAATTTTTTAATTGCACATGTGGTTCACATGTATAATAAAAGAGCCATAGAAGTTAGGGACAAGGAGACAGAGACATTGTCTTCTCCTTTGCTAACAGTTACTGTGTGACCTATCAATGGTAAATCATTGTAAAACAAGATGGCAGAAATAGAATTTTAAAGATCTCTTTTAGCTCTTAATAGTTATAGTTTTTAAATACTTCAGATATAAATAATAATTTTATTATTAGTTGTAGGGTCAGGATAAAGCTCAGGGTTTTCTGACTTCTAGGCTACCGGAACATTGTATTTATAGATCTTGGTAATACTTCAGAAAGAAGGTACCATGTACAAGTTGCCTTATCTAATATAGACAACAAACCCAATGTCAAATAGAAAGTGGTGCTTTAGCTGAGTGAGTAGGGGCAAAATATGTGGAAAGGAAGTATGGTCATTGTACTTTATGATTAGATCAACAGATGCATGTAGATGTTTATTTCTATATTTAAAGTTATTTTATCAATTAAATTTTAATGATAATATTAAAATATATAATTTTTTCTTCTCTATTAGTTTTTCTTCTACATTATTCAGTTAATGGCCATAGTATAAATATCAGTGTTTGTGTTAATATTCTTACCTTGAAACAAACTGGGATTTGTTGGTACTGATCAAATCATCACAAGATCTTCAATGAAGTCTTGAGAGGAACTGTGTACATGAGAGAAGGTCAAACAACTCAACACAATGTGAAGATGAAAGTTTTGCAAGAAATCACATAGCGAAAAGTAGTGAGTAAATCAAAGCAGCCTATGCCGCTCTGTAAAATAGTAGGGCTGGAAGGAAAGGAGCCTGGAATGAAAATCTCCCCTTGCAGGCTGTGATTTGGTTCTAGCAAAACATTATCAGTTATTGCATTAATGTTTTGCCCATGAATTTATTGGAATCTTGACTGTCTTTAATTTGCATCTTCTTTTTGCAGAAGAGGCGCTGATTGAAAATAGAGGAGATGCAAAGTTGGGGGTCATGTCAACGATGGAAAAGGCTATGAAAGCATGTTTTCAAGGCAGACAAAGAGTTCCTTGATGATCACTTGAGGAAAGATTGAACTTCGAATATTCCTTAAAGAAGAAAGAAGTAGATGCTCTGAGACAGAATAAAAGGTCTCTCAATTGAAATCAGTTTGAAGATACTGCCAAAATTGAAATGTGCTTTGTAGCATTTATGGCATGCCTGTATCATGGTTTCATATTATTACAATACTTGAAATAGAATTTTAAATCAACTATTCACAATTTCTGTATTAACAAAAAATATGTTTGCATTCTTAATTTAAATGATGCTGGTCAATATGTTGCTGAAAAGATATTTTTGTGGTGAGGTGGTCATGAGATTTCCTACTCAAAACCCCCTTCAAAAGAACTTTCTCCAGGAAGTATAGTTGGCTTGATAGCCTTCAGCAGCCACCCTCATTTAATGAATCAAAGTGGTCAACCGAGGTCCTGCTTATCTGCTGCTGCATGCACCCAGAGAGTGAGACTAGAAGTACTGTAGCTGGGCCATCCCCCCACACCCCTTGATCTGGGACTGCTGCTATAGGCAAATGTCTGGAATTTAGCTAAGCTACTCCATGGTATTGCTGCCTTGGCATTCATTTTGTTTGGTCAAGGGGCCGGCAGGGACCTTACACAGACACTAGCCCTCCTGCACAAGTACAGGTCCTACCTAGACTGTAGCCACAGAGTCACAAGCAGATGTAAATCCTGATAAGACTTCCCAGTGGCCGTTATGATCAAGTCTTCCCTACCTCCTCGCACTTTCCCTTTATGGCTCCCTTAAGAGCCCTGTGTCATATACCCAAACCTGGATTTTTTGGTTTAAATTGACTAATTCCAAAAACACTCTTCCCGTAGACCCTAACCAAGTCTTGCACCCCAGGTCCTGCTTCTTTCTGTCTACACTCTACCTTGAGCCACACCAAGTACTTCTTCCAGGGCCTGTGAGTAACAAACTTCTCTTTTACAGCTCCTCTTTGTGGTCTGCAATTGAACCATGACTCACTATCCAGCACCCTTTGCTCCACTTAATAGGATCAATTCCACAAACTCATAACATCAAGTTTGTTTAGTAGTTCCTCATCTGCCTGGTACAAGCATTCTCAGAACTGTGCTGTGGTCCAAGACTTTTCCTCCCTCATTCTCCCTTTCATCCATTTCTCTCCTCAAGAGGACAAGACTGGTTCTGCATTCTGAAGCCTTTCCCCACCTACTCCTGACCCTCCTTCTTTATCTTCTGTGCCCTTTTCTCGACATTCCCTCAAGCTATCACTTGCACTTCTAATCCCCTCTTGGGTTCTGTTTCACAGAGGACATTAATGGACATAGTGGAAAAGCCACTTGAGTCCTTTTTATTTCTTATGGCTATTTACTAGAGTCACATATTCACTTGTCATCAGAAGTCACATGGGTTTTTTTTTTTCCCATTTTTATGCCACTTGTATTTTGAGTTCTTTTTTTTAATTTTTATTTTTTTTACTTCTTTTCAGTGTTCCAGAATTCATTGTTTAAGTACTTTGAGTTCTGTTAGATTACTTCTTAGATTTAACCCTCATACAAATGGAAAAATATAATCCACTTAGTCTCAAATACACATACAGAAATATTGAAAGCTTATTTTTCTCTTTTCTTCCCTATCTAATTTAATATGAATTAGAAGCATGATCCTAAATCATCGAAGCTCACATACTCATTTTTGCAAAATTTTTAAGACACTACTTTAGAATTGTGGAGTTTGTGACGAGATAAAATCCTCCACTCTGAATATCAATAAAAATCTTAATAATATTGATATTATTTGCTTAATATTATTTATTGAGTGATTACTATGTACCAATTTCTATAATCTACACGAATTGTTTTCCCAAAATTATCAAGTAGCTATAGATCTATTCTATAGTTTTTCTAATGATAACTGAAGGAGGATTGCTTGCTAGAAGTGCTTTTGATATTTTTTTCATTACATGACTTCTTTTTTAGGTGTTGGGAAAAAAATCTCTATATAATTGTTTAGTAATGTCATTCAGAGTATACTGGTGAGCACCACCAATGCCATACAGTTGTCAAACAAAAGGTATATGGTTAAGATTATGACATTTTGAAAGACATATTTTATTATTGGAGACAAATCCTTTCTGTATTTATATCATCACCTGATATAGTCAATTACTGATTGTCCATAAGCTCATTTTTTTCATGATGAGTAAGACCTCTGACATTGACAAGTACAAGAAGAATTGATAAACATTTTAAAAAAAGAGCAAAAAAAAATCTGCAAAAACCCCAAAATGGAAAGTTTAAATGTAAGTATCATAAAAGCATTGTTGATAAGTGATTTTTTAAAGTTTAAATTAAATTAAACAAAAGACAACAAACTGATTAGCATATGCTTTGAGTAATTTGGATAATTTAGAAACACTTCTTTAAATGTTTAATGTTATATACTCTACACATTTATGAGTAAAAATGTTTGCTGGAAGGGGACAGAGATCTTACCAAAAATGTATCATAAAATTTTTACAAAACATAGGAAATTATAAATCTTTAAGCTAGATGATTTGTAGCTTTTTCAAAAATTCAGAATTGCTAGAAAAGAAAATTGTCTAAATTTTCATTGTAACATTTTTGTCTGAATATTTCACTTGAAGACATGGTTCTCAAAAGTTGTAATAGACATAATTATTAATGGCATTTATCTCTAGGAATTAAGCAGAGGGGATGAGGAATATTTCCATTTCTTACATTTTTTAATAACAACCTTTCATTACCTTTGTATTTAGAAAAAAAGGAAATTAGAACACCAGTCTCCAAGATTTCTAAGTTCTCAGTATACTTTTTAAAAAAATTTTATTTATTTATTTGTTTATTTATTTTTTGAGAGAGAGTGAGAACAAGTCAGGGGAAGGGACAGAGAGAGAGGGAGAAGCAGACACCCCGCTGAGTAGGGAGCCCAATGTGGGGCTTGATCCCAGGACCCCAGGATCATGACCTGAACTGAAGGCAGACATTCAACCGAGCCACCCAGGTGCTCCACAGAATACTTATTTTTACGCCATTGGTTTTCCAAGTGTATGTTAAATTACATATATAACATTTATATATAATATATAAAATTTATAAATAAATATATAAAAATAGTAAATGAAACTCAGAATATGTTCAATTTTTTAAAGCTTCATAATTTTACAGATCAAGAAAATGGCTCAGAAAATCAATTTAATTTTTCAAGTTCATATGCGTACTTGGTGATACAGCCAATATAGACAGCCAGTCAGACTCAATCAGTCTATTATTCAGACTAGAATGTTTTAACGAATGTATCTCTACTAACATCCTATGTCGATGCTGAGGATACACTATCTTGGTGAATTACTGCCAGAGTAAGCAAGGCAGTTGCTGTCTTTGCCTCTGCAGGTAAATAATTAGAAGTCTTAAGTAGTATGAATAACAGGTACCGGGACGCCTGGGTGGCTCAGTTGGTTAAGCAGCTGCCTTCGGCTCAGGTCATGATCCCAGCGTCCTGGGATCGAGTCCCGCATCAGGCTCCTTGCTCATCAGGGAGCCTGCTTCTCCCTCTGCCTCTGCCTGCCAGTCTGTCTGCCTGTGCTTGCTCTCTCTCCCTCTCTCTCTCTGACAAATAATTAAATGAAATCTTTAAAAAAAAAAAAAGAATTGAATAACAGGTACCAACTGACTTAGAAATATGCAAGAGGGATTTCTGATCTCGTTGGAGAGCTCAGAGAAGGTTTTCCTGCAGAAGGGACACTTGGGTTAAAGCATGGATGGTATATTTTTATAGACACTTTTTTTTTTTTTAGCTTGACTCTCTTGTCCCTATGCCAGGTAGTAGTTTGTATTAACATGTTCATTGCATGTTTCAAGCCATTATTCTCAGGGCTTAGTTCTCAGGTACTCAAAATTCCCTACAATTACTGCATTATACAGGGTGTCATGTTAACTGACATGATTGGCAAAATTGAAACTATAGTACTCATTAACCAAAACAACACTCTTTTGAGTGTCCCTGGTTTTTCACCTGATTCATGTCTGATGCAAATTGGGTGTTGTTCTATATGGCATCTCTTTTATCTTTACATATCTTTTATCTTTACATATCAAATTAACAAATGTAACAATTTAATACAAAGTTAAAAATTAACAGATACTTTAAACTTTCTCTGCTTGGAAGAGTAACTTTCTAAAAACAAGCAGAAAACAATTTCTCCCAGGTGGAGCTGCTTGGGCATCTGTACCCACCTTTGCCTGAAGCAAGTATTTAACAATTGTATGGTTAAAAAAAATCAGTATTCTTAGTTACAGGCATCAGGATCCACTCTGGCTAGTTTTAGCAGGAAAAAAACTTTTTTTTAAGGTAGGAACAGAAGGTCTAGAGACCAGACACAGAAGATACTCAGTCAAGAACAATGTCAACAACAGAGGTTTTTCTTTAGAAAGCACATCATTGCCTTCCCTGCTTAGCATCCATGACATTCAAGATTACATCGTAGAAACTTGACCACTCTGCCATTCCTCAATAATCAAAAGTCTTCACCATTGTGAAGGGCTTTCCCCAAAAAAGGATCCCCATCATACATTGCTTGCGTTAAAACCAAGATTTGCATAGAAGTCTTGATTAATAGAACCCGTTCAGGTGTCAACAGTCTAGCTAGCCTCAAGGGAATCTGAAGATTAAAATTTTCCAGGTTCTGCATTGGGAATGTGGAAAATTACAAAAACAAGAAAATCTATATAAAGATATTGGGTAGCTATATATAACAAAATTCCACATTGCCCAGTATTGAGTAGGCTACAAAGTAAAAGTATTCTAAGAACAGTTTTTAGAAGTGTTCCTCCGCCTTTATATGTTAAATGAAGTCTAATTAAAATGCAAAATCTCCAAATACACATATAGACATCTGTGTGTATGAACATACATGCAGTTATTTGAATGTTGTGGGCGTCAGTTAAGAGTGCGAGACTGTGGACTCTGAGAAACAAACTGAGGGTTTTGAGGGGGAGGGAGGTGGGGAGTTAGGTGAGCCTGGTGGTGGGTATTACAGAGGGCAGGTATTGCATGGAGCACTGGGTGTGGTGTATAAACAATGAATTTCAGAACACTGAAAAGAAATAAAATAAAATGGAAAAAAAAAGAGAAAAAAAAGTGTAATAAAGGTTTGTGATTAAAAGCCCACATTCAGGGGTGCCTGGGTGGCTCAGTGGGTTAAA
>NW_019154089.1:41002577-41090162 GCF_002288905.1 Enhydra lutris kenyoni | reverse complement strand
GCCTCTGCCTTCGGCTCAGGTCATGATCCCAGGGTCCTGGGATTGAGTCCCGTATCGGGCTCTCTGCTCAGCGGGGAGCCTGCTTCCCCCTCTCTCTCTGCCTGCCTCTCTGCCTACTTGTGATCGCTCTCTCTCTGTGTCAAATAAGTAAATAAAATCTTTTTTTAAGAAAGGCTATTTCTTGTTTTGTCTTTCTTTTTTTCCCTTTATTTTATTTTTATGTTTCTTAAATTCCACATACGAGTGAAATCATGAGGTATCTCTGTCTTTCTCTGACTGACTTATTTCCCTTAGCATGATACTCTCTGGCTCCATCCATGTTGTTGCCAATGGCAAGATTTTGTTCTTTTTTATGGCTGAATAATATGCCATTGTATGTATATAAAAGTCTATTTCTTGGGGCACCTGGGTGGCTCAGTGGGTTAAAGCCTCTGCCTTCGGCTCAGGTCATGATCCCAGGGTCCTGGGATTGAGCCCCACATCGGGCTCTCTGCTCAGCAGGGAGCCTGCTTCCTCCTTTCTCTCTCTTTGCCTGCCTCTCTGCCTACTTGTGATCTCTGTCTGTCAAATAAATAAATAAAATCTTTAAAAAAAAAAAAAGCCCACATTCAAAAGAAATTAATATAACAGTATTAAAATATTTAATTGTATGTTGATAATATTAATGATATATATTGAACAATTATTAAATAAATTTAGTACACTTCTATTGATAGTGGTGAATTGCTGACATAACAGATTATTATAAATTCAGTGGCTTAGACAACATAAAATTATTTTTATGCTTTTTTTTAAAGATTTTATTTATTTATTTTAGAGAGAGAGTGTACACCAGAGTGGGGAGGGAGAGGGAGAAAGAATCTGAAGCAGACTCCACACTTAGTACAGAGTCTGACTGGGGACCCGATCCCATGATGCTGAGATCATTACCTGAGCCAAAACCAAGGGTCCAACACTTAACTGCCTGTGCCACTCAGGCGTCCCAACATAAAATTATTTTAAAGCTCTGTAGGTCAGAAGTGTAAAGTCAGTCTGACTAGGCTAAAATGAAGGTGTCCCTAGGGCTGCCTTCCTTTCTGGAAGTTCCAGGGGAAAATCCATTTCTGTGCCATTTCAAACTTCTAGAAGCTCTCCACATTTCCAGGCTCATGGCCTCCCTCCTTCATCTTCAAAGCCAGCAATACTGCATCTGATCGTCCTATAGCCACATTTTCCTCTGACCACAGCTGGGAAAGATTCTCCTCCTTAAAGGACTTATATTGATTATATTGAGCCAGATAATCCAGGCTAAGCTCCCTATCTCAAGGCCTTTAATTTAATTGAATTAGCAATATCTCTTTTGCCATGTAAGGTAATATTTACAGGTTCCTGGGGTTTGGAAATATGTTGTGAATATCTTAGGAGAAGAGGGGCATTAGTATGTCAATCTCAGGTTGCATATTCTGCTTAACCTTTTATGTTCAGGTACTTGGTGAAGATAAAAATGTAATTTGGAGATAGTAGAAAAAAATTAGATTAAATGTTAGTTTGCTCACAAGTATTTAAAAATCTTCCCTTAAAAAATGTCTTTACTCAAAATGTACAAAACTTGTCATAGACCCCAAACAATAAACCTTCAATAGGCTCCTTAGGACATGGCTTCTAAATGTCTTCCCTATCATATGAAGTGACAATGTGATGATTCAAAATGTACTAATGACTCTCATCTCCTGGTAGCAGAAATAAAATGGATAATAAGCACTCATGTTACATAGTTTTGCATGTAAGTCACAAATGTATAAGCATTTTAAATATAAGATAATTCAAAATCCCATTTCTAATGTTCCGATCTAGAGTTGACAATAATGGGTTGGCTCTACTTTGAATATCGTCAAGATTGACAACCTTAAGTAATAAGATATTCCCCCTTCAGTTTGTTATCAAATTATGATAAAGTCCTATACAATATGTACACCAGACATAAATGCAAGGGAACAACTGAGGTTTTCTGACACAAAGCCTGAAGTTAAAGTGGTCAGTGTAGCCTGGATGGAGTAAAGAACTCTCCAGATCAGAAAGGAGAGAACTGAAAGAGTCTTTGTCCCTTGTTACCATTAGGCTGGGAAAGCTATAATATCAGCCCTCAAGATTATTCCTACTATCCTGTAAGGTAACTTCGTAGATCTTTGCTAGATTCTTCCATGTTTGATTTTTTGCTGTGCCAGTGGGGCTACAGAGGGCCTAACATCACCTACTATAGTTTTAACATACACATTTATAAAATTTTTGATCAATAAAAAGCCTTTTGTGACCTAGAGGGCACAATTTGCTTTTTAAACCATTTTAATATATTCTTTTTTTTAAGATTTTATTTATTTATCTGACAGAAAGAGAGATCATAAGTAGGCAGAGAGGCAGTCAGAGAGAGGGGGGGAAGCAGACTACCCACTGAGCAGAGAGCCTGATGCAGGGATCGATCCCAGGACCCTGAGATCATGACCTGAGCCAAAGGCAGTGGCTTAAACCACTGAGCTACCCAGGCGCCCCCATTTTAATATATTCTAACAAAATCTTTCTTGATGGGAATAGTAAACCTAACTTCAAAAGACATCCTTTTTTTTCAAAACAACTTCTGATTTGTGAGGACCAAATAAAATTAATGATTTAGCATATACTCATCCATGGTGGTGTACTGGTTCTCTAGAAATTGGAAAATACTAGAAAGTCTCCTGTTCTGTACTCATCAATATGTTGCTAAGATAATAAGATCAGTTTTGACTTAGGTGGCTGGGCTGTTTTGGGAAACCAGTGCTCTTGTGATTGACCCTGAAGAGAGTAAAATCTATGAAGTAGATACATATTGTTAGACACAAATATAATTTTTTTGGTCAAGAAATAATAAATGGAAATAAAGGAATTGAACATTTATCTGAGGAATTTAGAAAGGAAACAATAAAATAAATCTGAACAAAGCAGAAGAAAAAGATTTATGAAGTAAAAAGCAAATCAAGGACAAAATTACAGAACTGGAAAATGCATTGTTGATTTGATTTTTAGGAAAAGGCAAAACATTATGAAAGGCAAAACATCTAATATAGTCAAGAAACATCTAAAAAGTAAAGGAATATATTAAAATATGAAGAATTTTAAAAAAATTCTTTAAAGATAATTTGGTTGAATATAACTGATAATGTTTCATTATATTGTGTTCATTTTTATTTAACATAAAATCATTTTATTTTTGTTTAAAACTTTTGGTTTTTTATGCTTTAGAATTTATATTGGCAATGTAAAGCCAATGTTTTTATAAGATTCACTACACCATAAAATGTAAGGAGATCATCCAAACTGATGCTAAAGTACATGTGATTAAATTTCATATATCTTTGTGATAAAAAGTAAATAGACTTTATTTTTAATATGATTAATAGTTTACTTGAAACTACAGCCAATATTACTTTTATAGTTGAAACTTCAGAAACATATTCTCTAAAATTAAGTATTAGGGAAGCATGCCCTTTACCACAACTGTAATTAAATATTTTATTTCTATAATTAAATATTTTTCTTAAAATTTTAGACATTGCATATATGTAAGAAAAATAAAGGATCTGTTAAACAATTATATTTCTAAATTTAATTTGTCTTATTTCAATATAGTTACTATTTTGCTACTTCCAAGACAGTCTACTTAAAATTTAAAAGAAATTTAAGAGTTCTAAGTAAGGTGACTGGTTATAATATTCGGGGCACCTGAGTGGCTTAGTTGGTTGAGCATCTGACTCTTGATTTTGGCTCAGGTCATGATCTCAGGGTCCTGGGATTGATCCCTGGTTCAGGCTTGTGCTCAGCATGGAATCTGTTAGTCTCTCTCCTTTCCTCTCTGCCCCTCCTCTTTCTTTCTATCTAAAATAAATAAATAAAATCTTTAAAAGAATAAAAATAAAAAAGATTAATATCCACAGTAAAATAGTTTTCTAACATGACAATGATAGCCTATAGAAAATTAAAATGAAGAAAATCACGCTCACTATAGCAATAAAAAATATGAAGGTTAGCAAATAACCCTAAACAATGTGTAGATGTATATGATAAAATTTTAAAATATTGAATAATATGGATGAAGAAAAGTGTGTTTTCTCATCTTAGAGGTTAAAATTCTAAATCTTTATAAAGAAGTGTATACATGAAGTATGATATAAAGCATGTCTAGTCTTAAAAATACATATATACAGGTCCTTTGACAAACTTATTCTCGGTTCATATGGAATGTAGAAAAGACAAAGATAATCACAAAGATTTTGATGAAAATAATTACTGAACGGGGAAATTCACTTTCAGGTATTAAGATGCATCATATAACTAAAATAATTAAAGAAATATACTACTCTACACTAAAATAGTGACAAAATAGCCAACTAGAACAATAACACAAAATGGAAAGCTCAGAAACATAACTGCGAATATGACAACAATAAAATTGTTGTAGATTAAATCAATAATGTCATGTTTACCAAATGTTTATTAATAGGAACTGACAATTGAAAGAAAAAAATTAATGGTTAAAAATTAAATGAGACAAGCAAAACAAAAATACCCTAAAAACCATATAGGTGAACATTTACATAATTCTAAAACATGATTGGCATTTAAAAAAAAAGCAGAGGTAGCACACAAGCATAAAATAAATGATTGACAGATTAATATTCTATACATTAAGACCTCTTAGGAACAAAATTTGAACATCCCAGGGAAAATTGAGCAAATGAGATAAACCAGTAAGTCACAAAATTTCAATCACTTATGGTTAACTAAACTATAAAAAATTTAAACTTCTGTATTAATAAATTCTTAATTCAAGTGTGATACCAGTTTTCATCCATCAGAGATATTTTTAAGTAAACAATAGAACTACCTTATGATCCAGTGATCACACTACTGGGTATTTACCTAAAGAATACAAAAATGCTAATTCAAAGGGGTGTATGCACCCCTACTTTTATATAGCAGCATTATTTACAATAGTGAAGATATGGAAACAGCCCCAGCATCCACTGATTGATGAGTAAAGATATATATACACAGTGGAGTATTATTCAACCACAAATAGAATGAAATCTTGCCATTTGCAATGACATGGATGCACCTAGAGAATATAATGCTGAGGAAAATAAGTCAGAGAAAGACACATATCATATGATTTCACTCATGTGGAATTTAGGAAGCAAAACAAATGAGCAAAGGGAAAACAGTAGAAGAAGGACAAACTAAGAGACCAACTTAATTATAAGAACAATCGGATGGTTACCCGACGGGAGGGACGTGGGGAGATGGGCAAAATAAGTGATGGGGATGAAGGGGGGCACTTGTGATGAACACCCGGTGGTGTATGGAAGTGCTGAATCACTATATTGTACCCCTGAAATTAGTCTTCCACTGTATGGTAACTAACTGGAATTCACATAAATACTTAAAAAAAAAAGGTATTTTTGATTTTGATTAAATATGTAAGAGTTAAACTGTATATTATAGTTTGGCTTAAATATATTTAAATAAAATAATTAAAAAATAATTAAATATATAGTTAGGCTTAATATTTACTATTTAAATATTTACTACTTTGATGATTTTCAGTAAATTGTCTTAATTCTCCATGCATTTGTCTCTTCATCTGAACAATTAAGTGTTGTACCCTTACTTTATACCTTTTCTTGTGAGGATTAAGTGACTTTGTTTCTGTAAAACATTTGGACCAGTCTATGGCACATAGAAAACACTAAATGTAAAGATCTAACCTAAATGCCCAAACACAGGACATGTTATATAAATTAATTCACTTTTGTAATTAATATTATGTAAATCTTTAAATACCATGTTGGCATGAATAAAATGTTTATCATTTGTTGACAAGTGAAAAACATATTCAAACACTAAATATGAACTTTCATTTGTAGCTATGACTGTAGCTACTATTGGACTAGCTCTCCCACTGAAAACTATGTGAGGAAAAATAGATGAAATATCTATTTTCAGACTACAGAAGAGCAACACCAAGATGCCCAAATAAAGAGAAACTTCTGATTTGATATTATGCTTCCCCAGGCCCGTCCCAGGTACAGTTTCCTGACCATGGCACAAAAAACTGGGGTCCGAGGAGAGCCCAACAAATTTAAGAGTGGCTAAAGCCTTGGACAGGCATCTAGATGGTGGAGATCTGTGCAGAGAGTTATCAGGAAGTTGTGTGAGGCTTCTCTCTCTGTTGAGTCTGTGGCCAAGAGCAGGACAAAACTGCATGAGGCTGAACAGAAAGCGGCCTTTATGGGCTTGAGAACAGAACAGCACAGAGGTGGGACAGATCAAAGAGTGCTGGGAGAGGGTAGGTCGGGCACAAGCGGACTGTAGACCTTGTTAGCGTATTTCACACTGACAAATCAGAATATCCAGCTTAGAAACCGCAGAGGCTATGAAGTAACAGTAAGGACCATGGCCTAAAGCAAGGCCTATTCTACTCCTTCTCTAACAAAGTCTAACATCAAATCCCGGCAAGGTCTCTGGGGCTCTGAGCCCTTTCCCCTCCCTCGCTCTGTGCATTTCTTCCATCTGGCTGTTCCCGAGTTAACATCCTTTCCTAATTAACTGGTCATCTACCAAATAAAATGTTTCTCTGAGTTTGGTCACTGGCTTTGACAAATTAATGACACAAGAAACGGGTCGTTGGAGCCTCTGATCTTTAGCTAGTTAGCCAGAAGCACAGGTGAGGATCTGACATCTGAAGATCATGTTGGGGGCAGTTTTGGAGAGTGGAGCCCTTATTCTGTGGGCTCTGACACTATCTCCAGAAAAACTTAAATTGTAGGACACCCAACAGGTGTCACAGAGCGTTGCCTGGTGGTGTGTGGAACCCTCCTCCCCCACACAAACATGGTAACTGGTGCAGAATTCTTAAGCTGCTTTCCTTAAAATGGGTGCATTTCATTTTGTGTAAATGACACCTTAGATTTTTTTTTATAGCCTGCATATCACAATCCCTGTGTTTGTAAGTGAAAAATAAACTGAGAATTCATTTATAAAAAAAATAACAGGTTATAATTTATAGTGGTATTGTGGATAATTTTTTATTTTGCCACCTTTTTAGGGGACTTTAAAAAATTTTTCTGCATTAAATCTATAGGGGAGTTATTATCAGAGAACAATCACTTATTGATACATTGACAGAACTTAATAATATCTTTTAAGATAATACATTTTAAAAATTTAGCTAAATATAGAATGAAGTAAACTTCAATTACTTGGCATACTTTGCATTGCAGTATGAAGGAAGATATGCTTGGAAAATCATTTGAAATTTCTGAAGACACTAATTCAGGTTTTGCTTGAAGCTTACTGAAGTAATTTATGAGTCTGAAAGGGATGTTTACTACAAAACTAGACAGGTAAGAGAATGTAAAAGTAAATTCACAGAAATAAATAGCAGTTCTCAATGACCAGTTAATTTCTGAATGATGAAGATGGAGAACAATTTAAAATAATTTGGGATTTGCAAATATGATTACCATATGAATATAATGACATTAAGAAAAGTCATCTGAATTTAAGGCAGGGTAGATGGCTTGTGACTATTGGCTCTCAGACTGAGAACTATATTAAGACATGGAATTATATCAGAGTATATGATTATATTAGCATATATTAATAGGTATTTATTTAAATAATGTATGCTGAAATTGAGTATAAAAGAGCTCTCACATCATAGAGTCTAAAACTGAGATTAATTGATGTACTGAGGGACGAAGTGGCCGAGTGGTTAAGGCGATGGACTGCTAATTGATGTACTGAATTGCTCATAATCATTAAGTGGTGAGTTTAGATTAATAGAGATAATCTTTTTTTACATAATTTCTACAACATAAGATTCATGAGGACAGGGATTTTGTCTTATTTACCCAGGACCAGAAGAATACCAGAAACTTAGGCATGCTGTAAACAGATATTAAATGAATGAGTACATCAACTAGAGTGAACTCTGTCACCAAAACACCATGCATATTAAACAATATAATTATATTAACACAATAATAAGTTATATAGAACATACTGGAAAATATCAGTTATTGAGTTAAGGCAGAAGGATTGTCCTCGAGAAATAACATATAGGAAATTTCATTTTATCCTAGTATCATACCATCCTGCTCTGACCCCTCTCACTATTCCCACAATCTCCACCTCTCCCGTTTATCCTAATCCCCAGAAGAACCAGGAAGAATAGACCTAGTAAGGATTTAAGGCTACACAGCAATCACTTTCCCAGTTGGATGCAGAGTTGACGTTTCTTCATTTCTATAGAACATTCACTTTTACCCCTTATTTTACAAGAAATTCTGTCTTTATGTGTCAGACTAACCTTTTAGCATACATAGAAATAAACCTTTAAGAAAGGAAATGATTCTTCATAGAATGTGGGAAGTCTTTTTAATCTTCATTCTATTACATCTCTCAATGTCAAGTTTCCAAGAGGTGTTCGTTCAATTTTCAACACGTACACAGCATCACCACAGTGTCAAAGAGTGTCTTTGTCACAGCTGGTATCCCAGTGGACCTATTAATTTCTTTTGAAATCATGTTCCTTTTGTGACATAAACAGAACATAAATAAATGTGTTGGATGAAATTATTTTCATGATTTTTAACATGCTACCTATTTTCATGGTAAAGGCTATGACCAAACATGCTCTCATTAGGTAAACCAGCTAGATAGATGATCTATAATTCTTTTGGATACAAAAATCTAAGCAATATTTAAAAATCATGAACACCCACTTCGGGGTTGATACTGCATAAGGTTACTCTAATTTTCATGTGAAGTCCAAGTGTTGTAACAATTATGGCTCATTATGCTGTCAAAGAGAGACCTGTATTCAGTAACTATTTCCAACTCAAGACAGACTGTGTTATTGCCAACAGGCTTTTCAATAACCTGTGACAATCTCGCCTGCAGAGGTGAGAACTGAGCCACTACACTGTCATCATTTTGTCTCAGTTCCTAAATCATCCAGCTTTTTTTGCAAAGATCACAGATAAATCCCTTGTTATGGTCCATTCTTGAAGAGTTCTTCTCAGTTCTCAGTATAGTGAACATGGTTTTCTAGTGATTATATTCTTCATATTACTTATGGCTTTCATCTAGCACAGTATATGAAGGGAAGGGAGAAGGCAATCCGAATGGGATACACTGCTTTTAACTTAACTTCGATGGAGGAAGCAAGAGGTCTTTCATTTAAAATATTTCATTCATCTCCTGGCTGTGTACCTGTCCTTTGCTGGCCATCTCCTATGACTTTACTTCCGCAGGTTACTCTGGGAACTGCTCCTCTCCTAGACTGTGATCAAGCAGGCATGGATAAATATTGGCATGATAATTGCCAAATCATAAGCTTCTGATAAAAGCAGAACATATATCTCATTTTAGAAATGCTATTAAAATGACTGTTATTTCCTATCTGTCATGCAAGAATTTAAATATAAGATTGTAAATTCAACTTCTAGGTAAAACTGCTTTGTTTAAAACTGTATTCCTTTTCTCCAACTTAAAAATGAAATGCCATAAAAGTTTAAGAGCAATGGTCCATTTCTGCATGTAGGAAAGGTAAAAAGAAAAGAACCAAAAAAGTGTTTAGATTTTTGGGGACCCAAATGGAGTACACTTGTTCCCAATCCTGAAAAGGTCACTCAGAGAAGAAAGAAAAAGGATAAGGGTTTCCCTTCATTTGTCCCTCATCTCTGACAGAAATATTTTATGTTTCAGGATCTAAAGAGATCTCTTGAGTTGTTGAGATGTGAGCAAAGTGTATAAAAAGATAACTACACTTCAAATGAAAAAACCATAAAATCACCATCCTTACCATTAGAACTATAATTGCATTGTATTTATAACAATAATTATGACAGTGGTGATGCTAATGAAGGATGAGAAGGGGGAGATGGAGAAGCAGCAGCTGCTCTGTGAATATTATTATTATTTTTTAAGATTTTATTTATTTATTTGACAGACAAAGATCACAAGTAGTCAGAGAAGCAGGGAGGGAGAGAGGAGGAAGCAGGCTCCCCACTGAGCAGCGAGCCCAATGCAGGGCTCGATCCCAGGACCCTGAGACCATGACCCAAGCCAAAGGCAGAGGCCTTAACCCACTGAACCACCCAGGCGCCCCTGTGAATATTATTTTATAACTTGATAAGGTCATTTTTTTAATGAGTTCTTCAGTACAAATGTAGAAAGAACAGACTTCTCATTGAAATTTGTTTTGTTTCAATAGTCACAGCAACAATTGTGTGAGCTGATGTATATGCATGCACATACATTTGGATATCAAGTATATATGCATATAGGTGCATTATATACACATATACAATATATACATATTGAATCCTTTTAGACTTAGACTTAAAAATAGCAGAGTTTTTGTTTAAAAAAGGCTAAGATGTATTTGGGAATAAAAGGGAAATAACCATTGAATACTACCTCATGAAAAAAATCAAAGAAACAAAGATGAAGTCAAAAACTTCTGATGAATATCACTGATACTTTGGTCATGTAAGATTTTCTTGCTTCAGGAATTCACATTTTTTATCACTTATCAAAATGAGGACGAATATTGGGGTAATTAAAGTTAGTTAACTGGCTCATAAATTTTAATGCATTTGATGACATGTAAGGAAGGCCCTAGCTTACACAATAATCCAATCAGAAATTTTTCTAGGCAAAAAGCACTTCGTGCCTTTGTAAATGGCTGAGATACCTACATCAATAAGATGACATCCTTGGCAATACATAACTGAAAGATTTTACACGTTTTTGTTTTCTGTATTCTTATGCATTTTATATTATGACTGTAAACTTCTGAATATAGTCGTGCCATGTTCTTACTTCTCAAATATGCTATGAGAACTTAATACTCGGTGTGAAATGAGTCTCAAAAAAAAAATGTCAAGCCCCATAACTGTGATCTAAAGTTTCAATACTAAAGATTCACACTCTTGATTATATTCTGACCCACATGAAAAGTTGCTGTGCTTAGGAGAGATGATATAGCTAGCTTTATCAGTCCTTCATACTCAGTATGAATCAGTTTACCCTGCTCTGTCCTGAGGATCTATAAATAGGAGGCAGGGGAGCAGAAGAGCTGCATAGTGTTGAGTGTCTGAGAATGGAGAGAAGGCCACCAGAGGGGAGGGGAGAGGGAACGAAAATGAACTTTGTTTATTTCACCATTATTTAGTCTGTGCTGTAAAAGCAAGAAAGGACACTGATTTACTCTTTAAACTAGACAAACCAGCATTGTATACTGAGGCACGTGGACATTATTGACTATGTGTGGTTGACACTTTAGTACCTTTCTTTGACATTTGTCTCTGTTAGGCTTGAGAAAGGTATCATTATCTTCCATGCTCTTTCCCACCCTCAGTCCCTACCCCATTCTACAAAGCTTGGTGAAATAAAAGAATCTTTCCCGGGTCTTTCCTTGACTTCTGGATTCCTTAAGAATAGTGCCATATGAGTGAAAGTCCAATTCTTGTAAATGCTGTTAGGTTTATGATATGATTTATTTATTTATTCATTTGTCAGATAATAGGGGAAGAACTGGCGGAGCTGAGGTCAAATCGACATATACATCAGATATGTGATTTCAGAGCTGAGGACAGCTCCGTAGACATGGGCTGACTGTCATGGACTATGGAACTGTCATCCCCATCATGCTTAGGCATATTAAATGGCACGACACTTCAGCAGGGCATGTCAATTCAGTGAAGAATGATAAAGAGTAAGCTACAAGCATGCTAATCTGGAAAGTGTTAGTAAACTGCTTTTGAGCCTATGATTCTAGTTAGAGAAACGACAATGTCCAGTACGTTGTCATAACAAGGGGAAAAGGAGCATCGTTTATAAAATTGCAAGCCCTGGGTGGAGATTTCTGACTTTTTGCTCTTTGTTGCATTGTTAGATGGGAATCAAAACAAGTGTAATTTAAGAATACAGACATGCAGGGGCGCCTGGGTGGCTCAGTGGGTTAAGCCTCCGTCTTCAGCCCAGTTCATGATCTCAATCAAGGGATCAAGCCCCTGCATCGGGCTCTCTGCTCAGCAGGGACTCTGCTTCCCCCTTTCTCTCTGCCCGCCTCTCTGCCTACTTGTGATCTCTCTCTCTGTCAAATAAATAAAAGTCTTTAAAAAAAAGAAAAGAATACAGACAGGCAAATCTCATCCAGAGCTGAAATAAAAATGGGCATTCAGAATATATCTGAGGAGACATTGTCAGTCTATATTCAAGATATCAAGAAAAAGACAAGATTCCAAAATTGAACTCTGTAATAATGTGCAATAAACAATAGAAGTCACCGCTAACAAAGAAAATGTGGTGTGTCCATATATATATACGGAGATTCTTATTCTTCTTGGCCTTCAGAAATAAAAAACATTTCTTTCTCTCAGGAAATAAATTAAAATTTTTAAAAAGCCATATTTAATTCCCATGTCTTTTAAATTGTGACTTTTGAAAAAGAGGACACAGTTGTTCCTGAGAACTTCTTAGCCTGGTCATAGCACAAACTGATTTATAACATTGTGTTATTTATGCAGGTAAGTATTCAATACAGATTCAGAGGTAAAAATGTAATACCATTCAGAGATGGAGTTTGAACACAGATTCAGTAATGCAAGACCAGCTGGAAGATTCTTGTGCTTCTCCCATATTGGGGCAATTTGCTCACTAGGATGAGATAAATGTAAAGAATTAGGCAAGTCGACCAAATATATTTTTGCACTTAAAATTATACATTTTATTATTAATTCTCCAGAATTGAGTATAATTGACTATATATTGTACATAATGACTTTTGATAGGTCGCATTTTCCCTAGCAAATTCATCATTTACCCTTAATAATTTTGATTTACAGGAAATAGTCAATTAAAAACTGTTGTTATTTTTTAATGAATTTTTTTATTTACATATTTCAGTTCCTGGATTTTAAGCCAGGTCTTGGGCAACAAATCAAGTGACTTTGATCAAAGTCTTTGGAAAATGTAATGTTTTAAGGACACGTTTAATTGGATCACAGTTTGAAGTGGTAGCAAAGTGAGTTTGCCCTTTGTCGCAACGTACCTAGGAATCCTGATCTATATTCCTGATTGCTATTGATTTTTCTAGATTTCATTATAAAATCAATAACTGTTGTACAGGGTAAAATAGTTTACAAGGGTTGCAACATACTGTGGACTTCTGAAAACATACTGAGCTCGGTGAAGCCACCCAGGCAGCCAATTAGGAGAAAACATCTATTAGGTAAAAACAGGGCAGTCCCATTGACTGCTATTGATTTTCTTAGCCCTGTGAAAAGACAATCAATTAGATAAAGAAGGCTAATGTTACAGCTGCAATTTAATAACCCCTAAAAAAAGAAGGAGAGCTATTGATTCCTGACATGGAATGTTGAGGCTTATTGAAATATACTGAACTTCACCTGTCTTTTAATCAGGCCTGCAGAGATGAGAAGAAGCCTGCCTTTCTAGACTTGTGGTATAGAATCCCAATTATTAAAGAGCTTTGGTGATGCCAGACCTAAGAGATGCAAATGAAACAGAACTTTAGAAGAAACACAAGCCCAGATTGAATACTAAATCATGGACGCTATTGACAGAAACTGTCTTGGTGAAGGTTGTTTCTTTTTCCATACAGAGCTCACCAGAGTACCACCTGTCATTTTCAAAAGCAAAGTCAGTTTTGCCAACCAGCCGTGAATGACAAATAAAGCTTTATATGAAACACAAGGGCATATTATGTGCTATTGTGAGTTCTGCTAAGTGCTAATTTATCTGGCTTGTTCTCTTCAGCAAACATAGGCACAGACACATGAAATAATCCATCTAATTATGTAGCTACTTAGGAGAAAAACAAAGCAAGGTGTTTTGTGTGTTGCCAAAGGTACATGATACAAGAAAGTTTTCACAAAACCTAACATAGCTCATGAAAATAAATGAAATCCTGTAAGCTGTAACAGTTTTAGAACAAATAAACTTTTGCTAGTTTTGGGTTTGGGGAGTCCCAGCTGCTTTTCATAAATAGATGAGTACTTTCATTCATTTTTTTTTATAGTCCCTAATTGAAAATGGCTAATAGTCCTTCTTCCTTTCAAGTATAAAATCTGGCCTAAAATGCCTCATATAGATATTTTCTTTATGCTTTTCTTTTCTATTGCATGTATTTGATCCTTTCTCCCTCATTATATATATGCCTTTTTACTAGCAGACAGCTGCTATTCACAATAATTGCTAGGGCAGTCAATTATACTTTAAATAGACCTACTTGAGGACAAATGGTGGTCTAAATTGTACTAAAGGCATACCATACACAAAGGCTATGTCATTTCTAGTATCTGAAATATTCTAAATATTCCTGAGCTGCAATACAGTTTATACATCTTACTCTAGCATGTCAAAGGCTTTCTCCAAAATATTTCCAGAATACGAGTGTCCTACTCTGTGAGCCATTACTTAATTACTTAAATTTCTATTTAGAAACAGAAGAATATATTGTGTTAATCCCCCATGTGAATTTGGATAGTGTAAATTAGCATTGTAAGGAATCTATTTTGTTGGTGGTATGTTTTCATTGCTGTTTAAAGCTATATGAATTCAACATGCATGCATGCTTCTAATCATTAACATGGATGTTTAAAATGTGTTCCTTGAAGGGCACATCTTTCCTTAGGAATTATGCATTTGTAAAAGTAACTTTATTACTTTGGACAAAGAATTAGATTTTAGAATTTAAGATCACAACCAAAAGTGAGTAAATATGTGCTCTATAACAATCATGCTTTTACACATAATAGTACTGTTAACACTAGTAGAGACAGTGTCACAAGTAAGAACACATTTCTGTTTGTAACACTGTAACACTGGTATAATAATCAACGCATTATTGATTGGCAGAAAGACTATGATCCATACAAATTTGAAGTGCAATGTTTCTAGGTAAATCACAGTAATAATATTTTGATAATCAAAATTTCAGGATACTAAAATGTTTATCTCATTTAAATATGATAAATATATTTTATTCAGATCTTAGAACATAATACCAAAATATCTATTTGCTTTCACTTCTTTTTCTGTTGCAAAGTATTGTATGTAGGTCATTTACTCTCAAAGGCATGTTTGCTGTTAAGTGTATAAGAATACATCCTTATTCTCATCTATTCTCATAGGTACCTGGGGTAAAATGTCATGTTTCTTAGGTATCTTGGATTATGTGTTCTGAATTGTGTTTTGACCCTGAAGGTTTAAGATAGCTTTGTTACTGTTGGATTGCCATAAGTGAAAGATATATCTAGATAGATAGACATATAGATAAATCGATATAATGATATGTATGTATATATAGCATAAATAAAATCTAGGTTATATAGGATAAGAATCTATCAAAAGGAGAGTATTGAAAGTGCATATTTAGACATCAGGGAATGGGCTTTGTGACACTACACATCTATTACAGATATCAAAGTAACATTTAGCTGTCCAATATACAATGGAAGAGTCCTTCACTCAAACATCTTCCCTCATTTTTCTAAGATTTCAAAAATGAAAACTTCACTTTAAAACTAGCCTAGCAACAAGGTCAAGTTATATCTTCAAATACTTAAAAAAATGGTTTATGAATGAGTGAGAGCAAATGAATTAGCTAGAAAGATTTTTAGTGGGGGTTCTTTGAGACATTGATCAAACTCTGGCTCCCCTACTTCATAACCATACAATTTCAAGGAAATTACTTAACCTTCCTACTGGCCCATTCTCCTACACCCCAGTTTTCTTATTTGTGAAATTGGGGAAATTTCTTTCTTAAGATTCTTGTGCAGATTCAATAAATAACAAGCAAAGAATTTAAAGGAATGTGATTGAAAAAATGTGCTATCATCACTGCTTTTATTATGATGATGATTATATTTATATTATTTTATCAGTAGTATACTAAAACATTTTCCCTAAGGGCATTTTGAAAACTATTTTTTAAAATCTCACTTCGAAATCTTCATCTCATTTGAATTAGATTGTGACTTTTCATTAACTTATAGTTTTCTACAAGTGCAATCTGTGAAAAAGGGTTTATAAACTGATTAGAAGTAAAGGGAAAACCACTAAAAACTGAAAGAACTTTAACTTATGGAATCACTTTGTTATTCTTTTATCCAAGTGGCATAAAATAACATATATTTTAAAGCAAAGTAAAGGATAGATTTAGGCAAATACCCTTCCCCCAACCCATGTGTGTGTAGGTCTTTGTGTGTGTTTTAGATGTGAAAAGAGTGATTACAACCTGTTTCCTCTGAGTTAACATACTTTTTTGAAATGAAACAGAATTTATAGGTTACTGTAAATTTCACCTAGTAAAAAACTTCTTGAACTGGAGTTGATGAGATTGTTCTAATTCTAGTTTGATTATAGAATATTTTAGGCAAATGGAGGCAAATCTCTCAATTTTTATCTACCTTATGGTATGCAAATCACATGACTAATGTAGAAATATGTTTCCATTACAAAAATGGTAAGACTGAGTTCCAGATCAATAGATAAGGACCCTTAGAATGGTTACCATAAAAAATTTAAATATGCATGTTCTCTTTGAGAATGGTATTTTCCTCAGCACCTGCTATTGACTTAAAGAGACATTAGCTCAGCCAGGGTTTCTCAACATGAGATGGTTTTTCCTAAAATTTGTATGGAACCATAAAAGACCCGAACTGCTAAGGAAATGTTGAAAAAGAAAAAAATATCACGTTGCCTGATTTCAAGCTTTATTACAAATCTGTGATCACCAAGACAGCATGGTACTGGAACAAAAACAGACACATAGACCAATGGAACAGAGTAGAGAGCCCAGATATGGACCCTCAACTCTATGGTCAACCAATCTTCAGCAAAGCAGGAAAAAATATCCAGTGGAAAAAAGGCAGTCTCTTCAGTAAATGGTGCTGGGAAAACTGGACAGCTATGTATAGAAGAATGAAACTTGACCATTCTCTTACACCATACATGGAGATAAACTCAAAATGGATGAAAGACCTCAATGTGAGACAGGAATCTATCAAAATCATAGAGAACATAGGCAGTAACCTCTTTGACATCGGCCACAGCAACTTCTTTCAAGACATGTCTCCAAAGGCAAAGGAAACAAAAGCAAAAATGAACTTTTGGGACTTCATCAAGATCAAAAGCTTCTGCACAGCAAAGGAAACAGTCAACAAAACAAAGAGGCAACCCACGGAATGGGAGAAAATATTCACAAATGACACTACAGACAAGGGGCTGATATCCAAGATCTATAAAGAACTTCTCAAACTCAACACCCAAAAAAACAAATAATCATATCTAAAAAATGGGCAGAAGACATGAACAGACACTTCTCCAATGAAGACATACAAATGGCTAACAGACACATGAAAAAATGTTCATCATCACTAGCCATCAGGGAAATTCAAATCAAAACCACATTGAGATACCTCCTTACACCAGTTAGAATGGCTAAAATTAACAGGACAGGAAACAACAAGTGCTGGAGAGGATGTGGAGAAAAGGGAACTCACTTACAACACTGTTGGTGGGAACGCAAGTTGGTGCAGCCACTTCGGAAAATAGTGTGGAGATTCCTCAAAAAATTAAAAATAGAGCTACCCTATGACCCTGCAATTTCATTACTGGGTATTTACCCCAAAGATATAGATGTAGTGAAAAGAAGGGCCATATATACCCCAATGTTCATAGCAGCAATGGCCACAGTCACCAAACTGTGGAAAGAGCCAAGAGGCCCTTCAACAGATGAATGGAAAAGGAAGATATGTCCATATATATAATGGAATATTACACAGTCATCAGAGAGGATGAATACCCAATTTTGTATCAACATGGACAGGACTGGAGGAGATTATGCTGAGTGAAATAAGTCAAGCAGAGGAAGTCAATTAACCATATGGTTTCCCTTACTTGTGGAGCATAAGGAATAATATGGAGGACATTAGGAGAAGGAAAGACAAAGTGAATTGGGGGAAATCGGAGGAGATGAATCATGAGACACTGTTGACACTGAGAAACAAACAGAGGCTTTTGGAGGGGAGGGAGGTGGGGGATGGGTGAGCCTGGTGGTGGGTTTTAAGGAGGGCAAGTATTGCATGGAGCACTGGGTGTGGTGCATAAACAATGAATCTTGGAACACTGAAAAAATAAAATAAAATTTTAAAAAACGGGATGATTTTTGGCCACAGGAGATATTTGGCAGCATCCGGAGACATTTTGGTCATTAAAATTAAAGGACAGGGGATCCTAGAATCTAGCAGTTAGAGGCTAAAAGTCTGCTACATATGTAACAGTGCACATGTCCACAACAAAGAAAAATCCAGCCCGAAGTATCATTAGTGCTTCTGTTGAGAAACCCTAGCTTAGATGTATGGCCCTTGCTTTCATTGTCTTAGTCATCATTGGATATGTACATGTGCAGGACACTAAAGAGATACACTTCAAGTAATTACAGACATTAATTCCTTTATGATTAAGACAATGGAAAGTTAAATATTGTCTTGGGAATGGCATAATTCCTTTTGAGGTTAGAATCTTTCCTCAGGCTGTCCATGGGCTATGTATGAGAGTCCAGAAGTACAGGTTCCAGGAAATTATTGTGTTAATTTTTTTCCTTATCACATTAACTGAAGGGCATAAGAAAAGTCAGTGGGCAAGGGAATTTATCAACTCATTGTCTATAATTAGTAAAATTTTATTGTAGAAACAGAATTTCCACTAAAATATCTTTACCTTGGTCTTTATAGAATTTCCATCATCTTCAAAATTCAGACTCATGCTATAAGCATTACTTTTTCCTTGATATAACAAATTGATGCATTGTAGAACAAAGAACTACAAAATTATGTATATAGATCTGAGTTCAAAACCATTTAGCAGATATGGAAAATAAAACACAAGTTTGAAAGAATCCTATTTTCCTCATTTTAAGAATGTTAGACATTCTTCTTTTGTTAATTTTATAAGCAATGCGCTTCCAGACCAACAGGCTGACAGGCTAAATGCTGAGTCTCATCAAACTTTATATCAAAGCTCTAAGCATATCACTTCAAAGTTTCCTTGTGTTCTCACCTCCCTTTATAGTGACATAGGATCTTGATCACTGGTAAAATTTAAGGTGAATAGCCATGTTAGTGCAAGTCATTTTTTAAAATTTGATTCTCAAAATTAGCATAAGTTACCCTCAAAGTGTTATTTTTTTTTAAATTTCTTTTCAACGTAACAGAATTCATTGTTTATGCACCACACCGAGTGCTCCATGCAATACGCGCCCTCCATAATACCCACCACCTGGCTCCCCCAACCTCCCACCCCCCACCCCTTCAAAACCTTCAAGTTGTTTTTCAGAGTCTATAGTCTCTCATGGTTCATCTTCCCTTCCAATTTGTTATTTTTTAATGCTTTGACTTATGGAATAATATTGGAAATATATATTATATTGTCACTTTTCTTAAGACAATATATTATATTGTCACTTAAAAAAGTGACGATATAATTGTCTACTTGCCTGATTCTATATAATTAAAAAAATTAATATCAGTTCTAAAACTATTGTTGTTGAAAAATAAATTAAAATGTCACTAAATTGTACACCCAAAACTAATATTACACTGTATATAACTAACTGAGATCAAAATAAAAGCTTTAAAATAAATAAATTAATAAATTAAAATGATGAGGCCAGGAGAACAAAGTAATTTAAACTCACAGATATGGAGATATCTTTTCAAATACCTCCAGGCAGATTTGGATTTTATTTGCTTTATTTTTATTCTTTCTCTAATATGAAAAACAACACTGACAAATGAAGGAGTTTTAGCAGCCCAAGCAACAGTAATAGTGAAATTTCTGGTACTAGCACATTTTCTTTTTCTGAAATCATTTCTCTTCAGCTGTTTATTGGTTTGTTCTCTGAAAAGATCTTTGAGAAAGAACAATAAATTTTGAGGCATGTAGAGTTTCTACCAATGAAGAATATAGAATCTGTTTGGGAATCATCTAGTAAATGCAACAAAAGATCAAACAATCCAGCTAATATTTTTCCTTAATCTGCAGTATTAATTTGTTTATTAGACTTTTTTTCACTACCTTTCTCTTCTTTATGACTCATTTACCAAAAAATTCAAATTTATTTTATATAAACCCAAAAAATTTTACAATATAATAATATTTAAGTTTGTCCAATAGTGCCTTTTTATTAAATCCATTGATAATATAATAAATTAGTCAATTAACAGTATTTTAGAAAGTTTATCATTGGAGAAAAATAAAATTATGAAGCAACATTTAATGAACTAAGCCATCCATAATGCTTAAGTGAAAATTCCACTTATTCCTGTATCAAACACTTTTTCAAAATAATTAATATTATTTATCATATTTTCCCTTTAAATAATCTCAGAACTCCTCGATTATGTATTAATGTCACTGTTTTGTTACATTTACCTTCTTATCTAGTATTAGAGTTGATTACATTCTTAATTTAATAGGAATGTCTAGACCATAAGCTTCTTGATAGAAGATGTGTCTAATTTATTTGTGCTCATGCTCCTAGTACCTAATACATATTTGGCTTTCAATAAATACTTATTGAATTAAAAAAAGAACTTAGTGGATGCATGCATAGCTTACACATCATTCAAACTATAGCTCACATACTTCTTGAAACTTTACTTTATACAAAAATGCACCTTCTTATTTTCTGAGATCCTTACTCAGTCTATTTGCTAGTTCCTTTTCTTTGTCTTAACTATGGATAATCTCCAAAGTTTCTCTGTTCACCCTCCTTGTCCTTCCCCTCTTCCCTTACCTCCTTGCAGATCTAATCTAGTGTTATATCAAGTCTTATGGGTCTCTGAAACTTTTTTTGCCATTCACTTTTACTTTTTGGGGGGGGGGGCATTCACTTTTACTTTTTTTCCTCAAGTTTTTATTTAAATTCCAGTTTGTTAACATACAGTGTAATAATAGTTTCAGGTGTACAAGTTATTCAACACTTCCATGAAACACCCAGTGCTCATCACAAGTTCACTTCTTAATCCCCATCATCTATTTAACCCATCCCACCACCCACCTCCCCTCTGGTAACCATCAGCTTGTTCTCTATAGTTAAAAGTCTGTTTCTGGGGGCACCTGTGTGGCTCAGTGTGTTAGGCCTCTGCCTTCTGCTCAGGCCATGATCCCAGGGTCCTGGGATAGAGCCCCACATCCAGCTGTCAGCTCAGCAGGGAGCCTGCTTCCTCCTCTCTCTTTGCCTGCCTCTCTGCCTACTTGTGATCTCTCTCTGTCAAATTAATTAATTAATTAATTAATTTTTTAAAAGTCTGTTTCTGATGTGTATCATGTCTTTGTTTTGGAGTGTTTAGTCTATTTTCTTACTGATCTGTTGGCCATACTAATGCAATATATTTAAAACAAAAGCATTCAAACTGAATAACATTTGATTGTACAATTCTATTTTTGTAAAATTATTTTATGACTGTAAATTTAGATATAGTTAAAAATGTGGATAATTAGGCCTTCTAACATATTTTTTAATATACTGGAAACAGTAACCAAATTGCTCAAAAACAATTTTAAATGAAATGTGTATACTTTGTTACTTTCAGGCAACTGAATATGGTACAGCTATTAAAAACACGATATCTTAAAAGTCAATTAACTGACTTATATATTATTATTAAATGTAAATATATTATTATATTTTTAAATATATTATTAAACGTAAAATAAAATATATTATTAAATGTAAAATAAAAAGGATTTAATGAAAAGTTTGTCCGGTATGGTTGTTTTTTTAATAAAGTATGTAAATATTTACATCACCTTACACATTAATCTCCATTAATGTTGCATACTAGTGAAGGAAATTATGTCTTATTTCACTTTAATTTGATCATTTCTCATTTCTAATTTTTCTTCAAAGTCCATATATATGTATATATGTAGATACACATGAAAACAATGAAAATTTTTAAAATAAATCAAGCTTACGATTATGTTCCCTTCTTGCAGGTGGAAAAACCTTTTTATTGGAGATAACACCTGAATTTTATGGACAGATTCTCAAGCCATTTGGAAAATTGAATTTTGCCAAGCTCTCCCCCAAAATTCAGAAAATATATGCTGATTTTTCTCTCTTTTATTTAATTTAGAGTTTTATACACTGACTTGACATTGTATTTAGATCAAATGATGTTCTTTTTTTTTTTTAAGATTTTATTTATTTATCAGAGAGAGAGAGGGAGAGAGAGCGAGCACAGGCAGACAGAATGGCAGGCAGAGGCAGAGGGAGAAGCAGGCTCCCCGCCAAGCAAGGAGCCCGATGTGGGACTCGATCCCAGGATGCTGGGATCATGACCCGAGCCGAAGGCAGCTGCTTAACCAACTGAGCCACCCAGGCGTCCCTCAAATGATGTTCTTGCCATATACTATAATAGTACAGTTGACCAATGAACAATGCAAGTATTAGGGGTGGCCACCCCTGAGGAATCAAAAAAATCCAGGTATCACTTTTGACTTCCCCAAAACTCAGTTATTAGCAGCCTACTGTTGACTGGAAGCCTAACCAATAACAGTCAATTGACACATATTTTGTATGTTGTATGTATTAAATATTGTATTCTTGAAATAAGGTATGCTAGAGAAAAAATTTATTGGGAAAATCAGAAAGAGAAGAAAATACATTTACAGTACTGTACTGTATTTATATTAAAAAATTCATGTATAAGTGGACCCATTCAGTTCAAACCCATGTTGTTCAAGGATCAACTGCACACACTTTCTTTGGGTACATTGTAGATATTCAAGGTGGGACAGCATTAGAGGCTGAGTAATACATGAAGGGGAGACAAGAAGTTGGGAACATATATTTTAGGCCAAAGAACTTGTATGTAAAAAACAAAAATCATGGAGTAATTATGACAATGGCTAGTAGTTAATTCTAGCTGGAAGGCAGACTTCATAAGGCTATAATGGAAATGAAACAGAAAACTAAATGAAAGCACATGCTTACAGAAGCCTCTAAAGACTTTCAAAATCATCCCATACTAATAATTTACAATATTTTCTACAGAGTGTACAAGGATGTCGAATGAAACTGTTCTATTTGTCCTTGAAATTAGGATAAACGGAGCTGAAAGTAGGAGGTATTACAAATGTAGTAATAACTGAGAGAAAATATTTCCAGCCATGGTTTACTAAGAGATAGCAGAACTCAGACTTAGCACTATCAGCTACCATTCAAACATTTACTTTCAAGTCCACGTTTAATACCAACACGGTAATAGAAGAGAACTGAGAGCAACAGGCTTTGTGGGAATGCCTTGTGTATGAGGCTTTCATGACCACTAAGTCAGGAAAGAGGCCAGAGAGACACACAAAAAATTATTCAAAGAAGCTGTCTTGACTACAACAACGCAAGACTGGATTCTTGTTTCCTAGCTGGGTGTTTCCTGAATTGCTGAATCTACAGTCTCATCAGATGGTTTCATTCTATTCAAATGTGTTGACAGCTTTCACAGATCTTCCTAATTTGGGGGTGTAGAGAGCAAAATGGAGTCTCTCATGTTAAGCAGGAGCCTGTGTCAAGCAATGACACAAACAGTTAAGGTACTGCAGCTAGGAGACATCATGGGGACCAGCATCAGCTGACACCCCAGAACTGATAATGGGCAGAAGCAGAGGAGGTCTTCGGGGACTCAAAACTGATTAACCCCTTCAAAAAGGGAAGGATTTTGGCAGCAAGCTGTCAGAATCTTCAGACCTGACCCCTCTCTGTCTTGCCACTTAAAAAAGGCAACTACCTCTGGAGGTTCTTCCTGATTGATGTCTGTAGAGAACCCAGATCCTCCACTGCTTGAACATTAGAAGCAGTAAATACTGAGGGAGAGCTGACCCAGGCTAGACCAAAGCTTTATCTCAACTGCGTGCCCACAGGCTGACTTCAGGTTTGGTTCATTCACTTCCTACAACCTTCTGTTATCTTATTTGTTGTGTGGTTTGTCTTCCGTCCTGCTTTGTGTGCTGTGTAAGGATCCAAGTTTAATCACCTGGTGAAATATCATTGACTTTGGAATTCTGAACCTGCTATATAATTGTGATTTAGCTTTGCTTTATGATTGAAGAAAGCTGACATTTTGGAAGGACAACTCATGTGTACACCTTTTTAGCGTGCTCATGACAGGGGGCAAAAGTGAACAGAGATGATGGCATTTGTTATGGGAAATTTTTCTGAAGGTAGAGGCATAAAGAAATAGCCTGGAGCTAGCAAGATAAGACAGGACCAGGCGATATATGCCTAAGTACTTAAAAGTCTACTGATTTAAATGTTAATCACATTTTTAAAATACTATCATCACAGCAACATCTAGGCTGGTGTTTAATAAAACAGTTGAGTTCCATAACCTAACTAGATTAACATATGAATTTAACCATTACAGTCTACCCCTCATTAACTTGGTATCCATATAAATCCCCTAAAACCATACTTAAAATGTAAATAAGATAATGATAAGGTCATCCTTCCATCTCACACGATAAAACGATCCTGCATACACCTGAAGATGCACTAACTCCCCAGAAAAGGAGGCAAAATTCTTGGGTGATATACATCCTTCTCTGATATTTTGTAACTTAAATACTGTGATATAAAGTTAAGAATAATTAAATACTAAAATGTAACAGTATACATTTTATGTTATTTGATAAAGGGATAAAAGGAAAACAAAGATATTTGCTATACACAAACAGGCATGTAAACAAACACTCGGAAAAAATAAAGAAGTATCTTGCTATTTGCTACCACGTGGATGAAACTAGAGGATATTATGCTAAGCAAAATAAGTCAATCAGAGAAAGACAATTATCCCATGATCTCACAGATACGAGGAATTTGAGAAACAAGACAGAGGATCATAGGGGGAAGGGAGGGAAAAATGAAACAAGATGAAACCAGAGAGGGAGAAAAACCATAAGATACTCTTTATCTCAGGAAACAAACTGAAGGTTGCTGGAGGGGAAGCGGGGTGAGAGGGATGAGGTGGCTGAGTGATGGACATTGGGGAGGGTATGTGCTATGACGAGTGCTGTGAATTGTGTAAGACAATGTATCACAGACCTATACTCTTGAAACAAATAATACATTATAAGTTAATAAAAAAATAAAATAAAGTAATATTCATAATAGCTATAGTCCTTGTTTCTATAACTGATCACATGGCTGAGGCTGATATTTGTAAGTACCTTCTTGAAATACCTATTCTGTATTACTTTTGTCCTCAGTAAGCACCTCAGCTGGTTATGGGTTTTTACCTGGTGGGATGACCCAAAACTTCATTTATGAAAGGTCTGGGACCTTGAATTGGGTCATTGTAATTTTCTAATAACTTTAGTCACAAAGCATCATAGTACTAAAAGATACCCTAAAGGATCTCCTATATGCTAGATACATTCTTCCTTACCTCCCTTTTAGTAGTCTAATTTCTCCTTGGTAATCAAGATCAATCATCCTAGTCAGTACAATAATTCCCTCCTTTGCCTATTTATTCATAACATAAGGAGGCTTGGCTGGTAGTCCAATTTCCAGTTCAATGAAATCATTATTGTGTCTTATATTAGAAGAATATCTCCCCCTGGGACCAAGATCTCTAGATAAGCAGATCATAAGGTCATGAGAACAGTAAGCAAAACTTTTGCTAGTGGATTACTTGGAGTGATAGCGATTGTTGCTACTTCTGTTTCTACTGTTTGATTCCTAGACTAATGAATTCTGGCTGAAAGAAATGGCACCATATATTGGATGCTAATTTAGAGCATATACTAGACACCATAATCTAACCAAGTTGACATAATTTTACCATCCCAATGAGCAACCATCTACATGCCAGGTCTCTAGCAGAACTACTCAACTCTACTGTCGTAGTATGGAAGCAGCCATTGACAGTACGTAAGCAAATGACCATGGCTGTATTCCAATAAAACAATCAGTGAGCCAGCTTTGGCTCATAGATTATAATTTGCCAACTCTTGATCTAAACACCTGAGTTATGAAGCAGAGATTGTCCTTCTGGATAAGAAATTAAGAAGATTAATACAGTCAATAGAAAACATTTTAAAGGTAAAAACACATGCTCAGGCAGAATACAAGGAGTCCTATGTGTGTGAAGACCACGCCAAAAAAAAAAAAAAAAAAGGGCAGTGCGAAGGGGAGAAAGAAACACAGGTTGTAATTAAAAGAATGAATAAAAATAAATAGCAAATATTTATCACAGGAAACCTGAAGTGGTTCTATCTATCTTGCGCTTGAGCTTGTAATTCAAATCTTTGAGCTCATCTTTTCCTTTTTTCTTTTTTTTTGCCACTTTGTCCAGTGATATTAGAAGCAGCCAACCAATCTTATTATACTTACTAGCTTTGAAAACCAGTTTGAAAGTATGATATACAGTCACCCAGCCCCTTATCACATTACTAATGGTCTCCTTACAATAACAGTTCCTTTGACAAAGTACATCATTCTCAGCTAGCAAGAAAAAAATTACAAGACATACTAAAAGGCAAAAACTGCAGTTTGAAGAGACAGAGTAAGCATCAGAACCAGAACCAGATGTGACAAGGATGTTGGAATTATCAAACAGGGAACTTAATACAACTGTGATTAAAATGTAAAGGGCTTTAATGTATAAAATAGACAGCCTGCAAGAACATATGGGCAATGTAAGCAGAGAGATGGAATTTCTAAGAAAAAAACAAAAAAGAAATTATATATATATATATATATTTCCCCATCTCCCTCTTCTCCTCTCCCTGATCATTCTTTCTCTCTCAGGTAAATAAAATCTTAAACAACAACAACAAACTAAATTAAACTAAACATACTTTCAACATACAATCCAGAAATTGTATTCCTTGGTGTTTATCCAAGGGAGCTGAAACTTATGCTTACCCTAAAACCTGTACATGGATGTTCATAGCAGATTTATTCATAATTGCCAAAACTCGAAGCAAACAAGATGTTTCAGTAAGTGAGTGCATAAGTAATCTATGGTAGATCTAGCCAATGGAATATTATTCAGCCCCCCAAAATAAGCTATCAAGCCATGGAAAGATATGGAAGAAACTTAAATGCATACTACTAACTGAAAGAAGCCAATCTGAAAAGTTACATACTGTATGATTCCAATTATCATACAGATTCTGAAAAAGGCAAAACTATGGAGTCAGTAAAAAGGATCAGTGGTTGCCAGGGGTTAATGGAAAGAGAGGATGAATATGTGGAGCACAGAGAATCCTTAGGGCAGTGAAACTACTTTGTGTGATAATATAGTAGTAGATATATGTTATGCCTTTGTCCAAACCCCCAGAATTAACATCACCAGAAGTGAACCCTAATATAAATTATGGACTTTGGTGGATAACGATGCATTAATGTAGGTTTACCAGTTAAATAAATGTAATACTCTGGTGGGTAATACTCTGTGTGGTACAGTGCGTATATGGGAAATCTCTGTAAATTCTACTGAATTGCTGTAAACTTAAAATTGCTCTAAAAAATAAAGTTTATTAAAACAAACAAGGAATCAAATAATGACAATAGTGCTATCAAACAAGAATTTAGAAAAAATGGGTCACTTAAATATTGTCAAGTATATAAAATGTTGCAATCACTTTGGAAAAGTATTGTAGATTCTTACACTAAACATTTCCTTATATGAGCCAGCAATTGCAAACTTGAGCATTTATCCCAAAGATAAGAAAACACAAAAAACTACATGAATTTCACAGAAGGTTGTTTCAAAATAACCAAACCTTAAAGAACCAATGCCATCAATCTGTGAATTGTTAATTAAGCAAAATGTTATTACTTCATACCATGGAATACTACTTAGCAATATGAAGGAATGAATGATTAATACAAAGAAGAACTTGGATAGAATTCAAGGGAATTATGGGGGGAGAGGCAATACCACATAAATGACATACCAAAAGTCAATACCTAATAAATCTTGAAATGAGAAAAGAATAGAAATAGAGAATAGCTTAATGGTTGCCAGTTGTTGGTTTGGGATTTATGGAGGGATGGAGGTGACTGTAGCTACTCATGATGGAACCATTTTATATCTTGACTATAGTGGTACTTACATAAAATGTACACATGTGACAAAAATGCATAAAACTAAACATACATGCACACACACACACACACACACGACTGCATATAAAACTAGTGACATACGAATAAAGCCAGGGAATGGTATCAATGTCTGTGTCTTGTATTTGATATTGATATTCTGTGCTATCTCAAAATAAAAATTGTTTAGAGTGGAGTGCAGAAATATGGATTTCAACCAAAAACTTTTTTAAAAAAATACAAATGCAGCTTACAGTACCAACCTTTTGCAAGTCTGAAAGAGATTTTAAAGAGGCAAAAGAAAAGCACTAAAAATTATCCATATGGAGATAATTAAAATTAAATCTATACATTTAAATGTATAAAAGAATATTATGTATCATATTATACCAACAGATTTACCTTTCTTAGGCTATGTCTCTTAATGAATGTAATTTTGAGTGTGATAATTGCTTTTGGGTTTTGCATATGTGTGTGTATGTGTAAGTCTCTCCTATATATGGGATAGCATTCACCATGTCAGTAATCCATCACTAATATCTACTTTCCCTACCTGGTCCTGGTAAAAGCCAGTAATGTCCTTACATATATTCAACATCCTCCAAGGGTTGTCCAAGTTGAGAACCATCTATCTAGATTAGCCACTGCTTTTCTAAAAAATTAAATAATCAAAATTCCCTGAAAAAGGCAAAAATGTATACTTTAAGTTTCTGAACATATTGAAAGAGCAGTTAAAAATATACCTCTTAGGGGCACCTGGGTGGCTCAGTGGGTTAAAGCCTCTGCCTTGGGCTCAGGTCATGATCCCCGGGTCCTGGGATGGAGCCCTGCATTTGGCTCTCTGCTCAGCAGGAAGCCTGCTTCCCTGCCAACCCCCACACCCCCACCCCCGGCTCTGCCTGCCTCTCTGCCTACTCATGATCTCTGTCTGTCAAATAAATAAATAAAATCTTTTTAAAAAAAAAGAATATACCTATTTAAAAGGCATAGGACAAGAATGCTTTATAGGTGAGATTATTTCTTTATAATTAAAATATTCCCCATCCTAGAAAAAAAGATGGAAATATATTTTTGACTTTTTGACTGGCTACCAATTCAAAAAGGTAATTATAATATTTTAAAAGTAAGGCAAATTATGAATATCAATGCAAATTTTTAAAAATAAAATATTAGCAGCTAATATATATCATGGCATAAAATAATAAAATATAATAACTGAACGTAATTTATCTCAAGAATGTAGGAATGGTTCAATATTCAAAAATGTATCAATATCAAAAATTAAATGAGATAAAATACATTATTATTTTAATAGATGTTGAAATGTAATTGGAAGAAATACTCCTTATTTTATTTTATAGTTGAAAAAAATTGAATAAAACAAATGGCTAATTTTTTAATTTGTTAACATTTATTAACATAGCATATTATAAAACTTTTATATTTCATTATATAAACTATTCTATAATCATTTCAGAAGTTTAAAACATGAGTTAGAAAATAAAAACACCCTAGGGTGCCTGGGCGGCTCAGTTGGTTAAGCAACTACCTTCAGCTCAGGTCATGACCCTTCAGTTCTGGAATCAAGTCCTGCATCTGGCTGCCTGCTCAGAGGACAGTCTGTTTCTCCCTTTGACCCTCCCCCCGTCTCATGCACTCTCTCTCTCTCAAATAAATAAATAAAATCGTAAAAAAAAAAAAAGAAAAGAAAAACATCCTTCTTATTAATTCTACTACCCCCTCCCCAAATTGTGATGAACATACTGGTAAAATTCACATTTCTCTGTCTCCATCTCCCTCTCCATATATATATATATATATATAGAGAGAGAGAGAGAGAGAGAGAGAAAAAAATATGCATATATATCCTGTTATATATATATAACTTACACAAGTGGACTCAACAAATAAGGTCATTTGTTAGAAAAAAAAAACACCTTGTATAGTCTTTTTTTTTTAAGCTTTTATTTATTTGACAGAGAGAGACAGCACAGCATGGGTTGCTGCAGGCAGAGGGAGAGGGAGAAGCAGGTTCCCTGCAGATCAGGGAGACCAATGCAGGGCTCAATCCCAGGACCCTGGAATCAGGACCTGAGCCAAAGGTAGTCACTTAACCAACTGAGCAACCCAGGCATTGTGAAAGAGATGATCCCAATAACTTTCTTCCTCCTATGTCTATCTCTAAATATATAAATAGAATTGAATAAATTTAAATAATGTGGTTCGTTGATAGGAAGAGTCACCATTACCAAACAATCTATTTTCACCAAATTATCTATAAATTAGTACAACTGGAATAAAAATCACAACAGGAAATTTTGCTTATAAAAGTTTGCTTATAATTCAACAAGCTATTTGTAGAAGAATTAAAGGGAAAAATTGATGAGGTAATTTTTTTAAATAAGAACAGTTAACATTTATCAAACTATATTATAAAGTTTCCATTATAAACACATGACATTGGACTGAGAATAGATAAACACAGCAGGGGAACTGATCAATGAATTGTACTAATTAATAATGTGTGTAGCAATAAAACATAAAAAGACACAACTATATGCATTGAAGAGGAAATATTTCTGAGACTTAAAAACTATGAAGTCACAAAAATTCAAGCAGTGTGTAAAAAAAAAACCACAAAGACATATTTATAATTAACATCAAATTCCCCTTAAAGATCATGAAAATCTGTTAGGATGGAACATCATATTGAGTTCATTAGAAGTTTACCACTAACCAAATGAATTTATTCATATGGAATGCTCTGGTAGCTTGAGCACTCAGGTTTTAGAAAGTTTTGTCCTGGAGGGTTAGGTCAGACAAGGATTACTAAGCAAAATTCTGTCTGGGCTGGTCTTTTTCAGAGTTAGTAACAAGGATAATTTGAGTGGTTCAATAGGAAAGTGAAGCTGGATATCAAAATTGATATCTGTCTTTCTATAGTTTGTCAGAGTTCTTACATTTTGGCAGCACACGGAGCAAACACAGAAGACACAGGTGTTTACATGAATACATATGCACTGTTCTCCAGAAGATGTATAGTCCTATTTGGTTCATGGAAAGAAGAGCAATCCTAAATAAAAATCTGAAGCTGGGATAATTTTTAATGCATTTCAAACATGATTACTGATTCCAAGGGAAACAATTTATATATGACCCATTTTCTTTGTCAATGTAATAATGTCTTAGAAATGTTTTGCAATAAATGACATCATTCACAGAAAGAGTTGACATGAAATAGAATTTTTATCCTACTCACAAAAACACAATGGGAATTGTCTCTTTTTAGTTGCTTATCACTGATTTGAGAAAGAAAGTTTATGCTTATTTAAAGGTGAAATGATTCTCAACCTTTAAATATCTTCTGTTTTATTTTATGTATTTAGGGATTACTGCTGTTATTGTCTAGTAGGAATTTTTTTCCCCTTTAAGTCTCTGAATCTCTTGACCAGGATATCTACAAAACATTGCCTCAATAGCTAACTTTATGACAAACTATAGGACAGTGAACATTACTAAGCTTGCTGAAGCAGGCTGAGAGTGTAAATAACAACCCACACACAGGTGCTGGAGATCTTTCACCCACAAGCTTTCCCTTTCACACTCTCTCACTTCCCTCCTTTTATTCACTGTAGCACAGCCTGCTAATGTGAGGAGTGAGTGAACCCAACAGACTGTAAGGAAAACTATGAATGTGAAGAATTTTAATAACAGCAATGACCGAATGAATCATAAAAGGCAGTTAACTGAAGAATGCAGAGGCAGTGTGGTCTTGGAACTTGAGGGTACGGTAGAAAGGGTTGGTACAATCAGCTCTGACCCTGTTACATCACAGGTACATGTAAGAACAAAATCAAAATAAGATTTCAGTGTATATTCCAAGTCAGGGAACCAGAAGTGACAGATTCTTGCACTTTGCACTAATTCTCCATTGCCCACAAAGTAAGGGTTGCAAGAGTATCAAAAACATACTTTAAAAGCAATGGTCCCAACAAATGGAGAGATATTCCATGTTCATGAATAGGAAAGCTCAATATGATATTAGTTCTTCTGAACTTATCTATAGATTCGACCATAATCTCTATCAAAATTCTAGCACCCATCCACAAACTTATTATAAAGTATGTATGGAAAGACAAAACACCCAGAATTCCCAACACAGAATTGAGAGAGGAGCAAGGTTGAATAACTGACTCTACCCAATTTCAAGGTTTTCTGTAGATCTATAGTAATTAAGACAGCCTGGTATTGGCAAATGAATAGACAAGGAAGGTTAATGAACAGAAGAGGGAGCCCAGATATGGACTCAAACAAATACAGGCAACTGAACTTTGAAAAATGAACAAAAGCAATTCAAAAATAAAAGGACAACTGGACATCCACATGCAAAAAAAAAAAAAGAAGCTTGACACAAGTCTTACATGTTTAACAAAACTTAGCACAAAATGTGCATACACCTAAAGGTGAAATGCAAAACTATAAAGCCCCTAGAAGATAACATAGGAAACACTTACTTTACATACAACATTTAAAACATAATCTGTGAAAGAAAAATTTGAATTTTGTTTAGTTGGACTTCATTAAAATCGAAATGTATGCTCTTCAAAAGACACTGTTAAATAAAAGAAGACACAAGGTATAGATCAAGGGAAAACTCTGATGAATTTGATAAAGGATTGATATCCAAAATATACAACTCAACAATGGGAAAACAAACAACCTAATTAAAAATTGGGTAAAAAAATCTGAACATACACTACTGAAGAAGATATATAAATAACAAATAAGCATATGAAAAGATGCTCAACAACAGATGTGAGTACTTAATAGTAAATTAAATCAGATACCACTATATCTATTTGAATGGCTAAAATCCTAAACATTGACAATGTCAAATGCTGGTGAGGATGTGAAGTAAGAGGAACTTTCCATTTATTGCTGCTGGGAATGCAAAATGGTTCAGATATTTTAGAAGACAATTTGGAAGATTCTTTATGAAAGTAAATATACCCTGATTGTATGGTCCGGGAATCATACTCCTTGGTATTTGCCCAAATGGTTTGAAAATAATGTCCATAGGAGTATCTGCACACAGATGTTTATACTAACTTTATTATAATCGCCCATACTCATAAGCTACCAATGTCCTGTATTAGCTGAGTGGGCAAGTAAACTGTAATGAGAATAGAGTAGTTTCAGTGCTAAAAAGAGATGAGTCATCAAACCATAAAAAGACATGGAAGAACCTTAAATTCATATTGTTAAGTCTGAAAAGGCTACACAATGTATGACCCCAACTATATGACATTCTGGAAAAGGGAAAACTATGGACACAGTAAAAAGGGCAATAGTTGCCAGGGTCTTGGGGGACTAGGGAAAAGTGAAATGAATAGGAAAAGTACAGGATTTTTAAGAAAATGAAACTGTTCTGCATGATATCATATAAGCGGATATATGCCATACACTTATCAAAATGCAAAGAATATATAACACAGAAACTGATCTTTAATGTAAATCTGAACTTTAATGTAAATGTAATGTAAACTGAACTTTAATGTAAAGTAGGAGAGAGGTGGAGGGGGTATGAGGGAACTCTCTGTACTTCCCACTCAATTTTTCTATAAACCTATAAATTTTCTATAAACCTATAAAAATTTTTCTATAAACAACTACTCTAAAAAATAAAGTCTAATATTCAAAAAGAACATTACCTGAAAAGGTAGTTAAAAGGGAATCCTTTACTTCTGTTCATGTATCTGGGAAGGAGAATTTTTCTAGAATCCCCACAACTGATATCCCCTTAATTCCAATTTATAAGATTTGGGTCAAATACCAAATTCTATACCTGGAAAGGAGAACGGAAATGCCAGGACTGACTTGGACTAAGCAGAATTCTCCCTTGGGATCTGGGAAGAGGCCCAGGAACATGTCAGCTTTGTACGTAACTGCCAGTATCTGCCATAAATTTGGATATCTCAGATACAGCTAAACCATTGTAGGCTTCTCAGGTATTGGTCAGTTAAGATGATAAAAATAGAGAGGTTACAATGGTAAGTGTAAGTAGCATTTTTCTATTTTCCTCTTATTCTTTAGATAATTGTGTAACATCATTTTAAGAAAAAATATAAAAGACCATTTTTTAAAAATACCATGTAAATTCCCCTAACTCAGTTTGACCAGACAGCAAGTAAGAACATGGACTTATCTACACTTGCACATGTACATGGGTGCAACAAAAAGAGGATTCATTTAAATAAACAAAGGTATCTATTCAGGAATTTTAGTGTACTTAAATAGTAAAAAGGAAAACCCTCAGGAAATTTGTGATTTCATTGATTTTGGCTAACTCACATGGACATGAAGAATCTGTGTTGGCTGTTATTTGGCAGCCTATCTTCCCAGCTCAAATTCTAAGAAATAATTGAAAAATATAAAATAATGGTAGTTCCACAATTTTAGTGAAAATAATAAACTAAATTCATTCTTTAGTTCCAGAAGAAGGAAACCAGAGCCTAAAACATATATAAAAAGGAGGTTGCCCATCCTCTCCTGCTTCAGCTGAACTCAGAGTCTAAAACTAGAGGGTTCCTAAAGGTTGTTTATATTGGTTGGTGATCGCAGAGACCAGGGCTGGGTGACTGAATAAGTCAATCAACAAAAGGATAAATTCTTGAGTGGTCCCAAGTGTGGCCAACTTGACCCTCTGAGGACCTTTTAAGAAGCCATATAGAATATATCATAGATTTATTCACTAGAGAATAAAGGTTGGAAGGAATTTTACTTTTACCTCCTGCCCCAGTGGTCAAAGGTGCTCTATAAGTCTTTTTTATCTCCAGGGTGCATATAAATGCCTACCAAGTCCATTCCCATGGGTATCCCATACCACAGCCTCAGTGTAGGGCTGATTCCGAAAATGAGAGGTGCAAAGCTCTTTTGAGACAAGGGGCAGCTATGCAAAGATAATTGCTACAGCAGTGATGGAACTAAGCATAGACTGAGAACAGAGTGCAAGAGATATCCATGACAACCACCAAGAGGATGCATTGTGCAAGTATCATTTTTTTCTATTGTTGTATAAAAAATTGCAAGTAATGTAATTAAAGCAATACTCATTTACTGATAGCTTTATAGATGAGAAGTTCATTTAGGCTTGACTGGGCTCTATGTTTAGGGTCTTACAGTATCAAAATCAAACTACCAGCCTCGCTGTCTCTTAACCACAGGCTCTGAGAGAAGTCTGCTTCCAAGCTCGTTCACGTTGTTGGCAGAATTCAGTTTACTGTGGCTGTAGGAATGAGGTCCACTCTTGGCTGTAGACTGTTCTTACTCCTAGAGGTCACTCTCAGGTCCTTCCCCCATAGTCACTTCTATCTCGGTTTTGTAGAAATCAGTCAATCCCTCTCATGCCTCAAATCTTCAACTTTTACTTTTGTTACCAGCTGAGACTTTCCACCTGCTCAAGTAATCTCCTTATCTTAATATCTACTGATTAGTAACCTTAGTTATAGGTGCAAAATCTCTTTTATCTGAAGACAATCACAGGAGTGATATCAGGGGGTTAATGTAATGGACACCATCTAAAAATGAGGGGCAAAAGTGTTCAATACTTACACACTCCATAATGAAATTTCTGGGCACCATGATAAAAACAAAAACTGAAAGTTTCTCCAGAGAATAAAATAGATTATTTACCAAGTAATGACAATCACATTAACTTCAAACTTCTCACAGCATCATTGGCTACTTCAAGATAGTGAAGAGATATACGTAAATTTAAGAAGAAAAATAATTTTGAATATAGGTATCCACACCCAGTTATATATAAAGAGAAAGCTGGTGGTATTGATGTCAAAAATAGAATTGTAAGTACAAAGCCCTAAAAGTGACAGGAGTAACTCATACTAACGTGGCAAACATTGCCTGAGTGCTCAGAAGTCCTGATAATGTTGTATTAGCTCTTTCAGTATTCATGAAAAAGCTATTGAGGTAAAGATTGTTATTACCTTCTTTCACATTTTCAGATGAAGAAACTGAAGCACAAAGCATTTAACTGATGTGCTCAATCACACAGCTGTTACGTAGCAGACTTGATTAGTTTTGATTCAGTTCTAGGTGCCCTGATTCCAGAACAATTATATGTGTGTGTGTGTATTTATACTTTTATGCATCTAGTGAAACAGTTGGTATATATAAAAAGCAAATCTATAAAACTTCAAAAAGTAGAAATAACAGAATGTGCATTTTTAAGCAATTAAAAAAAAACATGCCTGATCAAGGGACACCTGGGTGGCTCAGTTGGTTAAGGTCATGATCCCAGCGTCCTGGAATCAAGTCCCACATCAGGCTCCTTGCTCAGTAGGGAGCCTGCTTCTCCTTCTGCCTGTCACTCTCCCTGCTTGTACTCTCTTTCCTTATCTCCCTCTCTGGTAAATAAATAAATAAAATATTTTAAAAATTTTCCTGATCAAATATATAGCAACAAAATATGTCCTATATAATTGATGCATTCCAGGAAGTATATTCTGAGAATGTTGACTCTTTGTCATGGGTAAACTGACAGATGACAGTAAATTATTATGGGAACTTCTCATCATAACATTATAACTGGTTAATGTGAAGGAATCTTAGCACAACATGCAGAAACAGAAATGTGGTATATTTTCACAACTCTGAGAATCAAGAACAATTGCTTACATGGAAAAATTATACACAAGACACTAATTGGTAAACAAATATGTCAAATAATAAAATGTTAAGTAGGAAGAGTATGCATAGGCAGCTTACAACTGTAAATGCAGAAAGAGATTTTTAGCTTCTAGAAGCATGGAACAGATTACTGTCCATTCAATCCTCTTATTTTTTTTTCCACCAGAAAAACATCAGAAACAGAAAAGGGCAAACATCATTTGTATGAAAACAAGAAATGTATTAGTAATGGTAAGTAAAATTAAGACAGCTTACAAAAAAAATTATTATAAATGAGGGATTTCTTGATAATGCATATATTTTATATAAGTAAATAGTAGCTTGAAGATAACCTGAATTGACTTTATTTTGTGTTATTAATATAGTAATAATAGTGTAATAACATTCTCAAAATTGCATTACTATAAAAGTAGCTTCCAATTGTAGTTCACATACTTGTTTTCCATTTTTAATTTTCTACTATTCTGTATTTATTTCTGTTTAAGCTGGGCATCATTACAATAGCCACCATTTCTTTTTATCTAAACACTTTTAAATTAACAGAGCAATGGTCTTTCACCTATTTGCTATGTAGAATTTCTGTAACATTGTTTTTGGTCATACTTTCTGGTGATAGATGGAGGGTATAAACTGGAGACTGTGCTTAATGCTCAAGATGCACAAAAATTCGTTTGTGTTTCTAGTGTCTCTCATAATGTCGCCTACACGGGATACTGGTTTCCAAGCTTCTGGCAGGAGAGGTGAAATTTCTTTCTTTCTTTTTTTTTTTTATTTTTTAATAAAGATTTTATTTATTTATTTGACAGAGAGAGAGATCACAAGTAGGCAGAGAGAGAGGAGGAAGCAGGCTCCCTGCTGAGTAGAGAGCCAGATGTGGGGCTCAATCCCAGGACCCTGAGCGGAAGACAGAGGCTTAATCCTGAGCCACCCAGGTGCCCCCGAGAGGAGAAATTTCTGATAGAATGACCTCTAAGACTGAAACTGTACTCCTTGAAACTGGGCATGCAGTATCTTGTGTTGCCTGTGCCATGAGGTCACATAGCATAAGGAAGCCATGTTTCCTGTTTCCAAAAATCAAACTGGTGTTCATTCTAGGAGGTAGTGGTAGGAACGAGAAGGCTACTAAGTCTGGGTCCCAGAATTGGTAACTCCTTTATAAGGAATTATCCTGAAATGGCAAAGAACGCAACCTGATTGTGGGCAGGAAGGAATAGCTGGAGAACTTCAAGTTGGCCTTTGATGCAGGCTGACTACTGGCAGAAAGGACCTTTTAAGGTCTGTCATTAACTTGGGTTAGTGTTTGAAACAATTGTACAGAAAAGCAGCTCAGTTTCTGATGGATAAGGAATACTCAAAATACTCAAGGAGTAAAAAAGTTTGGAAAACATACATGTTTGAACACAAGCTGTTTGTTCACAAAGCCTATTCAGGAGCTATCATCAGACCCCAGAGAGATGGTTTGTCATGGATCCTATGGTCTGTGCCTTGATAAATTATGGAGAAAAATGCTCTCCATACAAAAGACTAAAAACACAAGGAAGCTATTGAGAGATTGTTCATGTATCTGATAGAAATATAGAATTTGATTTCTTTAGGGAAATTCGGGATTATATAACCTGATTGTAACTGGGAGAAGCAGAATGACAGCATACTCACAGCCAGCTCTGATACAGTAATGCAGAAAAGCCAACTTATATCCTAATTTCAGTCCTTCATGAAAACACGAAGCAATTTAGAATTAGGATTTCTACAAATACAGATGAAGATTAATATTCTTTAAAAAATAAATCAAGTGATTAAAAGCTTGCAAAAAAATTTGAAGTCCAACCGAGGTTTGGAATGCTTACCAAAATGGGAGAAATTTTCCATTATAATGGATATCATTTTGGCTACAGTTTAGAAACTTAGAGTCTCATTGTTAGTGATTTTTTAAGAGTCTGTAATCAGTTTATTTTTGGCTGTGATCCAAGCGTTATTCAATGTTTTTAAATTACTAAGCAATTGAGACTTAGAAAAATTAATTTTCTGTGTTATTTTTCTTCTAGGTAGAAAATATGGTCTATGTAATTTATTTCTTTATCATTTATTATTAGTTTTGAAGTGTACTTTTAAGTACATATTTGTATTTTATGGATGCTGGGGAAAAAGGTTATTATTTTGCTTACATGGAGTAAATGTATAAATATGCAAATAAGGGAAGTTTGATATTTAAACCAATGTGTTTTTCTCCTTCCAATTTGTTTTCATTAGTTCTGTGCTCATCAATTGGGCAATAGCAAAGAGTTATCTACTTCTTGGCAGGATGTATAGCCAAAGGAAGGAAAAAGTAACAAAATCCCATTTCTGAGTTTTCATGCATCTGATCTTAGTTTGCAGAGTAAAAAAAAATCTGGTGGTCTCACAGAGGTGTGACTGATGGGATGGGGCTAAAGACTGCACAGCAAGATGCATGGTTTAGGTAAGTAAAAACGTCAGTGACTAAAAGCCACAAATTTGGTCTATTTAAGGGATTCTGGCGCAGGATCATATTACATCCATCAGGATTTTCAAATTTCTACCACTGAATCCTCTCGAAAAAAATTGAAGCCAAGGATGGATTTTATTAAGATTTGGGGGCAACTTTCATCAAACTTCAGACTTTATCTGTTAATTCAGATGACTTTCCCATTAATCACAAAACCATATAGCATCTGATGGGACCAGAATCTGGCAATGTCTCTAGAACCAAAACTATGATGCTTTTACTAGCATTTGGAAGCTTCCATCACTGTTTTAACCCATAAAGCCATCCAGTGTTAGCTGTTACCAGTGTCAACAAGATGGGTAGCCATTCCCCACTTGATTGCTTAATACTTTTGTATCCAAGTCTTGCTTTGATTCATCTGGTAGATGAAACCTGTATCAAATGACAAAGAAGGCTGCAAATATAGTGATCCTTTTTTTGCCCTATATAAATAATGAGAGGGTGCCTGGGTGGCTCAGTGGGTGAAAGCCTCTGCTTTCAGCTTAGGTCATGATCTTAGGATCCTGGGATTGAGCCCCGCATCCAGCTCTCTGCTCAGCAGGGAGCCTGCTTCCTCCTCTCTCTTTGCCTGCTTCTCTGCCTACTTGTGATCTCTGTCTGTCAAATAAATAAATAAATAAATAAATAAATAAATAATGAGAGATTTGCTATACCAAATGTTGAAAGATGTTCCAAATGTCAGGGTAGATACAAACGATGAGTACCCAAAGTCTCTCTCTTCATTGCTAACATCAACAAAACCTTTTTTTCCCCCCTGTTCTTTAATACCAAGAAAAAGGTAGAAACAACAACAAAAATGTCTCTACAAAACATAAATCAACTGCATTGCAAACAAACTAAAACATAGCTATTTTTTCCCCAATACATTAAGATATCCAGTTATTAGTTCTTGTAGGTCATTTTTCAGACAACTTAGGATTTTCCACATATGCAACCATGTCATCTGTGAATTGAATTTTATTTCTTTCTTTCAATTTTGTATGCCTTTTGTTTCTCTTGTTTGCCTTTTTAGACTGGCCAGGACCTTCAATAAAACCTTGAATAGAAGTGCAGAGAGTATAGCAATCAGACAACAAAAAGAAATTAAAGGCATCCAAATCGGCAAAGAAGAAGTCAAACTATCACTCTTTGCAGATGATATGACACTATATGTGGAAAACGCAAAAGGCTCCACTCCAAAACTGCTAGAACTTGTATAGGAATTCAGTAAAGTGTCAGGATATAAAATCAATGCACAGAAATCAGTTGCATTTCTTTACACCAACAACAAGACAGAAGAAAGAGAAATTAAGGAGTCAATCCCATTTACAATTGCACCCAAAACCATAAGATACCTAGGAATAAACCTAACCAAAGAGGTAAAGAATCTATACTCAGAAAACTATAAAGTACTCATGAAAGAAATTGAGGAAGACACAAAGAAATGGAAAAATGTTCCAGGCTCATGGATTGGAAGAACAAATATTGTGATGCTACCTAAAGCAATCTACATGTTTAATGCAATCCCTATCAAAATCCCATTCATTTTTTCCAAAGAAATAGAACAAACAATCCTAAAATTTATATGGAACCAGAAAAGACCTCGAATAGCCAAAGGAATATTGAAAAAGAAAGCCAAAGTTGGTGGCATCACAATTCCAGACTTCAAGCTCTATTACAAAGCGGTCATTATCAAGACAGTGTGGTACTGGCACAAAAACAGACACATAGATCAATGGAACAGAATAGAGAACCCAGAAATAGACCCTCAACTCTATGGTCAACTAATCTTCGACAAAGCAGGAAGGAATGTCCAATGGAAAAAAGACAGCCTCTTCAACAAATGGTGATGGGAAAATTGGACAGCCACATGCAGAAAAATGAAATTGGACCATTTCCTTACACCACACATGAAAATAGACTCAAAATGGATGAAAGACCTCAATGTGAGAAAGGAATCCATCAAAATCCTTGAGGAGAACAGAGGCAGCAACCTCTTTGACCTCAGCCGCAGCAACTTCTTCCTAGAAACATCGCCAAAGGCAAGGGAAGCAAGGGCAAAAATGAACTATTGGGATTTCATCAAGATCAAAAGCTTTTGCACAGCAAAGAAAACAGTTAACAAAACCAAAAGACAACTGACAGAATGGGAGAAGATATTTGCAAATGACATATCAGATAAAGGGCTAGTATCCAAATTCTATAAAGAGTTTAGCAAACTCAACACCCAAAGAACAAATAATCCAATCAAGAAATGGGCAAAGGACATGAGCAGACATTTCAGCAAAGAAGACATCCAGATGGCCAACAGACACATGAAAAAATGCTCCACATCACTCGGCATCAGGGAAATACAAATCAAAACCACAATGAGATACCACCTCACACCAGTCAGAATGGCTAAAAGTAATCAGAAAATGACAGATGCTGGCGAGGATGCGGAGAAAGGGGAACCCTCCTACACTGTTGGTGGGAATGCAAGCTGGTGCAACCACTCTGGAAAACAGCGTGGAGGTTTCTCAAAAAGCTGAAAATAGAGCTACCCTATGACCCAGCAATTGCACTACTGGGTATATACCCTAAAGATACAAACGTGGTGCTCCGAAGGGGCACGTGCACCTGAATGTTTATAGCAGCAATGTCCACAATAGCCAAACTATGGAAAGAACCTAGATGTCCATTAACAGATGAATGGATAAAGAAGAAGTGGCATATATATATACAAGGGAATACTATGCAGCCATCAAAAGAAATGAAATCTTGACATTTGCAACGACATAGATGGAACTAGAAGGTATTATGCTTAGCAAAATAAGTCAATCGGAGAAAAACAACTATCATATGATCTCCCTGATATGAGGAAGTGGAGATGCAACGTGGGGGTTTGAGGGGTAGGAAAAGAAAAAATGAAAGAAGATGGAATCAGGAGGGAGACAAACCATAAAAGACTCAATCTCACAAAACAGGCTGAGGGTTGCTGGGGGGAGTGGGGTCAGGAGAGGGTGGTGGGGTTATGGACATTGGGGAGGGTATGTGCTATGGTGAGTGCTGTGAAATGTGTAAACCTAGCAATCCACAGACCTGTGCCCCTGGGAATAAAAATACATTATATGTTTATAAAAAAATTAAAAAATTAATAAAAAAATAAAAATAAAATAAAATAAAAAGAAGTGCAGAGCATAAAAAATATTTGCCTTGTTCACAATATTAGGGCAGAATATTCTCTATTTTGCTGTTAAAAATGCTATTGCATGTTTTCATAAATTTCTTTATCAGGTCCAGGGAGTTCTCTTCTGTTTCCATTTTCTTGAAAGTTTTATAAATTGATGTCAAACCTTTTCAAATGCTTTAACTGTATTTATAAATATGACCACATGCCTTTCCCCTTATTTTGTCAATCCATTGAATTACACTGGTTGCTTTTGAATATCAGTGTAACATTGTTGGAATATATCCCACTTGGTTGTGGAGTAAGTATCTTCTTATAGATGTATTTCTTATCAACAGTATATGTTGTTCTAATCCATGTAAGGATACTGGTCTGTAATTTCTTTCTTCTCATTTATCTTTGTTTGGCTTCAGTGTTGGGATAATTCCAGCTCATAAAATATTTGAGAAATGTTCCCACTTTTTTAAAAAAAGCATTTGTGTATAACTTGTATATTTGTGTATAAAACACTTGATAGAATTCACCAGTGAAGCTACTGGGGTCTTTAATTTTCTTTACTGAAAGCTTTTATTTACAAATTTAATTTACTTAATGGATGTAGTAATGTTCATATATATCTTTAATTTCATCTTGAGCTAGTTTGATAACTTGTGTTTTTAAAGAAATTATCTTTCTTATTGAAATTGTTGAATGTGCTGGCATAAAGTGGGATTGTAATATTTTCTTAATTTCTTCTAAGGTCTTTTGGTTCTACAGTGGTGACTTCCTTTTTGATAAATGTGCCATCATTCACTTGTTTTGTCCTTTCATTGGTATTGTAAGTTTATTAATTTTATTAACCTTCAAAAAACCAAGACTACAAATCCCCCTCTAAATGCTGCTATATCTGTTTCCAACAAATTCAGATATGTACTGTTTTTGGTATAATTTTGTTCAAACCCTGCTGGACCTGGTGACATCTATGTTACCACTGCTTTGTTCATGTACTGAATAATTCATAGTTTTCCCATGCTACTTTTTTTGCCAGCTCCTGATCATAAGACTTAGACAAAATTTCAGTAAAATTGGGCCGAAAGAAATCAGTAACATATACAGTTCTAGTTTCTGAACTACATAACCTCTTAAATAGTGATCTATTGCCCCTGAGTCCAACTTTAGCTCTACTTTTATTTTATTATCCAGAAATGTACCTCAGTCATAAAATAGAGCTTTAGTGAGCATAACTCATCATCCTTCAGACTGATTTACAAATGCCTAAATTTTAAATTCAAGCTAATAGTTCTACCATTGAATATTCCTATGGGAACAAATTTAGATGGACTAGAATATTGACACTTTCATAAATTTAGAAAGTTTAGGGCTTTTGTCAGAATATTATTTTATAATAAATTAAATAAATATTTAATTGTATTGTACATTATTATTTTAGCCAATGTAAGTGACTGTACTTTCCTCTGTTCTGAAGTATATGGATATTGTAAAGGTTAACTTATTTTAAACATTCTTGCTAAATGTGACTGTTTGTTCTTGTACCCAAGACCTTTGTTTTGTTTGTTTTTGTTTTTGCTCATGTGTTTTGGTTAGCTTTTATGAAGTTTGCAGAATTTTATAGAATAGGTATTGATTTAGTGGATCACTGAGAGTTACATACTCTCTCTAAGCCCATTACTGACATCCATATATGAAGGATAGCTGTCATCTTTATACCAGATCTTTAAAGTTTTAAGTAATTTTTATTAAATTCCTAGAGAATGGCACAGTTTAGGCATACTAAGGACTAAATAATACCTTGTTAAAATGCCTTCTCATTACCTTTGTATGCAGGAATATATGGCACTGATTTAGTATGAGACAATGTTTGTTAAAGGATGTTGGAAAATGTTTATTATGTAAAATCATCATCTTTAACCCACAATATATCTGATAAAGTCTACTCAATACCTTAATGCTTCAATGTTGATAATTCTTCGGAAAACGCTGAGGTGTTGAGTTTTACATTTGAGCCAACTGAGTACCGAGCAGAGGTAGCATGTGTGGGAGTTCAGGGTGCTCTTCATGGGGGCAGATGATCTTTAGATTTCTATAGGTCATGATATTGGTGATTCAAGGTAAACCTATATAAGTATCATGAACCTAAATACCCTAAGTCACATCACGTACAAACAGAGAAATTAATTTTGATTATTTCTGACAAGTGGAAAATGTGGGGTGTGAGGAGGTAGTTAGAGGGGTCAGGAGAGAGGTCTCACTACAAGCATGTAAACTCAAATGCTAAAATACAAATTTTTAAAAAGCACAGAATAGGTGGTTCAGAGAACTATGAGTAGCAGGATCCCCACATGTGTACTTTGCTTGGATAGAGACCAAAAATATGAAGACATAAAGATGTTGTCCCTGAGTAGAGCAAAGTGTAATACGATGTTTAAGCCACAAAATACATTTTTTTTTAGTTCACCTGAAGCACCTGAAAAGTCACTTTGGAGCTTTTCCTAGTAGTTTCCAATTAGAGTGACTGATCAGAAATGTTTAACACCATGGGCTCCAGCTATAGGTGTCTGATGTGGTTTCCTGCCTACAAACAATGCGAGAGGGCAACCACAGAGTGTTGTGGATAGAAAACAAATGACAGCTTCCTCTCATGATCTAACCACACCTACAGTTCTTCCCTGGCTCACTAAATCTAGATTAAATGATCTCTGATAACCAAATGTAATCATTACATAGAGGAGAAAATGAATAGAAGCTCAGCATTTCTGAGCTGCCTCTTTGCTTGTCTCTTTGCTATACACTTTGTTAAGTTTATAACAAAACTTATAGAACTTTTGTTATATAACAAAAACTTTTATTAAAAACAAACATTTTGTTATTAAAAAGAAAACGTGTTATAACAAGTTTTTGTTATATAAAAGTATTCCATCTGGGGACACGTGGGTGGCTCAGCTGGGTAAGCTGCTCCCAATGGCCCAGGTCATGATCTAGGATCAACTCCCACATCAGACTCCTTTCTTGGGAGGGAGCCTGCTTCTCCTTCTGCCTCTGCCAGCCACTCTGCCTGCCTGTGCTCACTCTCTCTCTCTCTTTGACAAATAAATAAATAAAATCTCAAAAAAAAAAAAAAAGTGACCCATCTGAAATTGACTTTTTTAAAAAATTTAAATTCAATTAGCCAACATACTGTACATCATTAGTTTCAGATGTAGTGTTCAATAATTTATCAGTTGCATGTACTACCCGGTGCTCATCACATCACCTGACTTAATGCCCATCACCCAGTTACCCCATCTCCTCACCCACCTCCAGCCAAGTTGACTTTTAAAAAAATTTCCTTTAAGGGGCACCTGGGTGGCTCAGTGGGTTAAAGCCTCTGCCTTCGGTTCAGGTCATGATCCCAGGGTCCTGGGATCGAGCCCCACATCGGGCTCTCTGCTCTGCAGGGAGCCTGTTTCCCCCCCCCCCCCCCCCGCCTGCCTCTCTGCCTACTTGTGATCTCTCTCTGTCAAATAAATAAAATCTAAAAAAAAAAAAATTTCCTTTAAAATTACAAGACGTGCAACAAATAACATATACCTAATGCACATAAGTGATGCCCTCATTTCATGTGTTATATCATTTACAAAGCTTATGTCATTTCTTCATTTCTAATATGTGTTTGAACCAAATTTGGTAACATTTAAAGAGATAGTCAAAAATATCATTCACTGCAGCCACCATATCATAGGATCCTTTCATTAGCTGACAGTTTTGACAGATATTATTGATTTGGGCTGCAACTGCAGCTAACCAGAAGGGGACAATGTGACAGTTTTATGTAACAAAAGGCACAGTGTCATGTCAACTGAACTAAATGTTGTACAAAGTGACAGCAGGACAAAAAATCCTTTCAGACTTAATTTTCTGCTTCATTTTTTTTTTTCTACCATCAATACATAAGCCAGTGCAGTAGGTGACACAAATTAGCAGGATGGAGCAAAAGGTCTATCCCTGCCTCTGTGGCTATACTTGACTTCTTCCACCACAGAGTGGCAATTATTTTTCAGGTGAGTGAACAAGAAGAGCAGCTTATAGTAATCAAACTACCCCTATAGGAGAAAATATATCCCTTATCAAGATGCTTTATATATTTCACCTAGGTGGCTTTTGGGGAAAGATGAAAGAAAAAAGTCCCCATCTGCTAGGTCATGCCTACAAGACACATTCTGTCAAGTCTTAAAAGCAACAACAGCTTTGCCTGTGGGATACCTATAATTATTATGCGGAACAGCCCAATGCCTGCTGTAGTTCATTGTTCTGCTAACACAAGACCGAATGAGAACAGTGGCTCCAGGCTGTGAGTGGATAAAGTGCAACTTTTTCGATTTTGCTCTTCTAAGGATCCTGCATTGTGTGGAGTCCATGAGTGACATCTTTGGCTTTCCTTGGGGCTCAGCAGATTGAATCAGTCATGCTGAGTTAAACAATGTGTGGGGGATATAACCTTAGCAGTGCCTGTCATTTTTTCCTCCTAATTCAATCTACATTTAATCAATGAAAGTAATTTCTTGTTTGTTTAAGTTTTATATCCAATGGATCTTGAGGATTTTGAAGTAGGACACTATCACCTTGACCTTCTCTGCCTTTTGAACTTCAACTACTACGTCAAAATTGGGATCCACAAAAATGGTAGGCAGAAACAGTACCCTGCTGCTAACCCTTCTGTGAGTTCTCTGATTTGTGCTTTTAATGGAGTTTTGAGATGAAGTCATCTAAATGATAAGCTGGAGAAAATATTTTTAAAAGAAAAAAAAAAAGTAGGGACAACAGCCAAGAATGGCGTAATTTAAATTTCTAGAATACTGACATAGATATGCAAACTTGAAATAATACTTTAGGAGAAAAAATTATTTTGTCAAGTTATCTGTTGTTCATTTTGTGTTAATGATAGCCTAATGATAGCCTAAAATCACTTTTAGGCTATCACCATTATTGTGAATAGCCTAGTAGAAACCTACACAAGTTCAAGGTCTTTGTTGATTGGTTTCGCTGGTCTTAATCAAAATTTGTCATCCTTTCCACTCATAGTGATTAAATAAGTCTGAGAGAGCTTGACACTGAGTCTCTGACTTTTTGTGAGTTTGCAGAAAAGTGCTGACCTAAACATTTTATTACCTGTCAGTTGTCAGACCAGAAAGCAACTAGAAGATAAAGTTTTAAGGAAATGGATTTACTTGAACATACACAATTAATTAAATGCCACATTAAAGAAGAGCAGTTACCATGGTATTAAAAATAGAGGAAAAGTTTTTAGGATTTTTGTTTTCTTTCAAGATTATTATTGCTGAGATGTCAAATAAGGGGGAAAAAACTACACAAAAAAATGTAAGAGAAAGTCAGGTATATGGGGGTAATATTATAGTCATATCAAGGACTGGTTTGAAATAGATCTGGAAAGCTTTGGCATTTATGATTTCTTAAGAGAAATAAAACTTCCGATATTAAGAGAAATTAACTCTCTGATAAAAATGTTGGGTTGATACATTTTCAAAAAATAAACGAGGTTTTATTTTTAAAATAACCTTGGGAAAATCTGGAATATTGGAAGCTTGGGCTTAAATTTCAAAAATAATTTCAACATGTGATTTTTCTAGTGCTGCTCCATGAGTCTAAGGAAAAATAATTTAAGAGATTTTGGTCATAGTTGGATTTTTAAAAGTTGCATAAGATTTGACTAAACATTTCATCTGAATAGTATCTGAATGAATGAATTTATTTAAGAAGATAATGTTTGTTTGGTTTTTCTTCATTCTTTGGTTCTCTCATTTGGCAGTCATTGACCTCCTGCAGGGCACTGAGCATTGTGGATAAATGATAAGACTGTTTCTGACCTTAAGGAGCTCACAGTCTACTTCAACTATGTTGGATATACTTTATCATTCAAAGAAATAAATTTCCCCCTTGTGAAATGCTTTAAGATTTGGGGCTAAATTTTGCCAAAGGCTGCATGAATTCTTTCTAGCACCCAGGCTCACAGGGCAAGCTCCATGTGCAAAGACCTGCTATCTGAAACCCAACCTCATTTGCTGCACCTGGAGCCTCCTCACATGATAAAGGTCTGTAAGACAAGAGTGGAGTGTAAGCAGAGACACGATGTATTCAAAATCGAAGTAACAGAAGTCCAGGGCTATATATGAAGTCCAAAGGAAAAGTCAGTGGGATGGTTCAGAAGTGTACTACAGCAAAGTAGCTATACCTTGCTATGAAGATGGGCATTCTAAAACTGGAGGTAATGGTCTGTGAGGCAGGGTGAGTGTATGGAAACGGATCTGAGGATGATTGTGGCAACCATGTGCTATTTACAATATGCTTTTATGTGCCTGTCAGGAAAAGGTAAGTATCAAAAGCCATCCCACTGGTGTAGGATTTAGCACCTACCTCACCGGCTAATTCCTTTCTTGCCCCTCAATTTTCTTCTATGTTAAAATCCTGACTTTTCCCAGAAAGTCTCTCCATTCTTGGTTGTGAACCCTTTTGCAGATTCAGTCATGTCCAAGTTTAAGAGATAAATGTTTCATTCCATTTTTTAGAACTGATAATGAATTGAGAAGATTTGTGGTTCTGTCTTAGCTCAGCTCTCTCATGTCAGACTGGGCACTTATGTCAATTAACATTGTCAAGCTTTTTGTTACTTTTCAGTCAATTAAATACTTACAGACTTTTCTTTGTAGGTGTGTGTGTATGTGCATGTGTATGTATGTGAGTGTGTGTGTCCCCTTTGTTCAATATTAAAGGTGACAACATCATGAATGAGTGAACTGTTAACAACCGATAGACTAAAACTTACACATTGCTATTTAATCCAAAGTAATAAAATGAGTCAAAATTGGGTTTATACATCTCAAATATAAGGGTATGTCATTTTGAAAAAGGATATCACTTACAGGTTCAAAACAATTCTTTCAGTAATGACTGTTCTATTATCCAGAAGTTCAAATTAATTTAGAAAAAAATCTGGGTAACTGATTCTGATTATATTTGATTTTGGGCTCTTCACTTTTTTAAAACTATTGGGAAGCATAGTTAGTTCTGATAGGTTGAGCTCTTCTGGAGGCAGAGATGAAAGACGAAGTAGCATAGATTATCACTCAGTTCACTCAAATGGATCATGAGCAAGCTGGAGCCTTAAGTTTCTTCAACAGGATGTATTACTGACTTCTCTGAGTGGATATAATTGTAAAGTGAACCCCTTCTATGACCTTGGTACCTGAACCAATCAGCATTGTCATTTTCACCTATTCAAAGCACTTCGGTGTTGAAAGAAGAATGGGTTCATGAAATAGAGTTGGTTATTGACCACCAGGTGGGTGGCTTCTCTTATTTTCAGACAGACTGTTCGCTGGCCCTAGTTTCTTCCATATTTCAACTTGCAACGGGGAGTTTCAAGACTAATCAGAAAGTACTCCATGAGAATCAAAATCTGAGGACTATATTCATTGATAAAGAAAATAATAGATAAAAAATATGTTAGATAAAAGTAAATTAATTTTTACCATTAGTAACAGATTGAGCGTCTAGGTAGTCCTCCTCAAAGATAGTAAAGTAGGGTAGGAGTGAGAAATTTATATGATAATTTGAAGCATCTTCTTGCTATATACTCATTCATTTATTCAGTACATCATTGATCACCTACTGGTTGCTAGGCACTCTACTTATTGACAGAAATGCAATCATAAATAGGGATAATTCTTGCCCTTAATAAAAAAAATAACAAAAAAAATCTCAAATTATTAAAATAATGATACTGGTGGTACTCTTAAAAATACCGTGGATTCCTTTTACCTTCAGAATATGAATTTTGGCATCTATACAATGTAAATACTTAAAATAAAACAACTAAAAAGAATTAGAAAATAGCTCTAAATCCCAACACTATTAGGGTTTGGGTGAGCATTATACCACACATCTGTATCCACAGTTATACATATCTTTATCAAGATACATTTGGGGCACCTGGGTGGCTCAGTCAGTTAAGAGGCTGCCTTTGGCTCGGGTCATGATCCCAGGGTTCTGGTATTGAGCCCCACTTTGGGCTCCCTGCTCAGTGGGCAACCTGCTTCTCCCTCTCCACCACTTGTGCTCTCTTGTGCTCTCTCTCTCCCTCTCTCAAATAAATAAATAAAATCATTAAAAAAATAAAAGGACTTATTAAAAAAGATACATTTAGGAAATATAAAAGTAACTTCTTGATAAATCATAAATATGCAGAAATAAAGAGCATACTTCTAAGTAACTAATGGATCCAAAAATATATCAGTAAGGGAGTTAGAGAATTCCATGTGATGAATGAAAATGAAAACAGAATGCACCAAAACTTATGGGATGCAGTTCAAGCAGTACTCAGAGGAGTTTATATTTGCAAACGACCTACATTAAAAAAGAAAGATCTCAATTAATAACATAAACTTCCACCTTAAGGAGCTAGATAAAAAAATACCAAATAAGCCAAGGCAAGCAAAAAGAAGAACCAAAAGGTTTGAGTGGCACTAAGTAAACTAGGCAATAGAAAGGTAATAGAGAAAAATCAAAGAAACCCAAAGGTGGTTCTTTGAAAATATCAACATAATTGAAAAACTTGTAGCTGGATTAATCAAGAAAAAAGAGAAAAGGCTAAAATCATTCAAATCAGAAGTGAAAGAGGAACCATCATTTTTGACAGTACATAAAAGGATTTTAAGAGAACACTTTGAACAGCTGCTTGCCAACAAATTAATTAAATAACTTAGATGAAATGGGAAAAAAAAATCTAGATAGACACACACTACTGTAGTTCACTAAAATTAAAAAAAAAGAAAAAGAAAAAGAAAATATGAAAAGACCTATAACCAGAGAGAGAGAGAGAGAAGAGTATTGAATCAGTAATTTAAAACTTGGCAGTAGAAAAGCCCAGACCCACATGCCTTCATTGATATATTCTACAAAATGTTTAAAGAATAAATAATTCCAATCCAATCATTCTCAAATCTATCCAAGCAATAGTAGAGGAGGGAATACTTCCAAACTCATTCTATGAGGCCAGCGTCACCTTGATTCTGTAATCAGACAAAGATATCACAAGAAAACTTCAGATTGATGCCCTTAAAAATGTATGTCTAAAAATCCTCAACAAGATATTAATAAACCTAAATAATCAACATGTAAAAAGGAGTCCACACTGTGACCAAATAATCTATGCCAAGAATTGCAAAGTAGTGAAGATATGAAAGATGGAATTAATACGTGGAGTTTTCCCTTCTGGTTAATTCACAAAGCACATGAATGGAGATTGTGTATGCACAGTTGGAGTACAACTTTATGAAGTTTTCTAGAATTTAATACTCCTTTAAAATCCCATAAGTCCTAGAATGAAAGACCATTTAACTGGAGTCCTTATCATCTATGTGTGATTTAGAAATGCGTATATTTATTTTCCTATATGGTCTGTGGTTATTATGTAATCTGCTAGTTGAGACAAGAGTAAATTACTGGATTTGTATTATTTAAAAATGTATTACCTTAGAGGAAACAGTTACATTTCTTCAGGTATTATATATGTTGTTGGTAAGACATCATAATATAAAAAATGGTATACAGTATACACATATTATACACATGTTCCAAATTCCTTCTTCCAGATTTGGAGTGACAAAGTAAGCACATATATTACAAAGAAAATTGTTCCTCTAAGAAAGATACTGTGTGAACCTACTCCAGTCAAATGAAAATTGTTGCACTCTCAATTCTTTTTAATAATATTTGGAACCTCCCCCAATTGAGGAAATAGAATTTTAGGAACCAAGATGTTAATAACAGAAGCATCAAAATGTCTTTTGCACTTAACAGATTGGAAACATTCCAATCAGCTAAAACCTTAGATGTCAAAAATTAAATCAAAATATGAAAGAGGGTATACGCTTTATATTTAATGATAGTGTAAAACCTATCCCACAAAGCTTTCTATTTTAAACTTGACTGAAGAGGGACTCAGGTTTCCAATGTTGAGATTCAAAGTAGAGATTTAATTTTGAAGTTGTGAACAATTCTTAGTCATTAAAGCTGGAATTGTTTGAAGAAGCAAAATCCTCGTGAAACTCTGATGTTTGCCCCTAAAATAAAGAGAAATGTTTTGTTTTCACAAATGTATATCCCAAATTTTCAGCTCAATTCAATTTCTGTAATGAATAATAATCAGGAGACTTTTTCTAGTGAGTTCTTGAGGGTGCAGTTTATTTCAGTGTTGGTTTTCAGTCACAAGTATCCATTGCTTCTCCCTAATTAAATATTTAGTGCTCTCAGTCAGACTATGAAATCTCATAACTGAATTTTGTATCATGTAAAAACAGAATGAAGCCTCAACAGCTTATTTCTTACCTTCTGTTTCTACATGTCTTTCTAAAATTATGCTCAGCTGGTACAAAAACTAGGTATGAACATGTCATGGGGGGATTCCTAGTAAAAGATATTTAGATTTAACCCCCAAATTATGCTCAAAAGTTCTATATGAAGGCTGTAGAAAATTTTATATTTAATTTATCATGCCCTTCCCATTTCTCCTTTTGTCCACTTCAACTGCTCTCCACACTGCAGCCATACTGTTTTGTCTAACAGACCAGCCCAATTTTATCACTTTGCTGCTGACAAGCTTGCGTATTTCCCGATTAAGCCATAGACTCCTTATCAGGGTGTGCTGGGCTCCTCAAGATCTTTTTCTTCTCCTTTTTATTCTCCTCCTTTAGAGCTAAGCTCCAGCCATGATGAACTACTTACACTTTCTTAAAATTATGTATAACTCTTCTATTCCAGGATTTTCTTTTTCTCTTTTTCTTTCTTTTTTTTTTTTAAGATTTTATTTATTTGCTTATTTGAGAGAGAGAAAGAGAGAGAGAGCGAGAGAGAGCGCACAAGCAGGGGGAGGAGCAGAAGGAGAGGAAGAAGCTCCCAAGGAGCAGGGAGCCTGATGAGGGACTCGATCCTAGGATCCTGGGATCATGACCTGAACCCAAGGCAGATGCTTAACTGAATGAGCCACCCAGGTGCCCCATTCCAGGATTTTCTGCAGCTGACAAATACTTCCTGCAATAACTTTCATCCTCCTTGAACGAATTCCTATTTGTCACCCCCATTTAAAAAGCCTCCTCTTACCCCTTCATTTAGCTTGGCATCTCTTAAATCTCTTTGTCCTGTCTTTATTGAGTGCCTGCTATGTGCAAGGTACTGTCCTAAGTGCTGCGGGCTCAGCAGTGAACAGTACAACACCCTTGCCCTTACGATTCTTGCATTCTGGAATAAAGTTTGACTATACCCTTAATATGATACTTATCTCTATCATATTCTAATTGCCCTGGTTCTAATTGCCCATATTATAATGTCCCCCCAGTAGATAATAAACTACTTAAAAATACAGGCTGTGTCTCATTTGTCATTTTTTCTTACAGCATTAATCTCAGTAACTAGCACATAGGGACATTCATTAAATGTCATAAATGAACCAATGAATATCTCAAGGCTTCCCCACCCACACAATGAGATAAGAGTCTTATGCAAAATTAGAAATACAAATATCTAATGGTAAGAAGGATAGGGCATTTTGAAGCAGTTAATCTTACCAGTGTAGAACTAGGTCAGAAAGTTATTCTGAAGTTAAAGCTACTATACCTCAAATCTGTCTTGGTATATATTAACAGAGGTAGTAGTAAAAACTAACAATATAATTAAAAATTATTAGACATTTACCATAGGTAAGCAACAAATGCTTGTTTTCTGTTTTTTTGTTTTGTTTTGTTTTGGTTGTTTTTTTTTTTGTTTTTTGTTTTTTAAGATTTATCCATTTATTTTAGGGAGAGAGAGAACAAGAGGAGAGGGTGAGCATGAGCAGGGGGAGGGGACGAGGGAGAGGAAGAGAGAGAGAGAAACGGAAGCTCGTGGAGTGTGGAGCCTGTTGCAGGGCTTGATCTCATGACCCTGAGATTACGACCTGAGCTGAAATAAAGAGTCAGAGGCCACCCTGGCGCCTCAGGTAAGAGACAAATGTTTAAGATGCATGATTCTGTTGATTACTATGAGAACCCTAAGGGGTACAGGATGATCTCCATTTTCTATGTAGATGGTAAAGCTGGGCCAATAGAAATCAAGTGACTTGATTAAGTTATACGTTAAGTAAGTGTTAGAGCTGGCCAGCAAGCCTAATAGGGATTGCAGCCCTGGTAACTAATGTGATCAGATACTAGAGATGGAGACTCACAGTGAGTGATAAAATGTTTTGCGACTTGCCAGCTGGGTGAATGAACCAACTGTATGCTTAATTTCTCCATCTACACATGGGTGTGGCATGGAAATTAAATGATACAACCAACTGAAAACATCTGGCAGAGTACTTCCCAAATAGTAAAATCCTCTATGTATTGCAATGTTGTGGATTATTAAACATACGAGTAATAGTTCCCACCACAAAGTATCAGCTATATTTCTCCTAGCATGAGACATCTGAATGTAATTGTTTAAAAATACATACTAAACTCTTAATAATGAATTTCTTGAAAGAAACAACCTTGTTTTGTCACTGCTTACTGCTTTTATCATCTTCCACCAATACAAGCCGCTCACGGTGGTTTGTGCAAAGTAGCTGTAATTAAGTGCTTCTTGGAAGGGAGAAGTGAAACATGTACAGATAGTTATTCAAACTAAGAATTCATCTAAGTCTACTATCAATGTACCTTAATTATTTACATAAATCGTGGAAAGAAGGGAAGTAGTAAAACTTACAGGAAATAACAACTCTTGCTAAATGATAATTATTTGTGCTCATGTTCTAGTGCCTGTAAACTGGCAATGTATTCTGAAACAAATTATATCAATGCATGCCATGAAATATATCAAATGTAACATGACTAAAAGGCCACATCCTTTGAGCAGCTGCCTTTGGGAATAGGTTAGTTAACAGTGTTATCTGTTGCACTTTTGTGGACAATCGTGTTACTGCCCAAAGGCTTATTTATTTTTATTCTTACCAAAACCAAGGGATGTAATTTCCAACAAAAAGTGTAGAGATCTAATTTTCATACTTTGTCAGAAAGTAGGACATATATACAGTGAGTGCTCAGAGTGGACAGAACTAAAAGTTATCCCCAAGTTAACAGAGTAAGCAGCCAGCACATTAGAAATATTGGTGGGGGCAAACAATGTCCATCGCAAGACTGGCTATTTATGTAAAGAATTTTTAAACAATTTAATACAGAGTGTGAAGTCTCTAATATTAGGAAGTTTCTATCCAAATACAAAGTATCATGAGACCAGTTTATCTTTACAGAAATATATCAGGATCTCTTCAATTTCTATACATTCCCATTTCCTAGGGACTCTTGCCTCCTCACAATTTCTCTGAAAAGGAATTTTAAAATCAATACTTCTATTTGTCTTTGGGTTTCTCATTGTAGATCATGCTCTATAACCAAATTTTTCATCCAGATTCAAGAAACCTCTCTCCAAAATGCTATAGATACATATTTGGGACAGGCAAACCTAATTCCATCACTGTCAATCTTCTGATGTACAGAGAAAGAGTTACTGTACTTTGCAGGAAGGATACAGGCAGCATTAACGTTATAGAGAAGAAGGAAGTAGATAGTAAAAAGTAGGAAATGCAGGGTCGTTTGGATGGCTCAGTCAGTTAAGCCTCTGCCTTCTGTTCAGGTCATGATCCCAGAGTCTCAGGATGGAGCCCTGCATCAGATTGTCTGCTCAGTGGGAAGTGCACTTCTCCCTCTGCCCCTCACCCCACTCTTGTGTGCATGCTCTCTCTCTCTCTCTCAAATAAATAAATAAAATCTTTTAAAAAATAAATAAAATAATAAAAAATAGGAAATGCAAATAAAGCTAAGTGCCAAGAATGCTGAACTTGGTAGAAAATGATTGAGGTAAACAGGTAAAAAGTGGGTTCAATTGTGTGAGAATGAGAGCTGTATACAGCAGATAAATATTTAAGTATTTGCTGTTGAGAAAAGAAGTGCAGTTACAAATAAGCTGTGTGAGAGAGGGTTCAGCCTAATAGGGAGAAACACTTTTGATGGTTATAGTTAGGAAATGCCCCAAATCATAAAAATATATGCATGGATTTGGCAGGATGACAATACATCTAGAATGAGGGAGAATGAGGAGATTTGGAATAAATTTTAGTTCTACTTTGCCATATTGAAATGGTGTTAGAATCATGAAATTTAAGATGTTTATATATCTAGAAAAGTCTTAGATTAAGAAAAAGAATAATATTAAACTAACAGACCTCTTAATGATGATATGAGTCAGTCAAGATAATATCAAGAATATTAATAATATTAGTAATAATGCTGGTAACATTCTAGTAAATTGAGAAGGAACTAGTTGAAAACAATTGTGGGCTTCTGCTAAGTCATTCAGAGGTAGTATAGATCTCCTAGGTCTTCTGACAATTAAGTACACATCTTTAAAAAAATCAAAATATATAAATAGTAGTGGCAGAGAGGTAATAGGAGGAACAATTGTGATCATATATGCATAAAGAACAAAATTGGTAAAATTATTTGAAAGAAAGTTTTTAAAAAAACATTTGAAAATATTCAGACAGATAAAGAATACTAAACTGTAAAGACAATAACAGGTAGATTTGAAAACATAAACAAATGAGTAAATTTCATAACACAAACATACAGAAATTTCTGAAATGAAAAGAGCTGACAGCCCTAAAATTTAACAACCCGAAGATCTGGTCAAGGAGAGAGAATTAGTGAACTGCAAAATATTTCTCAACACATCAACATATGAAAAGCATGAATTCTAAAAGAAGAAAATAATAATGTTTTGGAGAAACATATCATGTCCAGAATGGCAAAATAAAACACATTTAGACTTAAGGCTCTGGACAGAGAAATGATAAAAACTTAAAGCAAAATGCAATTTTTTTTTTTTTTTTTTTTTTTTTTTTGAGAGAGAATGAGAGAGCAGGGGGAGGAAGAGAGGGAGAGGGAAAGGGAAAGACAGTCCTCCTGCGGACTCCCAGCTAAGCTCAGAGCCCAATGTAGGTCTTGATCTCAGGACCCCAAGACCATGACCTGATCTGAAATCAAGAGTCAGACCCTTAACAGACTGAGCAACCCAGGTGCCCCCAAATATGAAACTGTTAATAATTTTAATTATATAATTAATAATTTAAATAATGTAAATATATTATTTACCAAAGAATAATAATCAGATTGATAGTAGACTTCTTATTAGCTATGAGATCAGAGGTAATTGTATAATATCTTTCAAATACAGCAGAGAAATAACCTTAAAACTAAGTTTATAAACCCAATAACAGTATCATTCAATGGTGAGAGTAAAATAAATACATTTCAAACAAGCGAAGACTGTGAAAGTTTGCTACTTTATGACAGAGGATACATTTTGGCCAAAATGAAATTAAAGCCCAAATGTAGGAGTAGGAGGAGTTGCAACAAATAATGGAGATCAAACAGTTGGCAAATATATTGGTAAATTCAAAGACCTATTTGTTGAAATGTATGGCTATGTTAGAATGACAAAGAAATTAAAAACAAGGTCAAAATAAAATAGTCGAAAGAAAAGAAAAAGGTGGGGGAAGAAAGGGTGTGTTTGGTGTTTAAGGCCTTCTACAATATTGATAGCATTTAAGTAAAAAAAGAAAAAGTGAGTAAAAGGAGAAACCAGTGTTGGGGAATGTGTGAAAGTATAGGTATTATTGGAATGTGTCAACATGCTTGAACACGGAAAGTAGGATCAGGTAGAGACCATTCCCTAGTAGGTTTCTGAATACTGTGCCCTATTATGAGAAGGTTTATGGTATTTAAATGAGAATAATCATAGTTTGAGTAATATCTCCAATCAACTTGTGTACAAGGTTGTTCTCTTAGTAGACAGAGCTCATACCCTTATTCAAGTGCAGCACTTGTCTTATGATAGAAATATGAGAAGAACGGGTAAGAATGGGCTCCAGAAAGTGGAAATGCTTGGTTATTTTGTAAACATAATAACCAGTTATTTCTTGTAAGCCACAGACACACCCTTACTTCACTTAACAAAAAATGCACTTTTTAAATTGATGACTTAGAACTTGCATAAAACAGAAAGCAAACTTATTATGGTAAATGCCTGTAATTAGTCCACAAAGACAACATTTGCTGTCTAAAATAGGACTGAATACAGAAGCCCACGTATTTTCCCGAGGCAAAATTCCCCATTTTCACAATGAATTTTAACTTGAAAGAAAATAGTTCCTTTTGTGTGCAATTGCTTTTTCCTTTGTGGCAAATCCCTTCACCAGGTCTGATTGTTAGAAATGATACATGAAACACTCAGTACTACAACACCTTGAAAATAAGCATTCTTTATTGGGATTTAAAAGATGGAAAGGTAACACTTTGCCAGTGTTGAGAGTTCTGATTATAATCAAAATGAACAATAGATATTTAAGACATGGACCTAGGATTTTCATATATAAAAGGCTACATTAAATAAAATGTATGCCTGGATTACAATTTCTCTAAACAGTGGGAAATGCTTTCAAGGTATAAGTTAATACAATGCACTTGTGCGGTGTGGTGACCATTTACCATGCTCGGGCTGAATAATGCCTGACTAACACGGCAGCCTTTCCTAGTCTGTCTGTCTCTCTAATGAAAGGCACCACTAGCCAAAATCAGGCAACTATCCTTTATCCCACCATTTCTCCTTTCCTTATTTTGAATCCTTTACTAAATCACAAGACACTTTATAATCCCATTCATTCAGATTCTTCTCATGGACCGATTCAGATTCTGTTTTACCCAGTTTGAATGTTGCACACTCTTCATTAATTCCAGAAATAGTTATTGGGGACTGTCTTAGTTCAAAGTGCTGTAACAAAATACCATAAACTAAGTGGCTTATACAGTTCACCTCTTATGATTCTGGAGGTCGGAAATCTGAGATCGGGGAGCCAGCATGGTCAAGTTCTGATGAGAGCCCTCTTCCAGGTTGCAGACTGCCGGGTTCTGCAGGGAGCAGAGAGGGAGCCAGCAAGCTCTCTCCTGACTCTTAGAAAGGCGCTAATCCCATTCACAGGGATTTCACCCTCAGGGCCTTATCTATTTCTAATTACCTCCCCAAAGGCTGTGCCTCCTAATACCTTAATACTGGGGGATGGGGTTTCAAATATCATTTTGGGGGGAATCCAGACATTCAGTCCATAACCGGGACATTTATTGTTCTAGATATAGGAGACACAGTATTGAGCAGAATAGACAAAGATCCTCGCCTTCATGGAACTCTGTCATGGGACAAACACACAATAAATAAGAATTGTTGGTAAATATGTATAGTTCAGACAGTTACAGGTGATAAGAAGGAAAAGAAAGTGCGGAAGAGAATGAGAGATTGTGGTATGCAACTTTATTTTAGTAGAGGACAGGGAGATGGCTTTCCTGGGAGTTTGATATTTGGCTAAATATCTGACAAAGTTCAGGGGCGAGCTGTGAAAGCTGGAGGGAGAGCGTTCTGGGCACAGAGAAAAGTAGGTGCCAATACCCTTGTAGCTCTTATGTTTAAATAAATTCTGAGACTTTCCATATCTCAAGAATAGCGTGTAAATACATTTTATACAATATTCTAAAGGTCCTTCAAGATGTGCTTCCTAGACCCAGCGTCTCTTCCCCCTGAGGATGCCCTATGCCCTAGTTCTTGGAAAGTGCCAGGCACTTGATCACCTCAGTGATAATTGCCCCAGTTATTTCACCTTTTCATTTTTTACCCACTTTTGTATCTGACTAGTTTTCATTTTTTTAGGACCAAGTTTAAATGCCATCTTTTCAAAGAAGACTTCCTAAAACATCCTGTTACTGGGGATATGCAAATATTCACCACTGCCTAACCTCCCTAGGGAAACTTCCTGATTCTTTCCTAATACAATCTATGTGTCTTTTCTTTTTTCTTTTTTCACTTTTTTATTCATCATTTTACCATCTGCCTCCATCCTTATAAAGAAATAGGAAGGCAGAGACCTCCTGCTTTGGTTTTCCTGCTTCTGGAATGGCCTTTTCCTAGGTCATCCCATATTTGTGCCTTGTTATCCCGCAGTTCTCAGATCTAATGCCATCTCCTCAAAGATGAGCCTTCCCCAAAGCAGCTTTCTTTAATTAGCTGTTTAAGAAATAAAATGCCTTAAGAGACAGGCCTGTAACCTGAGCATGAAGTGGCCTAGAATAGACAATAAGGACAATGCAGAAAGGTAGCAAAACCTTTTTTACTGAAGGAAAAAAAAAATCTATATGTGTATATGTATGTCACATAGTTAATACCCATAATGTATATTAATCTACTAAATTCATTAATGAGCAAATATTTCAGAGCAAAATCTGGCAAATCATTGGGCTGTGAAATTCAAAGAAAATTCAAAATTACAATATAAAAAGACACTATTTTTTTAAAGAAATAACAAATTTCAAACACAATATGTGGGGAGGAATTTGAGTTTTTGCTTTACCATTGTATCTCTAGTCATAATATAAAATCTGACACCTGGCACCGCATGTGCGTTTGTGTGTAATTAGCTATCATTTGTTTCGAAGAAATTCCAGAACATGATATAGCTATTGAGTGTTGTAAGTATGTGGAGAAACAGGTACTATTTTTAGGACTGGTGATTTGGGAATATCAAAATTGTGTGCGCCCTTAATCCAGCTTTTTTAAGAATTTATCTTACGGGGCTCCTGGGTGGCTCAGTGGGTTAAAGCCTCTGCTTTCGGCTCAGATCATGATTCCAGGGGCCTGGGATCGAGCCCCGCATCGGGCTCTCTGCTCAGCAGGGAGCCTGCTTCCTCCTCTCTCTATGCCTGTCTCTCTGCCTATTTGTGATCTCTGTCTGTCAAATAAATAAATAAAATCTTTAAAAAAAAAAAAAAAGAATTTGTCTTACAACATACCAAATGTATATAACAGTGTTCATTTATGCTCATTTTGTAACAGCAAATAATTTTAAAAAGTAAATTCATATCAACTGAGAAATGGTTGATGGAATTCTTCTGGGAATTCCAATATAATTTTCATGTTTTGCCCAAAGAGGAAGTTGTCATATATTTTCCTGTTTGAGCATCTCTGGGGTGAAAGTTTCTTGCTCAGTCTTGTTTCCTTACTAATCTTTTGATCTGTAAATTTTCTACATACTTCGTAATAAGCTGATCCTTCTTTAATTTTTTTTTCCATTACATTCAATTGGTTTTGTTTATTTCAAGGTCTAGTAAGAATTATGATGATTCAGTCATAGTCAACAGATATTTATGGAATGCCCTCTATGTGGAAGGTGTTAGATTGAACAGTGATTCATACTATCTTGATAGAATATTTATATTTCTTCTTTTATGTACTCTAAGTGGTAAATAAATCTGAGCATTTTTATGAGGACAGTGAAATGTTTATAGTTTAGTGAAATTAAAGCTGTAAGAAGACCAAGGAGAAATTTACTCCCTTTTAGCAATGCTAGGCATTCTAGAAAACAAAACACTAAAATTGGTGAATTTCTAGTAGCCTGTTTCATCAAATATTATCAAATCATTTGGAGCCCATTGGAGTATCTAAAACAACCTTCTATAATACTTTTCATTATTTACCATTATCGGCAATTCTCAACCAGGATGACTTTGCCCAAGGGGCATTTGGCAAAGTCTGGAGAGATTTTTTTGATTATCATGATTGGAGTGTTGGGTAAGATACTACTGGTTTCTAGTGGAGAGAAGGCCACAGATACCATTAAATATCCTGCAAGGCATACAACAACAAAAGACATATGGATTCCCGAACATCAATAGTGCCAATGTTGAAAACCTTGACTTGCATGGTTAATATAAATAGTCTGTCCTCTATGACTCTTCAAATAACCTAAGGAAGAAAAAATGGATATGCTGCACTTGATATTTTCATACAGAATTAGACCAAGGAATATAGAATCATTATGTTATACATTTAATATAAAGTGTATAATATTCATTTAGTTTTTCCTTTGATTGGTAACAGTTCGATTAAATTACAATTGCTATCAGTCAAAACCATTAAGTGCAAACCTGGCTGGCTTCTCAAGTATCTAAGGATACACAGCTGGAATGAAACAGATGGAAGGTGTAAATGAGAAGATTCAATTAACATTTTTCCTTCTAGTACATGTTTCACAAAGAAAACCCCCTGAGATTGAAAATGAGACCTTAATTCAAGAAATACGGTGCCTTTTTACCATGTTAAGAATAAAATCCTTTAACATCTTTTCATGTCATTTGGTGTTCAGACCAAATCTATGTCCTAAAGGTCAAGACACAAATATGATAACAAAGAAATTCTAAGCTTAGAGCTACAAAATTGCTATACATTAGAGCACTAACCAATTTAGTGGCAGCCTGATTCTTTCAAGAGTTTTTCTCTACTCCTAATAGCATTATAATTGTTATTATAAGATTAGATTTGACACTATGATTCCTAAGAATGAACTTAATAAAAAACACACCGTTTATTATAGTCCTAGCAATTATCTTGCTGTGCCTTCATCAACATTTAAAGGGATCAATGAAATGTAGTTAATCAGATCTGTTTGAAATATCTTTATTTTGAAAGTTTAATGCCTCTTTCAAGATAATTTAAAATAAACTAAAATTGAGTTTGGCCATTCATAAAGCTGAGATTGTTTTTCAAATGTCTCTTAGGGATCAACAAAGAACTGTAAAAAGATTAGCTGAGGGACAGAGGAAAGGTTACGTATGTATTCATTCACTTCAATTATTCCAACTGCTCAAAGTGTTGTAGATCTTTCAGCGTAGAACATTGTAATTCTATGTCCAGTATTTAGCAGGGCTCTTTCAGATTTTGAGAAAAAGATGTATAGTCAACCTACTGTGGGATGGCAGTGGAAGGATATATGGGGATAGAAGGAAATAGAGACTCCTCAGCAGTAGCTTTGTCCCATACACAGACTAACCTAGTGTGGCACACCATTCTCATGAGCCAGCTTTCCTATGTTGATGCTTTTACCTCCGCTGCTATTTACTCCTACCATTTCCACCACCATTTCTTCCTGAGAGCTTCTGCTTGTGGGTTTCCATGCATCTTATCCCTTCTGTTCTATTTTAATACAGACTACCTCTCCGTGTGATTCATATCCAGATTCCCCAATAAGAAGGTTCTGTCTAAGTTGGCAATTTGTTAACCAGAAGAGAGAATTGCTGGCAGTCAGAGTTTTCAAGTTAGACTTTTACACAGGCAATTGATTCGTCATGTCCATTCCATAGGGATGGATTCCTAATCTGTAGGCCAGTTCCTAATCCAATGAGTTTTGCCTTGGATTGTAGGTCAGTGGGCAGAGAGCATAGTAATGACATGTGGAGCATGAAGAATGACTGTAGCCCTCTTTCAGACATGAGCTGCACTCAGAGTTTCATGGACATCTCAGATTTATCCATTTATCAATAACTGGGATCATTTATATTCCTAATATCATAGTTAGACATTTTATCTTGAAGAAATCAAATTTTACTGCAAATAAAATGTAAACAAGGTGAAATTTAAAAAAAAAGGTATTGTAAATATTTGGTAAGTTGTTCATAAAGCAGTCAAAAGTAAACCTTCTCCCCAAAGTTGTGACAAGCCTCAACCAGAATACCATACAATATTTCACTAAACCATCAAAAAAGAAGACAACTTATAGCTTAGATGATCCAGGACAGAGAAATGAAAGTGTGTAAGCAGCTGTAGGGATAGATCTTGATATAAGCAGGCAAACAAAGAAACAAACAAAAATTCCTTTATGATGGAAAAATAATGACAGATGAGGGATTAAGGGATGTTTTTCTCAGAGAAAAATAAGGGGTAATGACAAACAAGATATTTTTAAAATGCAAAGACTAGAGACAGGGTTTACCAAATATCAGTACAACAGGACTATTTGGTGGCAAAATATATATTTGGCCAATAAATGATAAACATATATAGAAACTGTTTTGGACTTGATGCCATTGTAAAATGGCCCAAGATAAAAATAAAAATGTCTAACAAAAGCATGAATAAATCTATGAAAAAGGTACATAATAGGTCATTTATACCCTTTTAGTTTTTCTGGGACATAAACTTTTCAAGGTGGTAATAAGATAGATAATTTTCAAGTCAATATTAAGTATTTTTTGCTGAATTCAAATAGACCACTGACTCAAAAGGTCCATGTGACATTATTTGACATAAAGTTCCCTCTATTTTTTGTTTTAATACACAATTCATTTTCTTCAGAATGCCTGTTAAACTTGGAGAGATGCTAATATTTCATAAAATACTCTTCAGAAAATTCTTCTTCCTTCAATCTTTAGAAAATTGTACAGTAAAGTGTATACAGGCCGATTTTATGTATTGCAGTATAAGGCTAGCCTTTACTTTGTATCACTATTAATTATACCAAAGTAATTAAATCAATGACCTAACATGTATTCTAAATTTGTACTATAATATATGAAAATTAAATAACAAAGGCCATTTCCTTTCAAATTCAGACCAATTTCTCTTTTTTAGTAACCTTGGAAAAATAATTCTATTTCCAAAATTGACAGAAAAGTAAACTTTAAAAAATTCTTTAAAAGACACAGGTGCCATGATGACTATATTGTATGTTAATTAATCTTAATTATTATAAACTAGAATTGAGAACAAAAGTAATTGCTGAAAAATACAAAATATATCAACATTGTAGGTAGTCTATAAAGAAAAATATATAATAGCTGACATCAAATCAACTTTTCCACGTTTAGCTGAGGGACTAGTCCTTCAGAACTTAAAAGGGATAATTTTAAATGAGTTATTTGACCTGTAATTTAAAAGTCTCAAATTATTCTGTTTATTAATCCCTGATTACCAAACCTTCCTTACTAGCCAGGAAAAAATCCTTAAATTTTGATATTTACTTGCAATAATTTATATAACAACTTATCACTTACACATGTTTAATTTTTTTCCATGATAACTGATGTATGCAAACACAAAAACACTTATTTTTAATGGGAAACCATTTAGAAGAGCCTCCATTTTTAATAACATGGCATATAATGAGTAAAAGCTCAAAACTTCATAGGATAGGATACTGTTGATTCCCACATCAGAGTTACCCAATCAGCACCCCAGTTGTGAGTTCAGGGTTTTATTAATCATTAACGTCTCCTCAGGCAATTTTGATGTTCACCAGAAGAAACCATCATTTGTTAGGTAAGATGTTTAATGACTGGGAGACAAAGTCACAAAGTCACATTATATTATTTGGCAAACATATGAGTTAAGATAAAAAGTGCACAGGGTAAGGCAATTGCCATGTAAAAGCCTGCAATCATGTGTATGTGTACACACATACACATATAATCTGAACTTTTTTTTTTTATCTGAACAATTCTTGCGCTAAAATAGCAGCAGTGGTTCCTCTTGGTGACATGATTATGAGTGCTTTTTTGTTCCTTTTGCTTATATATAGACTTTAACTTTTCTACAATAAATGTGCTATTTTATCATAAAAAGTTATTTTTAAAATAGAAGGTGATCTTCTAAATGCAGTGGTTGGCAACTGGATACTGAGGGAAGTACAGACCAAGGGAAAAGGAGCAGAATCCAAAATCTTGATTGTACACCCTGATTAGAGCCATGACAACTGATGAGAATTGGAGCAAATTTTAAAAGATAAAATTTGTAGGACTTTGATGTTCACAGGCTGGTTTAAAATTGTTCATGAACTTAGTTTTAAAAAACATTTTAAGAACCAGTAATAAATGGTGCTGTTGGAATAAAGTCAAAGCTGGATTTGTTAAAAAAAAAAAAAAATGCATGGGAATGTCTTGCTCAGCAAGAGGCAGCAATTTTAAGTCAGCCTTATAGGTGCAGAGAAGTCCAAGATGGATTGTAGAAATCAGGTGATGCCCAGGCAGGCTCCTTGCAGGGCAGTGGGGTAATGAAGAGAGGAAGTTGGGGATTGTGGGCACCTAAGTGAGGTGGGAGGTGGACAGTTCTTCCAAGCCCAGCCCTCTACCCAGGACCTGCTGCTTACCATCACCATTTACACCACAGAGGACAGATGGAAGTGGAAGGAGAGGGTGCCCTTCTGGCAGAACTGCTCTTTTGAAGGATGCTAAACATCCTCAGTTGGAAAGAGGTAAAATCAGCCTCCCTGCCCACAGCCTGCAGTCTCTAACCAAGCATCAGAAAAGAAAAGTGAAGCTCATCTTAAACCGGCAACCTGATAACCACACACCAGACTATTAATGCACCTGCTGAATCCTTCCTAGGTCACTGATATGTATTACCCACTAATGTCCCAATTCCCTATTTGGGTTTTTAAATATTTCATCTTTATTGAGGTGTAACTGACATATAAAAGTGTAGAATATTTAAAGTGTACATAGTGATTATTTGATGAACCTATACATTGTGAAAGGATGTCCCACATCTGGTAATTAACGCATCCATCACCTGACGTATTTATCTTTGTGTGTGTGAGATAATTAAAGTTCTACTCTCCTAGTAAATTTGAATTATACAATACAGTGTTAATTATAGTCACCATGTTTTACATTAGATCCCCAGACCTTATTCATTGTAAAGCTGAGAGTATACCCTTTTATCGACCTCTCCCTATTTTTCCCATCCTGCCCCCAGCAACCATTTTTCTATTCTCTGTTTCTATGAGCTTGCCTTATTTGTTTTTTTTTTTTTTAATTTATTTGAGGTGGGGGGAGGGACAGAGGAAGAGAGAGAGTCTTAAGCAGATTCCATGCTTAGCATGGAGCCAGGCATGGGACAGTCTCACCACCTTGAGATCACAATCTGAGCTGAAACCAAGAGTCAGATGCTTAGCCCACTGAACCACGCAGGCACCCCAGAGTGTGCCTTTTTTAAAAAAAAGATTCCATATATAGGTGATAATGTGCAGTATTTGTCTTTGTCTGGGTTATTTCAGTTAGCATAATACTCTCAAGGCCCTTCCATGTTATTGGAAATGGCAGGATTTCCTTCTTTCTCATGGCTAAATAATATTCTATGATAATATTATTATGTACTATTACATATAATGGGGTATTATTATTATCATTATTGATAGAATAATATTGCATATATCACATCTTTGCCCGTTCATCCACTAATGGATATCTGTTGTCTCCATGTCTTGGCTATATAATGCTGCAATGAACACGAGAATGCAGATGTCTCTTTAAGATCCTATTTTCATTTCCTTCAGATATATACCCAGAAAAGGGGCCATCATGATTCTGTTTTTTTTTTTTTTTTTTTTTTTTTTTTTAGGAGCCTCCATATTGGTATCCATAGTGGCTGCACCAATGTACATTCTCATTATGTTTTAATTTTAATGGCGTCACTTTTACATTATATAATTTTTAGAGATACCAGTTCATTAATGTGTTGAATTCAAAACAAGAAGATAATACTTGTTGTGATTTCTATATGCATTACGATTGTTTAAATCAAATTATGTATTAGTTTCCTACAAGGTGCTGTTAACAAATACCATGCACTTAGTGGCTTAAAATACTACACATTTACTCTCATACTGTTCTAGAGGTCAGAAGCCCAAAATGGTCTCACTGGGCTGAAACCAAGATGCTGCCATGGCTGCACTCTATCCAGAGTATCTAGAGGAGAACCAGTTTCCTTGGCTTTTCCAAGTCTTAGAGCTGTATTCCTTACATTCTTTGGCTCATGGCCCCTTCCTCCATTTTCAAAGCCAGCAATATGACATCTTTACATTTCTTTCTGCTTTCATCGTCCCATAGCCTTCTTCATCTTCTGCCTGTGTCTATTCTTTCTCTGCCTCTCCCTCTCAAGGATGCTCCTTATTCCACTGAGGGCCCATCCAGGTAACCCAGGTAAAATGTCCCCATCTCAAGATCTTTAACTTAATCACATATGCAATGATCCTTTTTCCATATAAGGTAATATTTACAGGTTCTTACTTACAGAATGAGTCTCAGATATATTAGCAACAACGGACAACACTCCTTCCTTGGAGTCTAAAGTCCAGTTCGTCTGGCCCCCGCCTCTTACCTCCTAGAGATACTAATGCCAGTTTAGCTATGTGCTCTCTGCAGCTCAACTCTGCAGGATCTTTTCTCAAAGCTCCTAAGTTCTGATAACTCTAACCTCTTTCCTTTCTCCCAGGCCTACAACTGGTAGCTGCTTGTCACAATTACTCTCTCTGATACCAACATGTTTTATTTTTCCTTTTTGTAATGTAAAATCTGGTTAAGCCATTTCCTATATTATATTCTCTTTGATAAAAAAGAAAAGTGTAGTATGGGTTGAGATATGAGTGACTTGTTTTATATTATTCTGAGTACTTCTTCACCTATAAAATGTAATTATAATATAAAGAACAAAATTCTTCATCATACACACATGCACACACACAATGGTGATTACAAGCAAGAGCTCTGGAATCAGACCAGATTTTGACTATGTGTTACAGTCCAAGAAATTTGTTAAACATTTCCTTATGTCAGTTTCCTAACATGTAAATTGTAGCAGATAAAAATAGCAAGCACTAAATCCCAAAACTTGTGCAATGTATTATTTACAGTGATTCCAGGGAAGTTTATAGATATATGTGAATCTATAATTTAACACAGGCAAGATAGAGGATAAATATACATGATCATCTTAAGAGATTATTAAAAAATCATCTTAAAAGTATATTTATTATGAAACATCTCTGGAAACAAGAATTAAAAGAAATAGCAAAGTTGCTGGGGATTTTGAATATTGTATTTCTATATGTTAGCCATCAACAGAAAACATATTACAAAATTATATGGTTTATAAGACTATTAAAAAAGTAAACTCCTTATACTAATTCAAGGGAAATATGTGCAATACCTTATCATTATGCTAAATACTAAGCAAGACAGATGAGGACAATTAAAGAACTCATAATCAGCGGAAACATCCTTTTCCAAGAATCAAAATTTTTAACATATCAATTCATTCCAAATCAAAACTGGAGTATGAATTAAATCCCATACTAATCAAAATGTGCACATCTATGTGCATACATATATGTGTATGTATGGAAATGCAAGGCAATTTTAAAGAAGAATAAACTAGAAGTCTTAAATTATCAGTAATCAAGTTTACTGTAATACTACTCTAAGTAAAGACAGGGTAGGATGATTAGAAGATGAGAAAAACCAAATAGATGATACAGAATAGGGAGCCCAGATGGAGAGTCATACGTATATGGTCACCTGAATTATGAAAATTGGTATATGTTGGGTAAAATCTAGTGCTTTTACTGTAAACTACATGTAAAAGTGTGTTTATAGCAACTTTGTTCATAAGAGCTGAAAACTGGAAACAACATAAAGGCCCATCAACATTAGAATGGGTAAAGAAAAAAAAAGTGGTAATCCATGCTATGAAAAGCTATGAAATCATGAGATAAATGACCACTCTCCTTGCAAGGAAAGGATGATTCTCACAGAAAAAAAAAAAAAAATTTTTTTTTTTTGAGCTAAAGTAGGCAACCCCCCAAGGAGTGAATACTGTGAGTTTTAATTTACATTAAGATTCAAAAACAGGCAAGACTCAACCATACTGATGATAGATCAGAATAGTGGTTTGCTTTCTGGGGAGAGTATGGACTGGGAAGGGGAATAAGGAGGCTTCTGGGATACAAGAAATATTTTATATGTTGATTTCAGTATTTTAGTGGATATATATATCTATTAAAAACTCATCAGACTGTGATCTTGAGATCGGTGCTATTGTATTGTATAAAAGTTGTATGTTATATTGCAATAAATAGTAAAATAAAAATAACAATACTCAGTGCTCAGTTGTCTGAACCGGGTCTCATTCTAAGCACTGTATACTTAATAACTCATTCAGTCTTCACATCAGTTCTCTTTTACGGCTATGCTCATCCCTGTTTTGAACCTAGAGCTCAAACCCAGACAAGCCTGCCTAAGTCTGGAATCATAAGCATTATACCAGAGCTTACTTCATAGAAAGCCACTGGGCGTTATAAACGTGCAAATGTACATGTAACTGTAGGTGTCCTGAGCATGATTTAATCACAAAGCACTTCTATTTGTGTCTCTCAGCCTCCTATGAATTTTATTCAGAAAGGCTCCATTACTTTTCTAGTCACTCCCTGTAACAAAAAATGTTCATTTATTTTATGTTGCATAATACTCAATTTGAGAATTAAAATGCCCAATCTCAGGTAAAAATGAGAACTCAAACTTTGATTTGAGGCTTCTTCCCTCCACCCCAGCCAGGCTTATCACAGGCTGGCTGTGTGTGTGGCAGGTGGTGGGGCACAGCCAAACATTTTCTTCTTCTCTGACCTTGCATTCCCAGTTCGGTGACATTGATCTCAAGGTCAATACAGAATTGGATCAGGAAAGAGCAGTTCATACTTTGTTGGGAATGCCATGTAATCTAGACCCCTTGCTCTCTGGGCTTGACAGAAGTTGACAACTACCTCTTTCTGGGCCTGTCTCCTGCACAGTGAGGCACCTCCTGGTCTGAGCGAGCAAGGAAATACACCAGAGGCCAAGAGATAATCTGTGGAGCTCAGATAAGAATACAAACGGGCATGGAGCATGGGGTGTGGTACATAAACAATGAATTTTGGAACATTGAAAATAAAATAAAATAAAATGGAAAAAGAAGAATACAAATGGGGCCATATAGCATATTTTTAAATATTTAAGGTTATATAAAATAACAGTGGTTAAATACCTGCAGCTCATCATCTTAATTTGTCAAACTTAGAAGACAGCCCCCAAAATGTATAAAACTATCTTTTGATATGATTCAGGAAATTATTAAAAAGGGTTTAATTATTGTTGTCCATTACTTTTTATTATGTTTATTTAATTATATTATTTATATATGTTTATTTATAAATTTATAGACTTATAAATTTATAAATATACTATTTGTATGTGTTTATTTTATTATGTTTATTATCTTTATTATATAATTTGTTTAATTTTTCTTAATTATAAAAAGGTTTAATTATTCTTATCCATGTGTAGGGAAGCTTTTTATTTCTGGCAGTGTGTGGATGAGAATTAAAATAAAGTCACATAATTCATTAATTATTATATTTTCCATAAAATGCATTGTATTTCATTAATTTCGATATAAACATGTTTCATTAAAAATTTCACATACTTTATTTTCTTTTGAAATATGACTTGAAGCAGAGTCAGCAAAATTTTTCTGTAAAGTGCCAGAGAGAATATATTTTAGGTTTTGAAGGGCATACAGTCACAGTGACTCAACTTTGCTGTTATAACACAAAAGCAGCCATCAATAATAAGTAAACTAAGGGGGTGCCTGGGTGGCTCAGTGGGTTAAAGCCTCTGCCTTCGGCTCAGGTCATGGTCTTGGGGTCCTGGGATCTAGCCCCACATCGGGCTCTCTGCTCGGCGGGGAGCCTGCTTCCTCCCTCTCTCTCTGCCTGCCTCTCTGTCTCCTTGTGATCTCTCTGTCAAATAAATATATAAAATCTTTAGAAGAAAAAAAAAAAGTAAACTAAGAAGTAAGCTATGTTTCGATAAAACTTTAGTTACCCAAATAGGCAGCAAGCCACAGTTTGCCAAACCCTGACTAATGTATTAAAACTGAAAATGTGATTATTTTAAAAATTTACAAGTTTGGGGGAACCTGGGTGGCTCAGTCAATTAAGTGTCTGTCTTCAGCTCAGGTCATGATCCCAGGGTCCTGGGATAGAGCCCCACATTGGGCTTCCTGCTCAGCGGGGAGCCTGTTCTCCCTCTCCCTCTGCCTGCCACTACCCCTACTTGTACTCTCTATCTCTCTGTCAAATAAATAAAATATTAAAAGGAAAGAAAAAAAATCACAAGTTTTAATGCATTGTCAAGAGGAATTTAGTAAATACAAACTTTTGTTATATTTTTCATGTATGTTCACTAGTGAATTCTGATATTCAATATTAATCTGATTGCCAGTGTAAAGAATCAGAATTACATTTCACACTGGACCTAAGCACATACAAATTTAATAATATGAATTGCTTTAAATTGTAAAATTCCTCAGACCTCATATGTGATTTTTGAAAAAGCCACACTAATTTGTAGGTACCTCTTCAACAATGAATAAGAACATAAAAAGATGCAAGAAAATGGAAACAGTATCTCATTATGCAAGTTTCTATTTATTTTGTGCTCTCTGAAAGGAATGATCTGACATATTAATTACCTGTTCTTCCACCCAAGTTCTTCTGCTGCTCTAGACCCTGCACAGTCTGAAGCATTATCCATCTCTGATGTTGGCAGCAGCAAAATTCACAGACCTTTGTGGAAGACATCTGGGTGCAGTTGCCTTTAGTTTTGAGTGTTCAGGCAAGAGATGTGGAGAAGCTGCAGAACCTAAGCCATGTTGAATGGTTCTGAGTAGGGTTGTACTATGCGTGGGCTGAATGCTGGATCTGAGTCACAGGGAAGGGAACATAGCTACTTAGAAGTAGATTGAGAACTTATAGATAGCTCCAAACACCATTTGTTTTCCCTGAACTAGTACCTCCCAAAACTCAAATCTACCTTTGCATAAAAAGTTGAGCTTAATGTATACAGAATCTGACACCTATATGCATATACACACAAACTGTTTCACCACTGAGTGTTGCTATGAACAAGGTCTCCAAGGGATGGTTGGGATGTGTATACAAGGGTCTGTCTTCTTACACAAGTTTCTCCAGATGATTCTACTATAAGCCAAGTTTGGGAACCACTGATCTAGAATATGCAAGGGAGAGAATTGATGGATATTTTAAAACTCTGATATTTCCGTGACTTACACATGATCATTTCTTTAAGGAAAGCTTCATTACCTTGATTGTTGTACTATATTTGTTACTCAAGGGATTCTCAGCCAAATTCTAGCATCCTGCCCTCTAGCTGTAATATGGAGTGGTTCTGAGAGTGGGTTACTAAGATACAATGACAGGCTGCATAGGCTAACAAACTTTTTTAAGAAGGCACAATACACTGTACTGAGACCAGACAACTTTAGCAGCTACTTCAACCTCCTGGGAGCTAGTGCTTCTTCCCATAACCATAAGACAAGGCTCTTAGGATGTTATGACTACTTACAGCTCCGGGATCCGCTTACCAAGAAGCCATCCTTGATGTCTCAACAATCAATGACATGCTGGTTTTATATGTCACCGTGTATTTCTCTGATGATTTTTCCTATTAGGTTTTATAGCTATGTTCTCAATTCTATGCCCTCACTTTGGCATGTATTTCTGGAGTAGAGACTTTGCCTAATTATTTATCACATTCTTATATGCGGCACAAAGCCTAAGAGGTGCTCAAAATATTTAAATCAAATTAGTATTTAATAAGTACCTACACTTTCAATGAGAGCTAATTGTACTTAGTGCTGCCAAGGTAGACCCTCACACAAGAGAAGGAATAAAGAGGGCTTTCCTCCCCTCTGCTGATAAGCTTTTGCCTGAAGGGGGCTGCCATTTTGAAAAACAGATTAAATGTTTGTATTGGGAGAATCTTTGCCATTCTAAGGGGTGCCATCACCATTATCTGAAAAAAGACAGAAATCAAGGGCATTTTTATATAAGGGTTCCTCCTCCCTTGCCTGAAATCCCATAAGGAAAATTGTTAGGTTGGCATGGGAAATTTGGTTAACTATTAAAAACGGTATATATGGGTTTATAATTTAGTTTTCTGTTCCCCGTCAATATAAGATTAATGATTATAGAGTTGAGCAATTTTGAAAAAGGTACTGGGCTATTTTACGATGTGGACCGTAAGCCGTATGTTTCTTTGTACCTAGGTCACAGGCTTCAGTGGGGACAGAGTGATGCTGGGCAGAAAGGAAAAACTTCTGTTCAGGCTTATGCCACTGGAGCCCTCAATAGCTGCAAATGTACTTAAAACTCAGATCCTGAATTACATTAGATTGTTATTGAAAATTGTTGCAGAACATTCGCTTCTTTGTACGTATTTTATTCTACCATTAAATTCAGATTGAAAAGCCTCCCTGAGCCTCCTTCTCTAGGCACCCCTTGCCCTCTTCACCTCCAGCCACTCCACCACTTTCTCTGTCTCCTATGTTTTACCTGCCATCTGGAACCACTTCCCAGCCTCTCCGGACTTAATTGACTCTTTTCAAATCTCATCTCTAGCCCCCCTCGCTCCAGTCCGCCTTATGACTCCTAACCTCACAGAAACAATCAACCTCTTCTCTAGGAGCCTGGCCCTTTCCTTCTGCTGAAGTTCTTCTTGTCCTATCTAGCCTTTCCTGCTCTTCTCCCCTCAAGTGGCTCTTGGTAATCCCTAGGCTGTTGCTTGTTCCTTTTTGAAAGCTATTTAAAGAAGCAACTGCAAATGTCGCTGCATTGTTCCAGATACACGTGGACATGTGTGCAAAGCACACAGAAGCCTATTTAATTGTGTTGCATCTTACATAATCAGTATGAGTCACTGAAGTAAAACCCATTAAGGAAGAATTACTCTCTAAGGAGTTAGAATATTGTACTTGGGTGGCTTCTTCTTGGTTAGGAAGCAGAGCTGCATTTTCTTGATTCATAATTGGCTTAAAAAGCTCAGAAAGGGCATTTCAGTAGGGATGCAGTTGTAATATGTGTAAAGCCTTACAGAAAGATTCACTATCAGCACCCCATCCCCAACAACAACAACAACAAAAAAACATTTTTTTTGGAACATCGATTTAAAACAGGATGAAAATATAAAAACAAAAGATGTTTATAAGTTGAAACAATTCTTAAAGTCTATCGTGTAAAAATATCAGGTGAACAGAATAATTCAGTTTTAGTGGTGGAAGAATACAATCTCTTTAGGATGCTTAAATATGAGAGAAAATATGTTGGTCACTGTAGAAATTCAGATGCTGCAATGCTACCCTAATTTTAAATCCTTAATTATCCTCTTTTGGGGATTAACATATCAATATAGTTTGAAAATGTATAATGCAGTTTTGCCTGTTTTTAGCAATCTAAAGAAAACACTGTGGTCTTCATTTTAGGCTCTTTGTCAGTGTGAAAGACAGCTGATATAGGACTTGATGTTCACTGGAATTTCATATGCTTCTTAAAAACTCCCAGGCCACTTTTACAAGATCAGTTTTGACAAGAACAGTTCTCATATTGGAAGCTACAAACAGATGATTAGTGCATTCTAACTCAGAATATCATGCCCTATATGTCCTATATGACACCCAGATTGAGAGTAACAAGAACACCACAAAGAGAGCCATCTTTGAATAAAATTAAATCTTTACTAGATTTTGCCTTCAGTTTTCCAGTAAAATAAAAAAAAGCAAAATCTTTTCAGGTTCCTGTTTTAGCTTACTTCTGTTGGCTTTCTGATAAACAATATGATTAGAATCATTTAACATATACTTATTGTTGGGCATAAATGTTAGGGACTAGCACTTTCTAAAACACCCTCCCAGCCTCAAAAGTGGCATATTAAATATCCAGAAAGGGAAATCTCTATGGCTCACAGCGAATAAAACCAGATGATGTGTAAGATTAATATGCATAGAGGTGACAACATTTTGAAAGTCAACATATCAGTTTAAATTTCTGAGATCAGTTTCCACCATTAATCAATTTGTTAAGCATAATATTTACAGTTTAGAACAGCTCTTCAGTGATAGCTCAGTCAGTGCTGAGCTGAAATGAGGTATTTAATACACATTCTGAAAAATGATAGAGTAGTGCTACTTAGGGTTTATCAGGTTTGTTTTATTTCCATCCTTTTGGTGGTCGTATCCAAGATGACCTTTGCCTTTCACCTCCATGGATTACATTGAAAGAGAAACATGATTTTATTTTTTTGAGTAGCTTTTCATGCACACACAGGCTATATCCTCACCTGCTGGCGCTAGCTCTATTTGTAAAAGGAATTACCCTAGGGTGCCTGGGTGGCTCAGTGGGTTAAGCCTCTGCCTTTGGCTCAGGTCATGACCTCAGCGTCCTGGAATCAAGCCCTGCACCTGGCTCTCTGCTTAGCAGGGAACCTGCTTCCTTCTCTCTCTCTGCCTGCCTCTCTGCCCACTTGTGATCTCTCTCTGTCAAATAAATAAATAAAATAAAAAAATAAATTACCCAAAGTGTGTGTTTTTCTTTTCTTTTCTTTTCTTCTCTTTTCTTTTCTTTCTTTTCTTTCCTTTTCTTTTCTTTCTAGCAGTAGGCTTGTTACAGGATAACACAGAGCATGGTCATCGACGCTCATCATGGCAAAGCAGGTGCTCTTCAGCCTTGTGTAATCCTCACCTGCAGTACATGGGTGCCGCTGATTGCAGGACTCACAGTCAAGAGGTCCTAATGCCTGTCACTTGTGCTCTCTGAAAATGTAGCACCTACTCTTCTTTGTCTGCTTTAGCTAGTCACATTAAGGGGAAACAGTGAATTGGATACCAAATAAAAGAAAAACAGCTAAAATCAGTAGACATACCTTTTTTGCTTCAGAGAAGCCAGCATTTAAGCTAGACATTTAGTGCCTGGGTTTTCATTCAAAATTTATGACACACCCTTACACAGATAAATGCATTGACAAGACCCTCTGGGACATTAAACCATTATTTATAATCATTGTTCAGGTGTGCTTTTCAAATTGAGGGTCTACTTGTACCTGTCAAAAAACTATTTTCAAAGAACTTTCCTTAATTACACTCATGTTTGTGTATTAAAGAAATTCTATAGAATAAATTATAAATAAAAATAGGATCAAAAATTGCTCATAGAAAATGACCAGAACTGATTTTACAAAATTTAAATAAGCTGAAATGAGAAATTTAATCAGGACAAATACTGTTTTGTAGATCCTGTGAATAATCTTTTGGAATTGAGGAAAGGAATGCTATTTATCTTTCTAGTTACATAATTGCTACCTCAAATTCTTTCAACCCAGTTTCTATGTTAATATTAAATCATAAGATATTAACTGTTAGGACCCCTGAAAGGACAAACTGAAAAAAGGAAAAAATAAGTTGGACATTCAGAAATTGAAGCATTCTTCAACCTAAAACTTAGCTATAAAAATATCAATGCATTTTTATTGGATTATCTCCCATATTATAAATAAAACATTTCCCTACTTGATAAACTTTTTTACAAAGTTATAACAGTGGTCTTGAATGGGATGGGTCTAATTTGATTTTGATTTGTAATTAATCTTTTTATTACATATTATCAAGAAATATCTATTTGATGGAACTCAAGTCTTCGGAGTAAAATTTTAATCTGTAAACAAATATTTGAATAAAATTAAGAAATGTACATCAGTCCATTTGTTAATGATATGTAATGTTACCCAAAGCAAATATGGTTTATGCAAATGGAAAATAAATTATACAAAATAAATATATAACAGGCAAAATCTGAATTTATTAAATTATGCTCTAAAATATCTACATTTGTATAATTTTTTTGTAAAGATTTATTTATTTATTTATTTATTTATTTGACAGACAGAGATCACAAGTAGGCAGAAAGGCAGGCAGAGAGAGAGAGGGAAGCAGGATCCCTGCTGAGCAGAGAGGCCGATGCGGGACTCGATCCCAGGACCCCGAGATCATGACCTGAGCTGAAGGCAGCGGCTTAACCTACTGAGCCACCCAGGCGCCCTACATTTGTATAATTTTTATAAATTTCAATTATCTTTCTAAATTAAACATGCAGGTTGCCTGGGTGGCTCAGTTGGTTAAAATGTCTGACTTCAACTCAGTTCATAATCTCAGGGTCCTGGAATCCAGCCCCATATTGGCCTCTGCACTAGTGGGGAGTCTGCTTCTCCCTCTTCCTCCTCTTCTGGCCCTTCCCTTGCTCATGCTCTCTCAAATAAGTAAATTAAATCTTGAAAAAAATTAAATGTGTGATTATTTCTATTTACAAATAGTGTATTTTCTCATCTCTATTGAAATAGCAAATTAAAAACCAATTATTTTTTCCTTTAATTTAAAATACCATAATTAAATCTAAATTTTGAAATGAGCAGAAAAACCTAAAATCATATTAAATCTAATAGTTACAAAAAATACAATCATTGACTTTGGACCATATGATGGAGGTGATCTCTATGTAAGTTGGAGAAATTCAATTCCCAATCTTGTTTCAATCAAATGATTAATTAAACATTTAATTGATATAAAATATAAAGATAAATAATACAATCCTAACCTCAAATGTACTATGAACTGGTGCTTTCATTATAAACTTGTTAGTAAAATATTTTATTTTTTATCAGAAAAACTAGATTTTTGAAAAAATTATTATTTACTTATTTATTTTTAATTTTTTATTATGTTCAGTTAGCCACTGTATAGTATATCATTAATTTTTGATGTAGTATTCAGTGATTCTTTAGTTATGTATAACACCCAGTGCTCATCACATCACATGCCTTCCTTAATACCCATCACCCTCTTTCCCCTTCCCACAACCCCTTCCCCTCTGAAAGCCTCAATTTGTTTCCTGGAGTCCAGAGTCTCTCATGGTTCATCTCTCTCTCTCTGATTTCTCCTCCTTCAGATTTCTCTCCCTTCCCCTATAGTCCTCCATGCTTTTGCTTGTGTTCCACATATGAATGAAGCCATATGATAATTGTCTTTCTCTGCTTGATTTACTTCACTTAACATAATCCCCTCCACTTCCATCCATGTTGATGCAAATGGTGGGTATTCATCATTTCTGATGACTGAATAATATTCCATTGTATATGTGTACCACATTTTTATCCATTCATCTGTTGAAGGGCATCTTGGCTCCTTCCACAGTTTGGCTATTGTGGACATTGTTGATACGAACATTGGGGTGCATGTGCCCCTTCTTTTCACTACATCTGTATCTTTGGGGTAAATACTCAGTTACTAGAACCATACAGCAATTCTACAATGTGTAAGGATACAAAATGAATGCACAGAAATCAGTTGCTTTTCTATACACTAACAATGTAACTATGAAAGAGAAATTAAGGAATTGATTCTATTCACAATAGCAACAAAACCCATAAGATATCTAGAAATAAACCTAACTAAAGAGGTAAACGATCTATACTCCAGAAACTACAGAACACTTATGAAAGAAATTGAGGAAGACACAAAAAGATGGGAAAATATTCCATGCTCATTGGCAGAATAAACATGGTTAAAATAGTCTACGGCCATACCACCCTGAACGCGCCCGATCTCGTCTGATCTCGGAAGCTAAGCAGGGTCGGGCCTGGTTAGTACTTGGATGGGAAACATGGTTAAAATATCTATTCTACCCAGAGAAATTGACACTTTCAGTGCCATCCCTATTAAAATACCATTGGCATTTTTCAAAGGGCTGGAGCAAACAATCCTAAAATTTGTATGGAATCAGAAAAGATCCCGAATCACCAAGAGAAGGATGAAAATAAAAAACAAAGCTTGGGGCATCACACTGCCTGACTTCAAGCTATATAAAAGCTGTGATCATCAAGACAGCATGGTGTTGGCACAAAAACATATACATAGACCAACAGAACAGAACAGAGATTCCAGAAATGGACCCTCAACTCTATGGTCAACTAATCTTTGACAAGTCATGAAAAAATATCCAATGGAAAATAGACAGTCTCTTCAATAAGTGGTGCTGGAAAAATTGGAAAGCTGCCTATAGAAGAATGAAACCGAGCCATTCCCTTACACCAAATTCAAAATGGATGAAGGACCTCAATGTGAGACAGGAATCCATCAAAATCCTAGAGGAGAACATAGTAACCTCTTCGACATTGGCCACAGTAACTTCTTTCAAGACACATCTCCAAAGGCAAATGAGACAAAAGCAAAAATGAACTTTTAGGACTCCATCAACATAAAAAGCTTATGTACAGCAAAGAAAACAGTCAACAAAACTAAGAGGCAGCCTATGGAATGGGAAAAGATATTTGCAAATGACATTACACATAAAAGGCTGATATCCAAGATCTATAAAGATCTCACACTCAACACCCAAAATACAAATAACCCAGTAAGAGAATGGGCAGAAGACATGAACAGACTCTTCTCTGTGTGACATTTGTGATATACAAATGGCTAATAGGCACATGTAAAATATTTTAAGAGATTTTACTTCCTACCTAGAGAAATGTCTTGAAAATGGAAAATATAATTTGACTAACTTTTTCCTTTGTGGTAAACTAGTAAGTTAAATTTATTAGGTAATATATTATATACATACAATATAATGAATATATGAATATACCCAATATAATGAATTTTATGAATGTGCTTTCTACTATATGACTATAAAATGATACATAAAGCAAGAAAACATCAAGAATAAAGTTAAAGAAACAACACCTAAATACATCTATCGTTATAGAATAACTTAATTTTGTTAAGAACAACTTAATTTTGTTCTTATTAGCATGAAACAATTTGGTGAAACTTTTTTGGGGGGTCTTAGACTTGAAAAAAAATAACCATGTAAGTATATATTTTAACTCAGTATATAAAAAAGTAGTTTTATGTGCATGCATGTTTGTGTATGCATTGGGGCATGAGTAGTTATTAAGGATTTGAAAATGCCATATTTCTTTGTGCAATTAAAAATATTCTGGGGGCACCTGGGTGGCTCAGTGGGTTAAGCCTCTGCCTTTGGCTCAGGTCATGATCTCAGGGTCCTGGGATCGAGCCCTGCATCGGGCTCTTTGCTTGGCGAGGAGCCTGCTTTTCCCTCTCTCTCTGCCTGACTCTCTGCCTACTTGTGATCTCTCTCTCTCTCTGTAAAATAAATAAATAAAATCTTTTAAAAAAATATATTCTGGAAGTTGGGGCATCTGGGTGGCTCAGTGGGTTAGGGCCTCTGCCTTTGGCTCAGGTCATGATTCCAGGGTCCTGGGATCGAGCCTGCGTTGGGCTCTCTGCTTGGTGGGGAGCCTGCTTCCTCCTCTCTCTTTGCCTGCCTCTCTCCCTGCTTGTGATCTCTGTCTGTCAAATAAATAAATAAAATCTTAAAAAAAATATTCTGGAAGTTGCATACAGATGTAAACGTAGATTTTGATTTTTTTCATATGCCGAGGCAGAAAGTCAGTATGAGACATTCAATATGCTTTCACTTATACAATCTCAGGGCATCACCCTATATGTGATTAATAATGAATTGGCTAAAATCTGCTGCTACAAGATCGAATTTAAAGAGTTAAATTGAAATGAATTGTTTAGATAAAGTAAGGCCAATTATTTTGACTTTCTGGCTTCAGAATGTATGAAAAATCCCAACAATAGCAAGCATAGAAACTACAGTTATTGATGAAAGACCAAGAAGTTTATGACTCAGTGGGTGATGTTAGAGTCATTCATAATAAAAAAGAATATTAACCTTCATTTAAGAAAATGGCTGATGTTCAGCACAGTCAAGAGTCATGAAGACAAATTATCATCCTCATGTTAGAAGAAAGAGTAGGAAGTTCCATCAGAAAGAACAGACTACATCAGATATTTTAAGTCTCAGACTCTTCTGATAATCATGTTACCTAAGCTTGCTGAACCAAGGTTAAAGAAAGAAACTGGGTACTGGGTTTTCATTCAGCAAATTAATCAATCATGCCAAGGAAATACATTAATCCAGAGAAATGTTGAAAAATGCTTGAGCACATAAACTGTAAATGGGAATGGAAAGGTATTACAGAAGGATCATGAACATAAGTTGGCAGTAGTTTAAGGGTAGGAGTACAAGAGTACACGGAGAAATCTGTGTGCCTGACATGTAGTAGATAAAGGCCAAGAAAGCCACTAAATGTTTGCAAATGCATGGGACAACCCCCACAACAATTTTTCAGTTTAAAATGTCAATAGTGCAGAGGTTGTATCACAGAGGTAGCTCATAAGTCTAGAATACAAATTAGTTTGGAAGCATCTCTAAGAAAATACATGAATTAAGTCGTGTGGTAAATAGGCATGAGAGAGAGAATTATTCATGCCACAAATAACTGATGTGCCAAACCTTGTTCTAAGTTCTGTGGATAAAATGTTGAACAAGACAGAAGAGGTGTCTGTATTGGAGGACAAAAACAATACCTAAGAAGATGAATAAATAAATATCAGATCATTATAAAAGATATGAATAAAATGCAAACAGGTTGATGTGATAGAGTGACCACGTAGAAAGGGTTAATTTAGAATAGGGGATTAAGGAAAATCCTTATGATGCTGCTGCTGCTGATGCTTTAGGTGAGACCTAAATATTAGAGAGTCTCAGCCAAGATCAGGATTAGTTAAAATGCCAAGTTTGTTTTGGCTACATAATTTGGAATTCAGTACACAGGTTAGGCTTGCAGATATAATTTGTACATATTTTCAGAATTAGCAGAATTGGTCAATTAAAAAAAAAATCCATGATTGTTTGGTTTGTGCCTGGAAGGACACATAACAAAGCAGATAAATTACAAACCAACCCCCTCAATATGTAGAGTAATTCTATGTGCATTCAAATAATCTGATGAACGATATTCAACCGTTGTCCAAATAACATAATTTTGGATTTGGGGGAGTTCAGCCTGGAAGAAAGACATTTGATTGACAGTTATTAACCAAAGAGAGTTTCCTGTATCAGTCAGTCATGGCCAGCATTTAATTGACTACTCGAACCTGTGTATATATATTCAGTTATATGTCATTGATATAATTATAATGGAAAGACAGATCTATAAAATGATTTCTAGTTAACACTTGGTGCTGCAAAAATATGAATGTGATTCAAAAATCTATAGACATATGAAGAAATGTCCAGATATAAAATCCAAAATCTGTTGTAGACTTTTGACTTTCAATATATTTTCAGATGTTTGCTTTACAATAGTACATTCCCTAGGAGTCATTGCAGACTGAGCTAAATTTTTTTGAAAGTCTGTGGATCTATCAAGGACTACTCCAAAATAAACTAAGTGTATTTCCTCCTCACTCCCATGAAACTTCTTATTCTTAAACTTCATCATCAATGGTTACTTCCTGCTATTTGTTTCACAACTACTTTGATTTGTGTAGGATATTGTTATAGTAATAATTTATTTTCAATAAGTTATTCAGAATTTTTTTTATAAAGAATTTGGTTCGGAACTCTTTTCCTACTTGTTTTCCTAACCAAACAATACTAGATCAGTTAATAAAATTACTTTTATTTGAGGGGAACAAATCAGCATTATAAGTGTCATATAAAATGCATGATTTTACAGTATTATATTACAAAGTTCTAATAATCATATGTAATATGATATAATAATCAATAATCTCCACATACTCATCACACCTGTTGTTTCTACAGATGTGAGATGGTATCTCATCATGATTTTCACTTTCGTTTCCCTGATGATGAGTGATGTTGAGCATCTTTTCATGTGTCTGTTAGCCATCTGTATTTCTTCTTGGGAAAAGTGTCTATTCATATCTTCTGTCCATTTCTTAACCAGATTATTTGTCTTTTGGGTATTGAGTTTGGTAAGTTCTTTGTAATTTTTGGACACTAACCCTTTACCATCTATGTGATTTGCAAATATCTTCTCCCATTCCATAGGCTGCCTTTCAGTTTTGTTATTTCTTTCACTCAGTAGAAAGTTTTTATCTTGATGAAGTCCCAATGGTTCATTTTTGCTATTGCTTCCCTTGCCTCTGATGACATAAAGTAAGTAAGAAGTTGCTACAGCTAAAGTCAAACACGTTGCTGCCTGTGTTCTCCTCCAAGATTTTGATTTTTTTCTTATCTCACATGTAGGTATTTCATTCATTTTGAATATATTTCTGTGTATGGTATAAGAAAGTGATCCAGTTCCATTCTTCTGAATGTTGCTGTCCAGTTTTCCCAACACCATTTGTTGAAAAGAGACTGTTTTTTTTCTATTGGCTATTCTTTCCTGCTTTGTCAAAGATTAGTTAACCATTTGGTTGTGGGTCCATCTCTGGGTTTCCTATTCTGTTCAATTGATCTTTGTGTCTGTTTTTGTGCCACCACAATACTGTCTTGATGACTATAGCTTTGTAATATAGCCAGAGTCACAATGCCTCCAGCTTTGCTTTTCTTTTTCAGAATTGCTTTGGCTGTTTGGGGTCTTTTGTGGTTCCATACAAATTTTAGAATTGTTCATTCGAGCTCTGTGAAAAATGCTGGTGGTATTTTGATAGGGATTATATTACATGTGTAGATTGCCTTGGGTAGTATAGACATTTTAACAATATTTCTTCTTCCAATCTATGACTGCGGAATGTTTTTCCACTTCTTTGTGTTCTCTTCAATTTCTTTCATTCTATAGTTTTTAGCATACAGATCTTTTACCTCTTTGGTTAGGTTTATTCCTAGGTATATCATTGTTTTTAGTGCAATTATAAATGGGATCAATTCCTTGATTTCTTTTTCTGCTGCTTTATTATTGGTTTAGAAATGCAACAGCTTTCTCTGTGTTGATTTTATATCCTGTGACTTTGTTGAATTCATATATTAGTTCTAGTAAGTTTTTGGTGGAGTCTTTCTAGTTTTCTACATAGAGTATCATGTCATCTACAACTACTGAAAGTTTGATTTCTTCCTTGCCAATTTGGATGCCCTTCATTTCTTTTTGTTGTCTGACTACTGAGACCAAGATTTCCAGTACTAAGGACCTAGATAAGTAAAATCATGAATGAAGGAGGCAGTATCACAACCAAAAGCACAAAAACACACATAAATTTTAAGAGAATGTTATGAAAAATTATATGCCAACAAACTGGACAATCTGGAAGAAATAGACAAATTTTTAGAAACATACAAACTACCAAAACTGAAGCATGAAGAAACAGAAAATCTGAACAGACCCATAACCAGCAAAAAAATTGAATCACTAATCAAAAAGCTCCCAATAAACAAAAGTCCAGGGCTGACTTCCCAGAGGAATTCTACCAGACATTTAAAGAAGACTTAGTTTACCCTAAAGATACAAACGTAGTGATCCGAAGGGGCACGTGCACCTGAATGTTTATAGCAGCAATGTCTACAATAGCCAAACTATGGAAAGAACCTAGATGTCCATCAACAGATGAATGGATAAAGAAGATGTGGTATATATACACAATGCAATACTATGCAGCCATCAAAAGAAATGAAATCTTGCCATTTGCGACGACGTGGATGGAACTAGAGGGTATCATGCTTAGCGAAATAAGTCAATCAGAGAAAGACAACTATCATATGATCTCCCTGATATGAGGGAGAGGAGATGCAACATGGGGGATTAAGGGGGTAGGGAAAGAGTAAATGAAACAAGATGGGATTGGGAGGGAGACAAACCATAAGTGACTCTTAATCTCACAAAACAAACTGAGGGTTGCTGCGGGGAGGGGGGTTGGGAGAGAAGGGGTGGGGTTATGGACATTGGGGAGGGTATGTGCTATGGTGAGTGCTGTGAAGTGTGTAAACCTGGCGATTCACAGACCTGTACCCCTGGGGATAAAAATATATTATATGTTTATAAAAAATAAAATAAAATAAATAAAGAAGACTTAGTACCTCTTCGTCTCAAAATGTTCCAAGAAATAGAAATGGACAGAAAACTTCCAAACTGCTTCTGTGAAGCCAGCATTACCTTGATCCTGAAACCAGACAAAGACATCACTAAAACAAAGAATTATAGACCAATATCCCTGATAAACATCAATGCAAAAGTTCTTGACAAGATACTAGCAAACTGAATCCAACAGTACATTAAAGGAATCATTCATGACAATCATGTGGGATTTATTCCTGGGCTGCAAGTGTTTTTTAATATTTGCAAATCAATCAACATTATCCACCATATTAATTAAAGAAAGGATAAAAAGGATATGATCTTCTCAGTAGATGCAGAAAAAAAAACATCTGACAAAGTACAGTGTCTGTTCTTGATAAAAACCCTCAACAAAATAGGGACAGAGGGAACATACCTCAACATCATAAAGGTCATATAAAAAAGACCCACAGCTAATATCATCCTTAGTGGGAAAAAACTGAGAGCTCTTCTCTATGGTCAGGAGTAAGACAGGAATGTCCACTCTCACCATTACTATTTAACACATTTTTCATTTTTTCAAAAATAATTCTAACCTTTTGCAATAATTGGCTTTATTTTCACTCATCCATATATATAGTCACATATATTTATGCATTTTGTGGGTGTTTTCAGGGGGTGGGTATCTTTGTTTAAATTGTATTAAAGAAGGTTAATTGGATCCCTGCATTGTATCTGTTGCATCTGCTTTTTATCCCATCAAAGAAGACTCTGGCCTTGATAACAATATTTCCATTTCTAAAATCAATTGCCATTCCTTTTAATGAATTATCAATTCTCTGAAGAAAATCTTCTAAAGGTGTAGTCAGTACTGAATACATATCTTGCATGAGACAGCATGAAATGTTCTCTACATCAATGATAAATCACTGCAATAGCAAATTATTTGGCAATAAAAGAAATGATGTACTCATACATGCTTCAGCGTGCATGCACTTCATGCATGAATGAATATCAAAACATTATGATAAGTGAAAAAGGCCAGTCACAAAAGACTATGTAATGTATGATTTCACTTATATGAAATTTCCAGAATAAACACATCTATAGAGACAGAAAGTATATTGGTGGTTGTCAGAGGCTGGGGGAAAGTGGGTGGAGAGTGATTACTAATGAGTATAGGTTTATTAGGGGAGCAATTAAAATATTCTAAAATTAGATGGTGATGGTTATATGACTCTGTGACTATAGAGAAAACACTGAATGACACTTTAAAAGGGCAAAATTTAAGTAAGTAAATTATATCTCAATAAAGCTGTTATTTAAAAATAATAAATCAACAATATTCTTTTGGTTTTAATCTATAATGACATTAATATATACAAAAGCATTTTTCTCATTTTTTTCATAAATGCTGTGTTAGAGTTTTTTTTTTTTTTTT
>NW_019154089.1:40927948-41002177 GCF_002288905.1 Enhydra lutris kenyoni | reverse complement strand
ACTGGGTATTTACCCCAAAGATACAGATGTAGTGAAAAGAAGGGCCATCTGTACCCCAATGTTCATAGCAGCAATGGCCACAGTAGCCAAACTGTGGAAAGAGGCAAGATGCCCTTCAACAGACGAATGGATAAAGAAGATATGGTCCATATATACAATGGAGTATTATGCCTCCATCAGAAAGGATGAATACCCAACTTTTATATCAACATGGATGGGACTGAAAGAGATTATGCTGAGTGAAATAAGCCAAGCAGAGAGAGTCAATTATCATAGGGTGTCACTTACTTGTGGAGCATAAGGAATAACACGGAGGACATTGGGAGAAGGAGAGGAGAAGGGTGTTGGGGGAAATGGGAGGGGGAGATGAACCATGAGAGACTGTGGACTCTGAGAAACAAACTGAGGGTTTTGGAGTGGAGGTGGATGGGTGAGCCTGGTGGTGGGTATTAAGGAGGGCACATATTGCATGGAGCACTGTGTGTGGTGCATAAACAATGAATCTTGGAACACTGAAAAAATAAAATTAAATTAAAAAAATAAAAGAATGATATATTTAATTTTATACTTATGAGTGTGTAACATTTGTTCTTTTTTAAAAATTATTTGTTCAGATGCTTTGCCCACTTCTTGATTTGGTTGTGTGTTTTCTCATTGTGAGCTCTAAGAGTTCTTTGTCTAATTTTTATAGAATTCCTATATCAGATACATGTTTTCCAAATTTTTCTCCCAATCCAGAGTTTATATTTTCATTCTCTAATGGTGCCTCTCACAGCAAAAGTCTTTAATTTTAATGAAATCCAACTTAGCAATTTTTTCTTTCATGGAATATTTTTTTCTTGTCTGAAAAAATATTTCACTAAAGAAGATGTACAGATGACAAATCTATAGAAAGATACTTAACACAATATGTCATTAGGGAATTGCAAAGTAAAACAAGAGATATCACTATATATCTATTAGAATGATTGAAATCCAAAACACTACCAACAACAAATGCTGGTGAGGATGGCCATTGCTGCTATGAACATTGGGGTACAGATGGCCCTTCTTTTCACTACATCCGTATCTTTGGGGTAAATACCCAGTAGTGTAATTGCAGGGTCATAGGGTAGCTCTATTTATAATTTCTTAAGGAATCTCCACACTATTTTCCAAAGTGGCAGCAGCAATTTGCATTTGGACCAAGAGTGAAAGAGGGTTCCCCTTTCTCCACATCCTCTCTGACACTTGTTTACTGTCTTGTTGATTTTGACCATTCTAACTGTTGTAAGGTGGTATTTCAATGTGGTTTTGACTTGGCTCAACAGAAGGCCTCATCCGTTGCTTGTAGGAATGCAAAATGGTACAGACACTATGAAAAGCTGTTCGGCAGTTTATTAGCAAAGCTAAACATAGTCGTGTCCAGAAATTTACTTTCCTAAGTATTCACCTAAGGGCCTTGAAAATTTGTGTCTCTACAGAAACCTTATGCAAATATTTATAACAGCCTTATTCAGAACAAAATTGGAAGTAAATAGGATGACCTTCAATGGGGGAAGAGATATTGAAAAAACAGAACAACAATGACAAAAAAACCCAAACTGTGGTATATCCATAAAATGGCAAACCACTAGACAATAAAAATAGATGACTTAGCAAGCCACAAAAAGACATGGAAGAGCCTTAAACTCTATGCTTATTGCTAACTGAAAGAAGCTAGTCTGAAAGGATTAGACATCTTATGATCCCAACAATATAACATCTTGGAAAAGACAAATTATGGAGACAGTAAAAAGATCAGTGCCTGGGTAGCTCAGGTAATTAAGAATCTGTCTTCAGCTCAGGTCATGATCTCAGGGTCCTGGGATCCAGCCCCATGCCCTCCTCCCTGCTCAGCCAGGAGCCGCTTCTCCTCCCCACTTGTGCTCTGTTGTTATCTCTGTCTCTCTCTCTCTCTCTCAAATGAATGAAAAAAATCTTAAAAAAGAAAAAAAAACCAAACAACTACTGGTTTAAATAATTTTAAAAAAGCTCAGTGGTTGGAGAGAGGGTTGTGGGACACAGAGGAGTGTTAGGGTAGTGAAATCATTTTTCATGAGACTATATATAGTATTATAATGGTGGGTGTATGACATGCATTTGGAGAAACCCATAGAATTGTACAACATAGTAAACTTTAATGTAAAAAACTGGGCTTTAAGTTAATAATAGTGTATCAGATTGGGTTTATCAATAGTAACAAATGCAGCAATTCAAGAGGTTCATAATAGAGGAAACCTTGGTAGAGTGGATTAGAGAATGAGTATATGATCTTTGCACCTCCTACTCAGTATTTCCATAAAGTTTAAACTGCTCTATGAAATAAAGTCAAATGATTAAAAATGTTGCTTAATCCTATTATAAAATACTTTAATTTTCAAAAAAATTTAATTGATACTTAAAAATCTTACCTTAATTCTGAACAAGACTAATACATTTAAGAAATGTTCAATAAATCAACAGATAAATGGGTAAAGAAGATGCGCGCATGCGTGCGCACACACACACACAGGAATATTATGCAGCCGTGAAAAATGAAATCTTGCCATTTGCAATGATGTGGATAGAACTAGAGGGTTTATGCTAAGTGAAATAAGTCAATCACAGAAAGACAATTATCATATGATCTCATTGGTATGTGGAATTTGAGAAACAGGAGAGGATCCTAGGGGAAGAGAAAAAAAATGAAACAAGAAGAAACCAGAGAGGGAGACAAAACATAGGACACTCAGTCTCAGGAAACAAACCGAGAGTTGCTGGAGTGCAGAGGGAGTCGGAGGAATGGGGTGGCTGGGTGGTGGACACTGGAGAGGTTGTGTATTATGGTGAGCACTGTGTATTGTGTAAGAATGATTAGTCACAGACCTGTACCCCTGGAACAAATAATACATTATATGTTAATAAAAAAAGTTTATGTAAATTGTGATGTCAAAACTATTCTATCTTTGGAAAGAGAGCCTAGACATTGATGCCTCAGTTGACAGAATTTGGTAAGTAGTTAAAGAAGAAGTAAAAGTTAAAAGTCAAGAAGAAAAGGCAAAAAGATAAGTAAACTAAAACCTTTATTTTAACTTTTCATAAAAATTTGAATGTCTAATAAATCTTAGGATATATGTTTAGCACTGTGGGGAAAAAATGAAGGTAAGTTGTAGGTAATTATTCTATTTCAAGGTATTTAACTACCTTGCTGCATTATCCTTAAAATTCACCAATCTTTCTAGATTCTTTCCTTCTCTGTTAACTGAAGGGGTGAGTCAGTGTGCTCACTAAAATCTCTTCCAGATGAGTTGTGCATTCTTTTAGGGGGAAAAAATCTCTCCAGAGAGTAAACCTCTAAGACAGTATGAAAAAATTTTTGAAAAAATAAAAGTTGAGACTTCAGGAATCTGATATTGACTTCACTCTCCTCAATTTTGGAGCAAAAATGACAAAAGAAATGGAATCTAAGTATCATGCTATTTAAAACAAACCTCATTTGAACTCCTATGGGTCTCCTGAAGAATTTTCTCTTCTTGACCACTGTGCTTTCCTGCCACATGTAATGGTGAAGCTCTGGTAGCAGTATTTTCAGATCTTCTTAAAGACCAAGCAAGAGTACTTGGATTCTACACGTCGATCACAGTGCTTCCGTTGTTACCATACCAGTGGTCATACCTTATTTTTTGCTTTGGAGAGAGAATTCATAGAAGAAATTTCTCACTTAAATATATATTTCTTACTTCTGGTTTTTTAGCTATTTCTCACACATAAATACAAAGAAAATAAAAACTGATATTTTTATCATATTGCATTTGTGAGGGTCCAAAAAATTATCTAGCATTAAATTTTATCCTTAATAACTATGATTTAGAGCATGGGAAGTGTTATAGAAGTGTTCATTAAAAATATTGTCCTGGCGGTGGGGGGAGGTGCCTGTGCATGAAGTAAGAAAATGTCATCGGTCATGTCTTTTTAGAATGTCCAGATAATCACGATCCAAAATATTAAGTGAGGGGCACACTCTTTGACTGTCAGAACCTTTTATTTTTTATTTTATTTTACTTTTTAAGATTTATTTATGTTTTTCAGAGGGAAAGAGAGAGCACGAGCAGAAGGGGCAGAAGGAGAGGGAGAGAGAAAATCTCAAGCAGACTCCACACTGAACATGAAGCATGATGTGGGGCTTTATGTGGGACTTTACAAGGGACTTGATCTCACAACCCTGAGATTATGACCTAAGCTGAAACCAAGAGTCTGACACTTAACCAACCGTGCTACCCAGGCATCTCAGCTCTTTTATATAAGACAGGCGTATGACTGCATTTGATGTCACTGAAAACTAACCCACAGGATGGTATAGATATCTCTGTAACTAAAAATTTACCAGTAATACTTCCTTATGTTATTCAGATAAGTAATAACTATTTATGACTCTCGGGATATAGAATAAATACAGAAATATGCATTGGTTACTTAGCCAAATCTTAACATATAACATAGTATTCTTAACAAATCAGCCACAAGTTCAAAGAAATGTAATGGACTCCATCTCTTCTTTCTAGCCTGCTTAGTATTGCTTTATGGGAATCAGCTACTAACTCAACAATAACAAACATGATAAGTACATGCTGACTACCAACCACAGAGCAAGTCCTAAGTCATACAGTAAGTGCTAAGAATTCAAATACAGGAGATAACTCTTGTTTTTAAAAAATTCAAACATCAAATATGTGAGATAACACTTGTCCTTAAAAAATTCAAACACCAACTGTGATTTTTTATCATCTCAATGACTAAATTCTCTGCATTTCTGGGTATTGCTTTTGTAGTGTATAATTTAGACTTTTCAATAAACCAAACCACTTGACAGGACATGATGAAAGTTGGAGCTTCCCATGTCCCTGATGGAAGTGACTGAGGATATATTTCAGAATCCTGTTTGTTTATCCAAGTACCTGAAAGCCTTACTTTAATTTATGTTATTAGCTCTGGGAACATATACCTAAGTTCAATGTTAACACTTTTTATTTGTTAATTTGCTTTATACTTACACATTTAATTTACATCTTTAAAAAAATACAACCTCCACAAGTAGTTTCAAATTTAATATAATATTTTACTAAAAGCTGTTTGATCTCTATAAAATGTTAAAAGATAGCTTTAGGACCTCTTAAAGTTTTATATATTTTTTCTTCTAGATATATATTTACTTCAGATGCCAAGATAAAGACAATGCTAAGCTAGTTTTAACATAATTCTTGCTAGAAGTACAACATGTTTTCCTATAATGCAGAATTTTATGAAAGAATTACATATCATGTAATTTGATTTAAAATAAGGGTCAAATGTTAGAGAATTATTAGTGCACAGGAAAAGTTTAAAAACAGAAATGATAAAAGGATACTTTTTGGACAAAACATTCTGGATAGTCTTTTATCCTCAGTATAACAGAATAGTAGAAAATTACACAAAGATATTCTTATTTAGCTTTTAACTATTGGTTCTTTGATCTTTGGAGTGCATATTAAATCTTGATTTAAAACATGCTAAATAACTTCTCATAGAAAATGGCAATGGCTATGTCTGGTATATATGTCTTCTGAAACCTGTTTATAATTCAGAAGATGCTATTCTGTTCAAAGCAAGTGTCCACTTAAAAATATATAGTTAATTGAATTTTTAATTTAATCAACTTGAAGTTATGAATTTCATGCCCCTGAAAGAAAGAGATTAAAAATGAATAGAGAGAGGAGGTCCCCATTTTGCTTTGCTGGTATATTTAAGATTTTACCTGAAGGGGCCACCCTCTAGTACGCTTAACAATGCTTTTCCACATGGTTATTAAATCCCATGGACAACAAAATAATAGGCCAGTGGATTTCACTTAGGGCTTTCTTTAGCTCATTAAGTCTTGGAGTTTCCTTATGGAAAGTCAAACACTCTGTATTTTTCATACAATAGGGCAGTGGGTATACTGAGTTTGATAAAAGAACTACCACGTACATCAAGTTGTAATTTTGACTTTAAAAACATTTTTCATAAAGAAAAGAGCCAAAAATATTGTCTAAATGCTGAAAAGTCACCATGGAAAAGTCCAGACATAAAAAACAAACACACACAGACACACCACACACACACACACACACACACACACACACACACACACACACACAATATTTAGAGGTAAGAGATAACGTAGAAACGAACATTATGGTTTACCTATGAAAAACATGACAACTCATCAATGTTCATAAGACTATTTTTAGATTGCATGCTATGGTTGTCTCCCATTTTGCAAAACCATTGTTTGACATCCAAAATGAATTACATAAACTTTCATCACTTTTTAATAATCAACCTTTGTGAGATAAAACTCGGCAAGGAGTGATGTAGGAAATATCTTTGCTTTAGATAAGAAACAAACACCACATTGGAACTGGATCAAAGTAATTTTTTACTATTTTAGTACACTGTTATTTAAATACTGGGTCAATTATTCTCATATCCCTAGAAGAAAGAAGGTCCGTGTAGAAAATAGTTTATAAGAGACAACACATACTAGCACTGAGTTCATCAACTGCAAAATCAATTAGGTTCTAATGAAACCACTCCATATAAGACAGGTAAAAAGTCCAGCTGCCAGGGAGATAAAGTGTCACAAACTCTCCATGAAGAGCAAACAATCAATGAAATGTTGGTGGGAAAACAAACTTTCCTCTTTACCTTCAACTTTGCAAACAGCAGTCATTTCAAAAGCTACAAAAGTGCAATCCTACTGATACTGACAAAACCACAGTGTTGATTATTCAGTAAGCTAGTGCAGAAAGCTTCAAAGTTTGCCGATTACATATAATCACTTCCATTCATAATGAAATATTGACTTCCTTTGATTTGTGTTTAATCCTTATCTTGGAAAATGTATAATTTTCAAATAGCATAATCACACACACTTCAAACACTCATTAAATTCTTTTTGTTACAATTGGATGAAATAACTACATTATCAACAGCTATTTCAAAGTTAGCACAACAAACTTTGGTGATTGATAAAGATTAGTCATTGCAAGAATGTGTTAGGCACCATAGATTAAATTCAGTTTATCAGTTCAGATACGTAGTGGTCAAATACAGAAGAAAAAAAAAAAGTCAGGAACAGGATGTATTGATGTTTTTATACACGATATTTAACCAGCTACTTAAAAAAAAAAAAATTCAGGTGGTCAAAAAAATCAAAAAAAAAAAAAAAAAGATCAGAAAAATAAATGTGGAGAGCTGAGAATTTAGAATTATCAAATTTCAGAGATGAGAGGGAACTCAGATTTTTCTTTTTTAATAGACCTCTCATTTTGAAGATAAGTGAGTGAGGTCTTAGAGTGACACATTCAGCATTATGCTTGAGTAGTAGAGGCAGAGTTAGGAATACATCCTTTGATCCTAGTTTTCCTTTTCACCCATCTATTTGGAGCTTAATTATCATCCCAAAATAATCATAATCAGGAACTAAAGTTTCACTATATTTTTTATTATCTGTTTTTTCAAAAAAAGTTGTTATATTGAATATATATATGAAATATATATATATATATATATATATATATATTTCCAGGTCTTTTCTATATTTCCCTCAATCAGGGACAAAGAAATATTGCTAGATTCATAGCTTAACAATGTCTTTGCACTTTAATGTGATAGGCCAATGTTTTTATAATGTTTTAGTTAGTAAGGGAAGTCTGACAATCTAAATTTGCATATATACTGGGTATGGATGGGATAAAAAGGAATAGATGTTATTTTTATTTTTTTAGAGCTAGATGTATTTGTTTGTTTATGTATTCATGTATTTATTTATTTATTTTAGGGTTGGGGTAGAGGGGCAGATGGGAAGGGAGAATCCTAAGTGGACGCCATGCTGAGCACAGAGTCTCAGATCATGATCCGAGCTGAAAGCAAGAATCTGAGGCTTAACCTACTGCACCACCCAGGCACCCCAGATGTTACTTTTAGTTACAATTGAAAGTTTTTTTGCAGAGAGAACACTTCCACTCTTGTTAAAAAGGGGAGATTTTGTCAAAATGTTTTGGTTTCTTTTACAAGAGATGAAACAAGTATTTTAAATAATTTTCTGCTGGGATAATATTACCATCGTCAGGCATTCAAACCCTAGATTTCTGAAAGAATTTGAATATGTGATTGTGAAGCCATTATCATAACTCTTGAGAATGGTACTACTTGGAACTACAGCAGAAGAACTGAGATAGAATCTCTCTCTCTCTTTGTTACAAAGGTAAATTCTATAAATTGCTAAGGTCATCTGCCATTAATCTCTGGAAGAATTAATAAAGTGGGTCTCTAACAGAGGAATACATAAACATCAATTCCAACCAAATCTCATCCTATTTTAATTTATAGTAATTTTACTAATCTTCCACATCCAAGGAAAGATCTAAAATGCATGGTTTTCATCTCAGCAAGGCAAATGATCCAGTACTTCACGATATTTCCATTTTACTTATGGAAAAATGGGGGGAAATGTTAGGTGACTAATAGTATAGATCCATGGATTTGAAGCTTATTAAAAGCAGTGTTCATTTGGTACTGATGAATCACTCTCACCCGGGAGTCGTCTCAGGTGACTTAACACAAAACACTGCTTTACCTTGTTAACAATCTAACTAGTGATTTCTATAGTGTTTAAAAAGGTGCTGCTTATCAGATTTTACTCAAAACTGGATTGCAATCATACTTGGTGATAGATTTTGTGTCTAAAAAGTTCATGAGAGTCTTAAAAATCTCAGAAATAGCCAAGTGTTAGTAGTGAGAAAATTGTCATAAGTGAGTTTTGTAAAAGAAAGGTAAGAAGTTAATTGACTGTCATTTCAACATACCTTAACTATAAATATAAAAATATTTACTAAAAATAAACAAAACAAAACCAACAACAAATATATAGTCCCCAAACCTGGCTTACAAGTAGTTTATATAAAAAATGGCTAAGTATTTGGTTGAATACAAGTTAAATGTAAGTAATTAGAGTAAAATGCCTACTGAAATTAAAAAAAAAAGTAATGTAGATTTAAGAGTGAAACTTCATATACAAAATTTTCAGAATAGAAGAGGTGATTCCTTTTTGTGTGCATTACAGAAATCATGTTTTTCTAAGATGGCTTTAACTGACTAGAATACACCAAAAACAAAAAGAAAAAAGAAACCCTGAGGTATCAAGAAGTGTTCAAGAAAGTATATCACAAAAGAAGTGGCTAAGGCAAATTCCATTACATCTTGTGGAAAAATACGAGAAATAAGATAATAATTTTAAAACAATACAAAGTCAAATAAGTGATATGGAAAATAATAAGATTTCATGTCTGAAAAATTTCAAGCATAGAATACATGATTGCCATGAATGCTATAGAATGATTACTGAACTAAGAGTTGATCAAATAATTCCAACTTTTTCTACAATTTTCACTTATTTAATTCATGACTATTTTCTCAGACTTAATATGCTAAGCAACCATCTCTCATTGTCTCTTCATATGTCAATTCCTCCTCCTCCTATGCAATTTCTCATGTGGAAATTGTGCAGTTGTAGACTGACAAAAGAGTTGTCTAAGCCCAAATAGACATTTTGAGAACTCCCTAAATAGAATGCTATCAACATGTTTGGAATTAGGCCATAGTGTTCTCATTCCTCTTTGCTTTTGATTAACCTAGGGATGGATAGGAGACCAGCTCCTACCAAGGAGATATAGAAGAAAGGGTTCTGGGAGATATTTTCTTCCCTGCTAAGGAGAAGGTCTTGTCAGAAGAATGCCATTTGCTTTCTTATTACAGGGATAACTGATGTGTAGCCATAGTGTTTTCAATTGTGGCTGCCATCTTGGAAATTCAGAGAAGGACTAAGGTGATGCAGAAATGCCAACCCAGAGCCTTGACACTTAGTTACCAAATTAGACTTAGGATCAACCATTTCTAGACTCTTGTTCAGCAAACCCTAAATGTTCTTATGTCTTAATTTACTTTTAGAATATATTCGAAGCAGGTAAACATTTCTAACTAGTGCATTATACAAAAATTATATGACTATGAGTTATAGTAAGTTTCATCAGGAAAAAATAAATGGGGAAGTAAGAGATTACCCATAAAGGAGGGACTTATGAATATTACAAAACCAGAAAATTCTTTCCTAAAAAGGTAAATTAAAGGTTAGGCCAGAAGAGGAACTACGTATGTGCTGACTATATTGGGTAGATATTTTGGGGAAAGGGGTGAGAGATTTCTTACGAAAAAGTTCTGAAGCAGTAAAGAGCATAGTTATTATAGGAAGTGCAATAAGGCCCATGTACTACAACATCAAGAAGAGGAGGGAAAAGAGTAAGTTTGACAGTTAGATGAGGAGTTTTGTTTTTTGTATTAGGTGTTGATATTTTATCCTAGCACAACTGTAGCTAGTGGTTAGAGTATACCTGGCAATTTTGGGTATTATTGGATATATTGTTGCATGTTTATAATAATCATCATCAAAAGAATGAACACAAAATAAACATTAGAAATGCCATTATTAACTAGGAGATATGTTTCCTTAGGAATTAATTTTCTAAAGGGGTTGGTTCATTAATAAATAGTTTGCTTCTATTCATCAAAATGGCAGGGACTCGGGTAATGAATGTTATACAATGAAGAACCCCCAAATTTAAAGCCATAGGGTGACCTATTGAACAAGTACATGCTCTGATAAAGAAAAAAAGGAGCCTTAACTTACTCTTTGAGGGTACCTTGTTTCCTCATGTACTATGTACAAGGACTGCCATCCTCCTGGACAACCATTTTGATTCTGGAATCCATGTACCTTTCTTGTTGATTGTTTCTGCTCAGTGCCTTTCCACATGCTATTTGTTTGATTGCTTTTAAAAGTTTTGTTGAATCGGGTACAGTCTAGACATTTCACAATTATTATAAACCCTATGTGTAGGCAATCATTTAGAGGATTTACCCTGGATATTATGTCTGGTTTCATCTGCTCAAAATCGTTCAGTTGAGTTCCTTGGCTTGACATTTGAGACATTCAAGAAAAACTATGATTTTTCTTTTTGTGTAAATGCCAGTAATGCTTAATACTACTTATTTTAAATGTATTTGTGGAATGTGTGTTTTAATTTATTATCTAGTTCAAAAGCATTTAAACTGTTCCAGGCAAAGAACTACCTGTGTTTTACTAGAAGGGGTATAGTCTTTACCAATAGTGACTTATAATTCAACATACTATATCATTAATTATCTTTCCATGTAGTTATTTTTTTAAATGTCTCATTTAGTGTAGGGACTTATCTAATATGTGTTAACATTCTCTAAATCCCTCACCACTGAAACACACAGTATTTTCTTTGCAGATGTTGATCCCTACAGTTTAGATATGATAAGAATGTTAAAATAACTAAGTAAAAAAGACTGGAAATGTAGGTATGCAACAAATTTGGTCTAGGTTTAGGCTGTTAGAAGAAGCACATGCCATTATATGTGTCTGACCATTTGTAAAATTAGTCATTTGGGCACTATGCTCAAAAAGGAGATCAGGGAACAAGTTTTCAAAGTATGATTTTACTACTGCAGCTTTGAAAACATTGCTTATAATAGTTAAAAATAAGAATCAACCCAATGTCTAACAATGTGGCTTAGAAAATACTATAATATGTATCCATACAATTATACTTCACAGTTATTAAAAGGATAATGTGGGTCTGGATTTGTTGTAATGGTAAATATTTACTGAGAAAGACAGGTAACAAAATCTGGATAGATTATAATGCCAACTTTAAAGTTATAAATTAATTCAATTAGATTTTATCATATATAAAAATTTGGGAGCCACAAAGTAAAATGCTGATAGTATTTACCAGCAGTGCTGGAATTGTGCATGTTTTTTTTTCTTGCTTTCATATCTGTGTTTTCAAGAATTATTTCAATAAAGAATAATATGTATTATCATAGCATAAATAACAATAACCATTATTAGAACAATTATATCTGTAACAATGCATACCATGGTTCACAATGCAGGTTCCAAGTCAGAAGGATTTGATTCAAATTTCATTTGATTCAAATTTCCCATTGTCCAACAATGGGAAAATTACTTAAACTCTGTTTGTTTCCTCTCTTTTGAATGAAGATACAGAGTACCAACCTAAAGTTCATAGACGATAACCGCACCTGGGTTATATTAAGCACTACACAATTTTTTTTAAGGGATTTTTATTTTATTTATTTGACAGAGATCACAAGTAGGCAGAGAGGCAGGCAGAGAGAGAGGGGGAAGCAGGCTCCCCACTGAGCAGAGAGCCCGATGTGGGGCTTGATCCCAGAACCCTGGGATCATGACCTGAGCGGAAGGCAGAGGCTTTAACCCACTGAGCCACCCAGGCGCCCCAGCACTACACAAATTTTTTAAAGAATAATTAACAGCAAATAGATACATAAATACCAGTTTTATTTTTGGTTCACAACTGTTATCTGTAATAAACTCTCCACAATATGCTGTCATGTGTAAGCACTAAGCAAATGCTGTCTGACTGAAACTTGAAGATGTATGAATTTGTATCTTCACATACATATGCCCATTGAATTAGAGCACTCTTTGATCTGTGCTTGACATTTTAATTTACATAAAAATGGAGATGACTTTCGCACAAGGTACCCTGAGGCCAAGTACATTTTTATGTATTTCAAATGGTAAACAAGTCATGGAATACTTCTATTAATACTACACATTTTAAGTGAATATAAGAAAAGACCGGATGGAAAAATACCTTACTGAATCAATGAAGAGCCAGGTTTTAAGTGGCAATAAATTACCAAACAATCCCAATACTTTAAATTAGAAGGGTCCATAGTCACTTTTTATGTATGTGTAACTTATACATAGGGAAATATTTTCTTTTGTCTTTAATTTATTCCCCCTTAAATATTTTTGCTATTTCTATAAATTTTTATGTCTCATTATTTCTTGGAATATGTTATCTCACACAGTTTACATATAGAGTCCATATCTTGCATAACAGTATTTTAATAGCAGATAACAAACTGATAGAGATTATAGTTGTTTTCTACCAAATATAGTATGACATCAAAGCCATTAGGTAATCAATGATAAAACAGTTTTTGTCCCTACATAGTTGTAATTGTGACTCTTGGGAACCACACTGTAACATGAAGTTAGGGCTTCATGCTTGTCATTCCAGCATTAATACTGGAATGAGACTTCATATTTGTCCAAAGATAGCTTCATTATAAATAATATATTCCTTATTGCAATCTTGAGGAAAAAAAAGAGTGAAATAATTTTTCAAGAGAAATAATCCTTTTTTGACATGTTATATACCCTTTTATATTTAATTATCTAAGTGACTACACTTAGCTTTTTGTACTTAATTTTCAGTATTAATAAATGCCTCCCAAACTGTGTGATGCCATTACTTAATTACTCCTGAATATGATTACATGTAACAATTTATTTCCCTCATGATTACATGTAACAATTTATTTTCCTTTATTAATTACTCCTGAATATGATTACATGTAACAATTGATATAACAATATCAACTAAACGATGTTTATCTGTTTGTATTCTGATAGATTATAGACATCATTGAAGAAACAGATGTCTTATTTTATCTCTATTTTTCTAGGAATATTTAATAATATAAAATGCATAAGAACTTATATATTTCATATATATGTATGTACATTTTTATAAATAAATAAATATATGTATATATATATATATAATGTCTGTAATTTGAGGGATATGAACTTCTTTCTCATTTTTCTCAGTCTCCTTATCTATCCTTGTACCAATGTCATACTTTAAAAATTTATATAAAATATGTTGATTTTGCACAGTGTAATTTTCCCTAATTGTCACTCCCCTCCTTCCCAGTCCCCCAATTTTGATCACAATGGATTTCTTTCAAATTTGTCTGAGCATCAATCCCTTGCCTTTTGATGCTGACTTCTGGCTTGACTTTACATTTTTACTTTTAGGACATATAGAAGTTTTTCTATTGAATTTAATGGTTAATATTTCCTCATTTTGAGTTTTATAAAAAAGGAGTTTTAACAGATATGCAGGTGTGATGGCTAATTTTATGTGTCAACTTGCCTGGGGGCCACAGGATACACAGATATTAGTCAAACATTATTCTGGTTGTTTTTGTGACAGTGTTTTAGAATGAAATCAACACTTAAATCTGTAGACTGAGTGAAGGAGATTGCCTTCCCTAATTTGAATGGGGATCACATAATCAGCTGAAGGTCTGAATAGAAAAAAAGACTGGTCTTTCCTTGAGTAAGAAAGAATTCTCCTGCCTGATGGCCTCCAAATGAGGATATGGCTCTCCCTGGTTCTACAGTAGCCCTGGGCCTTCAGACCCAAACAGGGACATGGGCTCTGTGGTTTTGGACTTGCCAGCCTCCATAATTGTGTAAGCCAACTCCTAATAATTAATCTTCCTTTAAATAAATAATAAAATATAAATATATAATAAAATATAAAATATAATAATAATAATAATAAATAATTAATCTTCCTTTAAATATGCCATTGTTAATGTATAATATATTTAACATGTTACAAAAGATATTTCTCTTGCAAAAAATATATATCCGTCCTATTGGTTCTGTTTCTCTGGGGAATCCTAATACAACTGGCTTCTGAAATTTGTTTTTTTCTTTCAATATTTTGTTTATATGATTAATGTTGTTGTGTATAGCTACAACTCCATAATTATTCTAACAGTTGTCTAGTATTCCACACTGTGAATACAACAAAATTAATATATGAATTCTCTTTTCAGTGGACATGACTTTTTTCCTTTGTTGTTTTATTATGAACAATGCTATTATGACTATTAGCACTTTGTTTATTACACTTTTGCAAGACATTGTCTATGGCACATGCCTTAAAATGGAATTGCTCATTAGTTAAGTGTATGGCTGGCTGTTCAACTTTTCAGGAAGGTGCCCAATTATTTTCCAAAAGATTACACTTACTTTGACATAGCTCCTCATTATTCAATATTTGAATAATATGCTAAATGATACATAAATTTAACAAATATAGGAGGTATAAAGTGTTATATCATTATAAGCCTAATTCACATTTCTCTGTTGCCTTGTACCTTTCATCTTCTATAAAATACTATTTTTTTTCTTCTGGTAGTTTTTCTGTTGTCTTTTTATTTCTTGTGTTGATCATTAATGTAAGCATTCAACAAATATTTATTGATCTTGGAGCCCCTGGGTCGCTCAGTGGGTTAAGCTTCTGCCTTCGGCCTAAATCATAATCTCAGGGTCTTGAGATCGAGCCCCACAATGGGCTCTGTGCTCAGCAGGGAGCCTGCTTCTCTCTCTCTCTCTTTCTCTCTCTCTGCCTGCCTCTCTGCCTACTTGTGATCTCTCTGTCAAATAAATAAATAAAATATTAAAAGAAGTATTTATTGATCTTGTACTTGCGAGACACTCTTCTCATTATTGCAACACAATATAAAACTAAACAGGCAAAGTGCCTCCTTTATAGATCTTATATTTAGCGAAGAAAGATAGACAATAGACAAAATAAATGCATGAACTAAGAGTAATTAGATAGTAATTGAAAGCTATAGTCATCAAGACAGTCTGGTACTGGCACAAAAACAAACACATAAATCAATGGAACAGAACAGAAAACCCAAAAATGGACCCACAATCGTATTGTCAACTAATCTTTGACAAAGCAGGAAAGAATAGCCAATGGAAAAAAGACAGTCTCTTCAACAAGTGGTGCTGGGAAAACTGGACAGTAACATGCAGAAGAATGAAACTGGGCCACTTTCTTACACCATACTCAAAAATATATCCAAAATGAATGAAAGACCTAAATGTGAGACAGGAAACAATCAAAATCCTAGAGGAGAACACAGGCAGTAATCTCTTTGACCTCAACCATAGCAACTTCTTACTAGACATGTTTCCAGAAGCAAGGGAAACCAAAGCAAAAGTGAACTATTGGGACTTCATCAAGATAAAAGCTTCTGGGGTGCCTCGGTGGCTCAGTGGGTTAAAGCCTCTGCCTTTGGCTCAGGTCATGATTCTAGGGTCCTGGGATCGAGCCCCGCATTGGGCTCTCTGCTCAGCAGGGAGCCTGCTTCCTCCACTCTCTCTGCCTGCCTCTCTGCCTACTTGTAATTTCTGTCTGTCAAATAAATAAATAAAAAATCTTAAAAAAAATAAAACCTTCTGCACAGTGAAGGAAATAATCAACAAAACTGAAAGGCAGCCTCTGAAATGAGAGAAGATATTTGCAAATGACATATATGGTAAAGGGTTAGTAACCAAAAACATACAAAGAACTTATCAAACTCAACACCCAAAAGACAAATAATCCAGTTAAAAAATGTGCAGAAGATGTGAACAGACATTTTTCCAAAGACATACAAATGGCTAACGGACAAATGAAAAGATGCTCAACATCACTCATCATCAGGGAAATAGAAATAAAAACTACTATGTCAGAATAATTAAAATTAACAATGCAGAAAACACAGATGTTGGTGAAGATGTGGAGAAAGGAGAACCCTCTTACACTGTTGGTGGGAACGCAAACTGGTGCCGCTACTCTAGAACACAATATGCAGGTTCCTCAAAAAGTTAAAAATAGACACAGCAATTGCTCTACTAGGTATTTACTCAAAGGTTACAAAAGTACTGATTTAAAGGGACACATGCACCCGATGTTTATAGCAGCACTATCAGCGATAGCCAAATTATGGAAAGACCCTAAATGTCCACTGACTGATGAATGGATAAAGAAGCTGTGGTATATGTCTACAGTGGAATATTACTTAGCCATCAAAAGGATAAAATCTTGCCATTTGCTACCGTGTATTATACTAAGCTAAACAAGTCAGTCAGAGAAGACAAATACCATATAATTTCACTCATATGTTTAAGAAATAAAACAGATGAATATAGGGGGATGGGGGAAAAGAGGGAGGCAAACGATAAGAAACTCTTAACAATAGAGAAAAAACTGAGGATTGATGGAGGGGAGATGGCCAGGGGTTGGGTTAAATGGGTGATGGGTATTAAGGAGGGCCCTTGTGATGAGCAATGGGTGCTATATGTAAGTGATGAATCATTGAATTCTACACCTAAAATGAGTATTACATGATATGCTATTATAATTTAAATGAAAACTTAAAACACACACATACATAAAGAAGACAATTTTTTAAAGAAATATAAAGCAAAGAAAGTATTTGCAATGTGCATCTTATTAAAATTTTTGTTTTTTTTTTAAGATTAAGATTTAAGATAAAACCATTCTTTTATATGGTACAACCTGTACATTTTTTCAGAGTTATACATTTTGGTCTGAAGAAACCTTTAAATAGTTTTTCAAAATTTCTGTTACTTAAATTTCCCTTTTTAAATTTTTTTTCCTTTAAGTCATAGATAAATCTGAAGCCAATTTTTTGTTCTGGGGTATGAAATAGACACTATCTTTTGTCTCCAACCTCTAACCTTGTTTCTGAGTTTTCTGTTATTGTCTACTTGTTAATTTATTTCTTTCTATGCCAGTACATATTTTGTTTTAATAACTGTTTATAAGAAGTTGATATCTGGTTAGACATTTTCCTCACCTTATCTACACCCCCCCACCCCAGGAAATCTTAACTATTGGATCTTTGGTTTCCACATAAATTTTGAATCAACTCATTGAGTTCCACCCAAAAGCCCTATTGGGATTTGTATTGCAATTATTCTGAATCTTTATTTTTTACAGAACTATTACGTTTACTGCACAGAGTTCCTCTTTAAGTTCATGGTAAGTTTTTCTGTTTATGTGGGTTTCCCTTAGTATCCTATTAATAAAATGCTCTCTCTCTCTCTCTCTTTCTTTTTACCTAGAGTTCTTTTTAAAGTTTGAAATTTATTTCTAGGTAATTGATATTTTACTACATGTTCCTCTTAATTTTTCTTAATTGTTTAGATATAATGTACAAAAGGAAATTGATTTTTATCAGTTTTCTTAAATCCTGTCATCCTGCTAAATTTTCTTAATGTTTGTAAAAAAAGATGTTCGTGAGGTTTTTAGTATTCTCACCCAATTATATCATCTTCACAATCAGTTTCAATTACTCTTTTACAAACAGAACATTTTTTCCTTGTCTTCCTATACTGACTCAGACATCAAGAAGCATGTGGTTTTCAGTACTGTCTTTACTAATAACCATCTACAATTTTCATTATGAGTTTCTCTTTGAGGTAATGAGATTTAGGACTAAGTTCTATAATTTTCAAACGTATAGAATTAGAAATTGTTATTGACTACAAATTAAATAAGCATGTTTCTTAGTCTTGATCAGAAACTCAAATAAAATGCCTTGAATCATTTTATCTGTTTGAGAAATTATCATTTTATACCTATTTTGCCAGATTTTTAAAACATAAATAAAAGTTGAATTTCACTGCATGCTTTTTTCCTGCAACTTTCAATATATTTATATAATTTTTCTTTCAATATCTTACTTTTTTTTTAATTTTTAAAGATTTTATTTATTTATTTGACACAGAGAGAGAGATCACAAGTAGGCAGAGAGACAGGCAGAAAGAGAGGAGGAAGCAGGCTCCCTTCTGAGCAGAGAGCCCGATGTGGGACTCCATCCCAGGATCCTGAGATCATGACCTGAGCCAAAGGCAGAGGCTTAACCCACTGAGCCACCCAGCCACCCCTTACGTTTTTAATTATAATAAATTCTACAAATTTACATTCCTCTATCACAATAAGCCCTAATATGTATTTAGTATACATTTGTGGAATGGCTTTGCTAATACACTATTTAATATGTTTGCACCTATTTTCATGAATGAGGTTGGCTTATGATTGTAATGATTTACAATGTTTGGTTTGATTTTAGGTCAATTTTACAGTGGCCCTATAAATAAATCTGGGTTTATTCCCTACTTTTCTCTCCTCTGAAATTAGAATCTTGAAATTATGAAGTCATAATTTTATGTAAAGTCCTCACTTTTATGTTGCTTTATTTGTGGCATACATTTTAACATCTAGTTCTCTTTCTTAAATTTATACAAATATTTATATTTTTTTCTTAAGTTAATTTGCATTAGTTAAATTTTTATTGACATTTGACCATATAGTCTAAGTTTCTGAGCCCATTGGCATAAATATTCTCATGGTATCTTCCTATTAATGTGTTAGGTTCTGTTATTTGAGCACTTAGTTTACTTTTTCCCTAATATTATTACTCATGTTCTATTTTTCATTAATAATCTCTCTGCAAACTTCTATTTCATTCACATTTTCACAAAAAATTCATCTTGTGCATTGTTTTCTCTTTGATTTATTTCTTTTTATCCTATCTTCCTGTTTACCTTCCTTAGAAATATTCTGTTGTGTTTTTAGTAATTTCAAAGAAGAACATTTCATTGACTAATAGTTCATTTTTTTTAAAAGATTTTATTTATTTATTTGACAGAGATCACAAGTAGACAGAGAGGCAGGCAGAGAGAGAGAGAGAGAGGGAAGCAGGCTCCCCGCCGAGCAGAGAGCCCGATGCGGGACTCGATCCCAGGACCCTGAGATCATGACCTGAGCCGAAGGCAGCGGCTCAACCCACTGAGCCACCCAGGCGCCCCTAATAGTTCATTTTTAATGTAAAAAATCACCCTTTAATAACAATTATGTTACCTTGCATTCATGATATGTGGTATTTTAACTATTATCTATATTAATAAGTATTTTCAAATTTCATTATGATTTCCTCTTTGATGCATGAATTTATTTAAAAGTATATTCCATAATTTCTTAATGTGGACATAAAAAGTTGTTATTGATGACAAAAAGTTCTGTGGCCAGAATACACAGACTGTATTTTATGAATTCTTTGGGATTACTGAGGCTTAACATTTGGCTTAATACACAAATAATTTTATAAATATTCCATTTTATAAATGTTCTCAGGATGCATGTGCATCCTATAGTTACTGGTTTTTTAATTATGTTATTAAATTTTTGACATTTGTTAAGCATGTTGAAATCTCACACTATGATTTTCAGTCACTTTTCAATTTCTCCTTGTAGATCTACAAATTTTTGCTTTATATATTTTGAAACAATCTTATCAGGTTCATGTAAATTAGAATTTCAAAGAGCTCCTTTCCATCTGTTTGCATGACTCTCTCTAATCACAACGATGCTTTGTGTCCCATTAGTTATATTACAGGCTTTCCTTTGGTGTTTACTTGGTATACGGTTTTTATCAGTTTACTTTCCATTTTTTCATATTCTTGGATTTTGCACATAGCTTATGAAAATGAGTCAGAATTAGATTTTGTTGATTTTTTTTAAAAATCTCGTATCATACTCTCCATATTCTAACTGCAAGTTTGCTCCAATTATATTTACAATGATCACTGATAGATGAGCTTTTTTTAAATTCGCATGTCTTTTGTACTATATCTAACTTGTTTTTGCTTTTATATTCTGTCTTCTTTTTCCTTCTTTATTTTGATTATGTTGGAGGTTTTTTCTTAAAATTTAAATTTCTAATTCATCCTTCCTCCCCATACACATCCACTGTTTTAGAAATTATACACACATAATTGCTCATTTTTTTTTCATTTGTATAATTGAAATTAGATTATCCACACTTAAATTTTAAAAGTATACATTCAGATTTTTAATCTGTCTTCCAATCAAAATAAGGAACCTGGGCCCCTTTAACTGTCATCATCCATCTTACATGCTGTATTTGTCCAGGATTTTACTTCTACCCTATTTTACTTAAAATTCACTAAGATTATTATTATCACTATATTTATTGCTTTTATAGTTTTTATTGGTAGTAGTAGTACAGTTTACATAAGCAACGTTCAGTATAGCATAAATAAACCACACAGTTATGGAATCTTTTGTTCATTCTCCGTCCTTCTCTGCTCTATTTCATGCTGTCTATCTCCTTGTATATTCTGTTGAGTTCTCTCCTTTGCTTTGTGCTTCCCGTGTATTTTTTTTTTTAATTCCAACATATGTTATTTTTAGGTTCTATATTCCTTTTCTATGTTTTTCATCTTTGTTTTGCATTTTAAAAATGAACATGTTCTTATATTGTTGTTCTATAGCTGAAAGAGTTGTGGGAAATTTCTTTTCTAAGCTGTATTATATTCTGGGTTGAGCTTCTTTTGATAGTTTATGTACTGATTCTTCTTTTAATTTTTTAATTATTGAAGGTTATTTGCAGAATAACCTTGCAGTTGTTTTTCTGTTTGCTCAGATACAGTGTGGGTGACTATCTGCGTCTATGTCTGCTTTGTCTGACAACTGTTCTCCCACTGCTGCTATCACCATCTGAACCCTAGTGGGTACAGGCATAGGCTGGGGCAGAAGACACAAATGGATGGGTGTAGAGTCTTTGTCAAACTACAGTGGTAACTCTTAAATTCTCACTCCTTAACTTGTATTAAATACCCAGTAAATGAGTTAATTCTATCTCTTTGGAAAGTGTGTCCCATCCTTACATGGTTTTAGATCAGTTCTCCATTTATCATATAATATTAAGGACTCTACTTCTATTACAGATCCAGCCCTCTGTTTTTCTTATTTCATCCAGTTTTCTAGCAATCTTTGCAAACCATCTTGTTATTATAAAGACTGTTTTTAAAGTTGCCACCCAATTTGCTTTTTTTCTAGAAACAGCAAATAGGAAATAAAGGCTTGCCTGTTTTTACCTTGTTTATATACCAAGAGTGAAAATATTAACTTTACCCAACAAACACATTTACCTTTGAAGGAAATTCACAATATAAATAAATTTACAACTTAAATTTATAATTTTAAAATGTCCAATTCTGCTCTTTTACTCTTGAAGCAAAATAAATATTGTAAACTACAACACAAAGATAAATATGTAAAAAGTAAACATTTAGGAAAAAATACATAACGTGTTTAGCATTTATGACTGGTTTGAGGGATAATAAGTCTTATAGGAAGAGTGTTAAAAAGCATTGATATTTGAAAAAAATCAAAGGTTAAAACATATCTTTATAATGATGATATAAACTGATGGGAAAATGATATGTATTTAAAATTTGGAAGTCATATATATATATATCAATCTGTAATGTAAGCTGTCTAAATTAGAATTAGAACTACGTTTAAGTAAATAAATTAGAATTATGTTTAAGAACATAAATATAGAATTAGAACAAGAATACAGTGCTTCTGCTTACTATTATTATTTTCCTTTTTTTTTTTTCTTTTCAAGAAAAACTCAGTAACTTCATTTTAGTAAAAAACAAACAAACAAAAAGTTTGGAAAGATGTGTGGCTGACTTCCCTTCAGTTTGAGTCACCCTGATGTGACTGCCAAAAATATGATGAAGTGATGTGCTCTGCATATGGTGTTGAATGATTCTGTAGCATCCATTTAGGAGTTTACGTTTAACATTACTTAACAGAGATACATCAACTAATCGCTGCTTATCATTTCAATAGATATTGTACCCAAACTCATCATATTCAAACATCCATATTATAAATTGTTGCTGATAAATGCTTTATAGATAATGTAAGATAGAATTATACATCAACAAAGCTGAGATCATTGAGTTATTGGTTCAATGTCCCTTGCTAAAATTACCAAGCTAAATATGATGTCAGTGCAGAGATTAAACAGGAATGAAATCTATTAGTCTTTGTCATTATGCTTTTAATTTCAAGGGATGTTTTCAATGCAGTTGTCACTGCCAATTCTTCAGAGGTGTCAGTAAATCAAAATATAAAACATGAAAGGTGTAACTTACATCTTTTATAAGTCTCTTTTCTTTATGTGTATTTTTTGCTTTCTTCCTTGCTATATATTAACAAGACTCTACAGTAATGATGGATAATCCATATCATACATATATATTCATATTTTATTTAAAAACATTACCAAGATCTCTAAATGTAGAAAGGCAAATATTTTAATGGCAGGTGAGTAATTTATAGATGTTTCTGTTCTTCCCTCAGTGTCTCTTTAGGGGAGTTCTATACCCATGTTATTTTGGTGTTCACTAGTTTGATAGATATGTTTGCTTTTCTGATTCACTAGAATTTAATCTTTAATGTAAGGTTATTTCCTTGGATTTATATAACAGTTAAAGATAAAATACACAGTGAGCTATGTAAAGGAGTAAGAGAGTGTTTGAAATCTTGATACTTTTTACCCATTCCAAAGTTCTTTAATATAAGTTTTTCTTTCTTCTTTTTTTTCTTTAGATTTATTTATTTATTTGAGAGAGAGAGAGAGAGAGAGAGAATAAGTGGGGGGAGGGGCAAAGGGAGAGGGAGGAGAAAAATCTCAAAGAGTCACCGCTGATGCAGAGCCCAATTAGGGACTTGATTCCATAATGGTGAGATCATGACCTGAGCTGAAATCAAGAGGTCTGACATTTCATCCACTGAGCCACCCAGCTGCCCCTTTACTATAAGCTTTTCAAAGTATCAGTTTATATACTGGAGTAACAGAGAGTCATTGGCTTAAAAATTCCCATTTTTTCATGGCATTTCGAGATAAGAAACTTAAGTAATTATCTAGGCCTTGAGGGACAAAATTACTTTAACACATATGCAAATTTTGTTTGGACGGGTAATTCTTACTAAGAGTGATATAGATTAATATAGGATTGTGATAGAAGCAGTTTATTTAAAATGCACAAAAACATTCAGGTAATTTTGATAAACTTTTAGAAACTAGAGTATCATTAGAAATGAAAATATTTTTCTGAATAGATAGGAATTAATATAAAATTGATATAGTACTATTTTTTTTTAAAGACTTTATTTATCTGACAGAGGAGATGCAGCAAGAGAGGGAACACAAGCAGGGGGAGTGGGAGCGGGAGAAGCAGGCTTCCCCGTGAGTAGGGGGCCTGATGTGGGGGCTTGATCCCAGGACCCTGGGATCACAACCTGAGCCAAAGGTAGATGCTTAAGGGCTGAGCCACTCAAGTGCGCCGATTGTTTATTTTAAAGTAAAACTATTTTCATCTTCTGAATTCAGTTGACAGGTACAGTCTATGCTTTTCTTTACCGGAAGAGAAATGCCATATATGCTATAAATTATCTTTTTTATGCTTATCTAAATAGGATAATTAAAAAGAAAAATTGACTATCCACTGTGTAATTATTTAACCTTATATTACTGTTATACAGATAAAAATAAGAGAAACAGGTATGGAAATATATAATAATTTATGTTTTATGTCATTGACGTATTAATTATATATATAATACAGAACAAATTCCGGATCTAAAGAAATAGGAAATTCAATAGAGATTTTTGTGAACTGTTCACCTGCACAATTCCATGCCCCTCCACCAAGGTAACCATTCTTAACGATTTTGTTTCTTTCACTTAAAATAATTTTCTGAAACTTGTTTTCACTCAATGAGAGTGTTCTTTCCATATCATATCATATATACCACACTTTATGAGCTACAAAATATTCTCTAAGAGATGGGGGGGTCCTTCCCTTATGTGCTCTAGTCTATTCCCATTAATGAACAAAGTAATGTTTTATTTATTTATTTATTTTGGTTGTAAGAATGGTGATGCACTGACCATTCTTGAAGATTTATCATTGAATTCAAATATAATATTTCTTTTTTAAAAAATATTTTATTTATTTATTTATTTGAGAGGGAGTGAGAGAGAATGAGAGGGAAGAAGGAGAAGCAGGGAGCTGGGCCTGGGATCATGACCTGAGCAGAAGGCAGCCGCTTAACCGACTGAGACACCAAGGCACTCCACTCTCATCAAACATAACATTTCTTAAGCTAAATTTCTAGAAGGGGTTTATTTGCCTCAGAAATGTGTTTATTTAAAATGATGAACAATACTGTCAAATTGTACCTTTAAAAAACTTAATTAGCTCACAACTGCTGTAATATTGTATATAAGTCACTATTGCTCTGTACTCTATTCTCATAATTTGTGTGTTTGTATGTGTTAATCGGATGGTGCAAAATGACTTTACATTGTATTGTAAAATTCATTTGTTTAAAATCATAATGAGGCTGAACATGGACTTGGCATACACTTTGTTTACTTCTATATTAAGTTGTCAGCTTTCTATTTTGAGCTCTTAATTATTTGCATATTGAATAGGTCACAAAAATTATTTCTTTTTATATTGCCTCCTTTTGTTGCTTATCTTTTAGAGTACTGCATCTTTCATCTGCTGATAATTTTTCTTTTTCATTTTTATATAAAGAAATAAATATTTTTACCATTTTTGAGATGTGTTTTGGGAGATAACGGTCACCTTAGTGTTTTTTAAAATTAAGTTTCCTTCTAACAGTTTTATCATTTTTGCTTTTAATTTCTTTCATTGTAATTTATTTTTTACGTATGACAAAGAATTGGGACTTCTAAACTGTTTATTCACTCTTTTCTTTATATTAATACAGAATCATGAATATTTATTTTATATTTAAGACTGTAATCCAATATTACTTTATTTTGTTGCTCAATTTTTCTACCTTTGGCTACTGGGAGCTCTCTCCCCTGACATTAGTGGGGTGTGTGTGTGTGTGTGTGTGTGTGTGTGTGTGTGTGCTTAACAATTTTCTTTTTGTCACCACAAGACATTCCAGGTTCATTTCTGGAATATATTATCTCACTCTCAGAATTGGCCATTTCTCCAAGTAACTCTTGCTCCTTTACTTGGATAATACTATTAGAAACCAATATCTGGATGCAATATAATGTTTACTATGGATTAAAAATAAGTGTTCGGAGAAAAATGCTGAAATTAATTAAAGAAACACCTGTTAATATTTTAAAGAACACAGCTTGGATAACAATAAATCAGATCATGTTATTGCCTTACTTTGACCTATACTACCTAATTTTAAGTAGTAAAATTAAATAATCAATAATATTAATTTTCATTAAGACTTTTTTCCCTAATAAATGCCCTCTGTTATTCTTAACTATATGAAATGAATAAGTAACAAAGTAGTTAATGTTAAAGCAATTTTCTTGTTTAAAATAATTATAAATTTGCTTTAAATTAATAGACTTTACAGAGGAAAAATAAAATAAGCAGTGTAATAATCTTGCTTTAAACAATAATGCAATGAATGTTTATATAAATGATTAAGAATATGCCCAAAATACCTATGCACGATTTTTCTACACATAAAGTGTTGCTATTATAGTTAAAGTGGTCTATATGACATACCAACATTGTTAATGTGCTCTGTGTATTATCCAAGTAGTTCCTTAAGTTTTATTAGCATATGCATGCTCCTGTGCATATCAACTAGGTTTTCTCATTTGATTTCTCTCAGTGTATTTATGGGAGCCTTAGTTAGATCTAAATTTACATTCCTCTGTTCTTTATTCTGCCAGCAATTTGTCAAACACTTTATGCAAATATGCTGAATCAGCTTATTTACAAAATGACTTTCTTCATCTTCTCTTTGGAGAATTTCTGTAGTTATGTACATGTATATAAGCCACTCTATAGTTAATGTGTAAGTAAAATATCCAATCTTCTTGACACATGGAAAAATTTCATAATGAACTCACCGATGTCCATTATCAACCAGAATATTTTAGATAAAAATATTCACATGGTGTTTTTAAACCATTGAGTTTTCTTTTAAATTTGCAAAAATATTCTTTAAAATGCTAATTGTGTGGCTATAAAAAGGTGTTAAATTATATGTAAATATACAGTTTTGTTTGTTGAGTTTTTTTCTAATGTATGAAAGAAACACAAAATTAACTACTTCCCTTGAAATTACTGTTATCTTTCAAGCTCTTCTCTTTTTAAGGAATCTTTCGAAAATGTGGTATACTTTTATTCCCTAAATTCACTAAAGTATTTAACATAACATACATACCTGTATATTTTGTTGCACCTAAAAAATATACAGAAATACTTTAGAAATACCTTAGTGAGCCAAGGCTAAGCCATAAACAAAAACCAGATTACATATTACCATTGTCCAATTTTGATGGAGAGTTTGTAACACTCTAAGTAGATTGCCATGAATACAATCAGCTATCCTCTATCACTTCTCCTCTAGAGGCACCCTTACCTTTCATTATGCCTCCCAGTCTTGGAATTAAAAGAAGTCACTACTAATTCAGCTAGAATAAATACTGACTTAATCAGAATGTCATCCATGGAAGCAGGAGTTGCAATAAGCCACAGTGGTGTAATTAGGAAATTTTTCCAAACGTCAAGAAAACCTCCAGCTCTTATGGTGGAAATGAGATGCGAGTACTTTTTTAAAGTTTTTATTTAAATTCCAGATAGTTAACGCACAGAGTAATATTAGTTTCAGGTGTGTAATACAGTGATTCAACACTTCTATACAACACCCAGTGCTCATCACACAAGTGCCCTCCTCAATCCCCATCACCTGTTTAACTCATCCCTCCACCCACCTCTCCTCTGGTGACCATCCAATTGTCCTCCACAGTTAGGAGTCTGGTTCTTGGTTTGCCTTTCTCTTTTTTCTTTCCTTTTGCTCATTTGTTTTGTTTCTTAAATTCCACATATGAGTGAAATCATATGGTATTTGTCTCTCTCTGACTTCTTTCACTTAGCAGAATACTCTCTAGCTCCATCCATGTCATTGCCAATCACAAGCCTTCATTCTTTTTATGGCTGAGTAATATTCCATTTTTAAGAACCACCTCTTCTTATCCATTCTTCAGCCAATGGACACTTGGGCTGTTTCTGTAATTTGGCTATTGTTGAAAAGGCTTCTATAAGCATCAGGTGCATGTATCCTTTTGAATTGGTGTTTTTGTATTCTTTGGGTAAATACCAAGTAGTGCAATTGCTGGGTTATGGAGTAGCTCTATTTTTAATGTTTTGAGGAACCTCAACACTGTTTTCCAGAGTGGCTATACCAATTTGCATTCCCACCGACAGTGAAAGAGGATTCCCCTTTCTCCACATCCTCACGCAAACATGTTGTTTCTTATATTGTTGATTTTAGCCATTCTGACAGGTTTGAAGTGATATCACATTGTGGTTTTGATTTGTATTTCCCTGAAGATGAGTGCTGTTGAGCACCTTTGCATGTGCCTGTTGGCCATCTGTATGTCTTCTTTGGAGCAAGTACTTTTTTTAAAATTTAAATTTAGCAAGTTGTTCACTGATTCCAGTGACTTTACTATATAATTGGTGAATCTCCATGTAGATAAGGTTAGATATTATATTTAAAAGAAATAAGAGCATGGAAAAGTCTATTAAAATCATAATCCTCCTAGTGTTATTTCTTGGGCTTCAAGGGATTATATGATTTATCAGTTTCTATAGGCCATGAACTTCTGAGAAATTATGAAAATTCTTATCCCCCCCCACCCCGCTCATTCTAAACTCATTGTGTCTTTAACTCCATAACTTAAATAATTGTGTCTAAAGGTAACTTGCCTGTCAGGATTAATTGGAAATTGAACAAAATCATATATTTAATGGTGGGGGAACAGTAAATTGGGTGACAGACATCCTCTATTATTCACAACATAAGCAAACATTTATAGTAATCAATAAAATGTAAAAAAAAAACTTAGCAGATCAAAGCCAATGCCACATAAAATTCAAATAAATAGTAATAATAATGTAAGTAGGCAGGAAATCCTTTTAAACTGTAAGGTTGTCACTGGAAGACGACTTACGTTTGTACTGTATGTTTAAACATAAGAGACACTGGCAGAGGGCTGAACTAGGTGAGCAGAGTCCCTTTAGCTATGGATAATGTAACTGGAAAATTTAATTTGGAATCTGCAGTCTTCAGCTTGGTAGTTCCCACAATAGACCATACAGGGAAAATCAGGCTCAGGAGTGTTTTTCAAGGCTTTCATGTTTAAAAAGGCCATGACAGATCACTGTTCCTTTAACAATATTTAAGTGGTAGCTGTGTTTAGGAGTTCATGTGTAAACACAGTAAGAACCTGGAAAAAATATTTTGAGCCAGAGACTAACAAGTCTGCAAAATGGAGTGATGCCAAAGAGAAGAGTCAAGAGCACTGGTACTGGAAACAAACACAGAGGTCAGAGCCAAGAAATTTTACTTATGCCTTCAAGGGTACATAAAGGTCTTGGACAGTCTTTTCTGGAGTTATCAGTGCTGAATCAGCTTCTCCCTAATTAGATTACTTATTTCACTGGCAGTGGCCAACCCAAAGCCATTTCTGATGGACTCAAAGTTAAGCATACTCAAAGAGAATTTTGATGTTGATTAGAAAGCCAGTGCACTTTCTATTTATTATGCAGCTTTTCTACAAAAGTACTGATGTTCATGTTTTTAGAGGGTGAATATATGCAATTTTTTTTCTAATTTCTAAAGGCCTTAAAACATACAATCTGAAAAGAAAGAAAAGCTTTCTAGCATCACACTATTTTCCTAAACAATAGTATTTTTTTTTTTTTAAGATTTTGTTTATTTGACAGACAGAGATCACAAGTAGGCAGAGAGGCAGACAGAGAGGCAGACAGAGAGGAAGGGAAGCAGGCTCCCTGCCGAGCGGAGAGCCCGATATGGGGCTCGATCCCAGGACCCCGGAATCACGACCCGAGGCGAAGGCAGAGGCTTTAACCCACCGAGCCACCCAGGCGCCCCATCTAAACAATAGTATTTTATATTAAAGTTCTCTTTGGGAATAAAACACATGTGTTTACTAAAACCACATATGTTGGATATCCATATGATATGATACTACTCAGTAATAAAGGCAAACCAACTACTGGAAGTCAAACAAGTTGGATATACATTAAATATGCTGAACTAAATGAAAAAGTCCAAATCCAAGTGGTTATGTATTTCATGTTTGCATTTACATGACATTCTGGAAAAGGCAAATTTATAAATTCAGAAAATAGATTAGTTGTGCCTGGAGTCTACGGTAGGGGCATGAGCTAATTATTTGAGATGATAGAAATATGGGCATATGACTGCATGCAGTTGCAAAAACTCATAGAATGATGTACCTAAACAGGGCAATTTTTATAGCATATAAATTATACTTTAATAGAACTGACTTTTAAAAAATACACAATTCAGAAAGTTTCAATTTTCAAGTATTTCAGTACAGCCAATTAAATAATTATAAAAATTTACAGTATGTGTTTGATATCACAAGCATAAGGTTTATGCTTTTCCTTACACACTCAAAGGTTACAGAGAAGACCAAAGACAGGGGGTTAAAAGCTTAGAATTTCTAATTTGTTGGGCTTGTTTTTAATCAGCCACAAAATGTTTCTTCCTAAACAGACAGAAGATTTAAAATGTTTAAATGAAAATTAGCATTAAAATTCAGTCTTCCTTGAAGTTCCAAAAACTCTCTATCAGATTATTTGGAATCAGTAACATCTGAATAATACATATCAACCATTTTTTTTATCATAAATCTAGGTATTGGCTTATTTAAATAAAAAGACAAAGAGAAAAGTCACTCTTTTGTTGTTCAATCAGTTTGAATTTTTTTTCCTGGAAAAATATGTAATCTTCAGATATGTCTTAAGTTATTTGTCTTACATTATTTTCTGATATATATTTTCACCCAGATCAAAATGAAACCCTTCAATTATATATCTAAACTTTATTTATAAAGTCTATGTATGAAGTAGACATTAAGTTATTAACTTTCTTTAGATTAGAATTTCTCCTTTGATATTGATGTATATTCACCTTTTAGATCACTGAATTTCAGAAATTTACCTATTTGATTAATTTGACCTACGACAAAATCAAAACAAATATTCATGATTCTTGACAGCTATTGTCCACTTTCCAAACTTTTGCAGAAGAAATAATGTATTATATGTCAGTGTGCAAAAACCTTTATTTTTTCTTATACTAAATTCTACTTTGTAATAAACAGCTATATGTCTGTAACATGGTTTGGAAAATCTCAGTCACTTCAGAATTTAAACTCCTTTCTCCCCTTTTATCTTCATCATTTTATATTAATTTATAAGATATTTAGCATGTTTCATATCTATTAAACTATATTTCTTCATCTTATTGCTCATCTTTATATTCTATAATTTATAGTAATTTTAGGCTTTTTCTTTATTTATTAGTTTTTTTCATTTTTTTCTTATCAAATGATATAAACAACTAAAAACACCATGATTTTAATTGTATGACAGGTGTCCAATCACTGTAAAAGCTAGGGATCAAGATCACCTAAATGAATAAAAGTAAGTCCCAGCTCTATGTTATGATATCATCAAATCGAAGTAGTTCACAGATCACATACATATAAACGACCTCATGAAAGACAACTAATGAAGCTCTCCAGGAAACATCTATTGACACATTTCTTAGAGTAGGGAATATAATTCTGTTAAGCTCACACCAGGATGCTCTCTATGTCCTTCAAAATAAGGATGTTGGAGAAGAATTATTTTGCCCAAGGATAATCAAAGCTCACACTTCACATGATTTCATTTTTCTGTAGCCACAATTACATAATCATCATTTATAAAACCAGATTAACCGTATCTTTATCTCATCATCTACATATATCTAGTATTCTGTTTTAATGAAAAATAAAATACTTAGCTTTTTTTTTTTTTTTTCAAACAAGAAAACAAAATTTTCTCTCAGGAGTCACTGTTAACTTTTTGACCACCAAATATAGTAGTTCATTCTGTACTTCGAAAATCTATAGGATTAATTATCACTATTCATTACTATTGTCAAACATCTCAAAATAACTACCCCCGAGGTCTACTCAATCATGAATTATAAATTTCAGTTAAACTTCTCCTAATCATATTTTCCTTGCTGGAAAAGAAAATAAAGAGTTTACAAAGTCAGCGAATTTCCTCAACACATTAGTTTTCAAAACTAATCAGATGGTGATAATTTAATCTTAATTAAAAACAAGTAAAGAAGCACAGTTAGAAACAGTATTTCTAGTACAATGTCTATTGGTACCCAGGACCATAAGTCCCAATATACTTCTCTAAAATTTTACTCTCCAGCAAATTATTCAACTTCTTAATACGAGTCCTCAGGAGACTAAAAACCTAAGACGTTAAGATATAATCCCCTCTTGGGGATTCAAGGAAATCAGTTCATTGTGAGACTTATTTTCTCTCCGGTGTTTACAACTCACCTAGTTCTATTCCTATTTTTTAAAACCTATTTCTATTATATTGCTATGTCACAAGTTACTTTTTTCGACAGATAATTTAATTTTTTCCTTTCAAAAGGAAAAAATTTTTCCTTTTTCCTTTCAACTGCTTCAAACATGGTATCTCTATTTAAAGAGGAAGACATTTTTAAGTACTAAATCACTTTAGCAGAAAATGCCCCATCTATGAAATACATAATCAAACAAGTAATTTAGAAAGCTTGTCTATGACTGAATATTGGACAAACAGTTGTGAGATAGAGCTGAAAGTCATGAAGTCTCTTGAGCATGTCCTTGGAATCCAAAATTTTAACTGAACTACATATGTCATAGAACAAAAAAGGAAGTGAAAAGCCATGCTGCTTCAGAGGGATCTTTTAAAGCACATGCTCACTAGTTTAGCAACTCAGCAGTTATCCGGTGCAAGTTCCAGTCAGGACAAGATGGAAGCCAATTAGTTTAATAAAAATAACCAAGTTTGTTTATATTGCCTGATTTTCTCTCTAGATTTCTTGGTCTTCAACATAACTTTGTTGACCAAAGAAAATATAAATCTCATAAGTATGTAGCTTGTTCTAAGAAAAGGATAACATTCATTCTTCTGTTTTGCAAAAAGATACAGAATGCAATTTTCATTAACAAAGTTTGTGACATGTCCTCAATGAGTGCATCCTAAAAGTGAGGGTGTAACACTAAGATTTAACCCATCGGTGGAAATTTAGTTCATAAATAAATTCTCAGGATCTCCTGACAAAATATTTTGTGAGAAATACCAAATTATAGGTGTGTGCTTGGCCATAAAATGTATGACAGGTGCAGTAAAAATAATGCCATTAACATAAACAGCCCAAAATTCTAATGCATTTCAACAGAAATGGGCTCCCATGTAAGATGAGCTAGAGAATGAGCTCAAACTTTTCAGGACCTTTGGTCAAAGACATTATGATTTCTCTTAAAGAACATGGAAACATTCATGGCAGTAAAATTTGTCCTCGAATTTTTAGTTAAGAGTGAAAAAATATCTAACCTTAGAGCCCTGGGGATTTTGAGGCATTAAACTTCTTCTAGGAAAGGGTTAATCCTATGCAGATAACAGAATCTATACATATTCTCCATAGAACTTGAATGATTAATCTAAAATAACCATAGAGCTTCAGAGGACAGGTTACTTTCCAACACTAAAATAAAGGTATATGGAAGTATTGAATCACTGTATTGTACACACCTGAAACTACTATTACACTCTAGGTTAACTACTTGGAATTTAAATAAAACTTAAAAATAAGAAATATAATTGACATAAACCTATAATCGACGAATGTTACGGAAAAAAAAAAAGAAGAATCCATTTCTACACTTGCCACCAAGTGCAACACCTTGCATTATATGTCTGGTAAAATCTGTCGATATATATTCTCTTCCACATCAATGCTCTAAGATGACATCAAAGAGACATGGAAATAGAGAATCAATATCTTAGTGCCAGCAGCAGCGGCCTCTGTGACTGAGGTGGCGCATCCTGTTGATCAGGTTACAGCCTCTCCGTCCAAACCTTCTGAAAGTACCAGCGAGCACATCCAGAACCCACTTGGCAGAGCTTTTCTTTCAGCTGTAGCTATTGAATATATTTCACTTTTATCTCAACAATGGGAGTGTGATGGTTAAGAAGAGAACAGATTAAAAACAAGCAATAGGAAAGGGTTTCTAAGTAGTTCATTAAATGGCACTGTTTCCAAACAGCAGTGCTTATTGAATTGTGCTTTTAAAGGGGGCTGAAGCTATGCAAAAGCTAGGAGACAGAGAAAGCGTACTAGGGCATCGTTAAGCTCGCTCAGTCCTCACAGTTGGCTTCTCCCAGTTCTCTGGACATGCACAATATTAGAAAGGAAAACGCAAAGGAGTTAAAGCGATATCAGAAGTATTTCAAACGACTGCCACCCAATTTATATCCAACCTATAATGAATGGAATGGCACTGTTTAATGTAACTTATTTTGTACTTTAAACAATATTTTCTCGGATAGTTTAAAAAGCAAGGTTACAATCGATGATTCTACCACAATATATTGCTTCACTGTAACTGACGTTATAATAGACTAAATGCCCCTAAATTTTAAGCAGATCATCTCATGTGACAATAAAATATCTTTTATTTCAATCCTTGTTATTGCACCATGTGCTTTAAAAAGTGAATTTAAATAATTATTCCAGATGAAATGAGATGTATTAATTTAATAACCAACATTGAATGCGCAGGTGAACTCAGTAGTTACAGATAGTTTGAGCCACATAAAAATGAGACTTCTGGAATGAGAGACAAGCAGAATTTGATGTTTTAAGTGTAATACTAAAAATGAAATATTGCTACTTAAAACTGCATATATATATGCTACATATACATATATATACAAAATATCAATAGCATATTGCCATTATTTGTGTTCTACCTGTCTCAAAAATGATTTAAGTCTGTTTGTAACAGAAAGGTGCCAGCCATCTCCTCCTGCATTTATCTTGAAGTCAGCAGTAGGTTTTTACTCTGCATTTAGAGACGTAGAACTAAGACTTTGCTGATGTCTATCACCCTCGTATCTCTCACCATGCCACTTTACCCTGCACCCTGTTTTTCTTTTTCAAAAATTCCTTTTTTCCCCTAAAATTTGCATTTTAACTATTTTGGAACACTAAGCATGATAGAGGTAGGTAGATTTATCTTCTGCTTGTTTGTCATTTAGTAAAGGCAGGTGGAATGAGGGGGAGGGATGATATGGGACGTTTATTACAGAAGTTCAACTCCTTATGCAATCATCTTTGAATCCCCAGTCCTTACCACAATCCCCAGCACCTGAAGATGCAAAAGCTTTTCCTTAATGAGATAATAAGGTAAAATGCTCAGATAATTCCTCATCACTCAGTTTCCCATGACTGATGTTTTTAAGAAAAGAAAGGGGAAGAAAAGAGGGCGCCTGGGTGGCTCGGTGCGTTAAGCATCTGTCTTTGACTCATTTCATGATTTCAGGGTCCTGGGATCCAGCCCGGCATCTGATTCCCTGCTCAGCAGCGAGTCTGCTGCTCCCTCTCAGGCTCCCTGTTTGCTCTCCCTCTCTCTCTCTTTCTCAAATAAATAAAATATTCAAAAAGAGAAAAAATACACCTAATATAGCTTTTGTAAGAGATATAATAGAAACACGCGTTTTGTTAAAGGAATATTCAACCCAGATTTTTTATAAACTAACTTTTTCCTTCTGTAGCGCTTAGGAGAAGTTAATGTTTCAGATGATGAAGTTACTTTATGGGCAAAGATCTTAAAATCATTAGAATCAAATGTTCACATTTGACACTTTCCCAGGACCAGATTCTATTAATTCTTTCTAACTCAATTTCATAAGGAAGGTTTAAGATTGAGTTTTAACTTCATGGCTAACTGGTATAAGAATGCAGGGTAAAACAAAGTTATCAGAGCCAAACTGCAGGGTGTTTAGTGACATCTTATTTTGTCTTGATTTTAGGAGCATTCGTAATTCCACAAGAGATTCTTACCAAAGTAGAGGTTCAAACCCCAGAATTTGAATCACATGGGCAACTTCTGCAAGGCTGTAAGAGAATGAGAGTAGTGGGTAAATATCATGGTCAACATGGCTAATAACAATCATATGGGTGCTGTTTCAAAGAGATGAATGTTTATGAAAGTTGTACACATGATTGAAGAGTGAAATATTTTCCCAGCTTAATAAATTTGCTGAAGTGAATTTTATTTGCATTTCTAACCTTAGAAATTCATGGAGGGAAAGCAAAACTCAGTTTGTATTTATGTAATTCCACTTCTAGTAAATGTAAAATTATGCAGTTTTTTATGTTATGGTTGAAAATATCTCATGAAAAAAATTCAAATGTAAAAATAAACATGTATAAAGAAACATAAAAAAGAAGAAAATAAAGTTTGCTTATGAGGAAATGTATATTGCTCTATTTTAAGGCATGCATTGTTTTTGTTTTGATTTAAAATTAGAATATGTTGACTAATTATATAAAACTAAATTTTATGTTACAGAGGTGTCAAACTATAATGTGCCAAGGATCTTAGGGGTCATTTAATGCAAACTCTAACCCAATCAAAAAATACCCTGACTTGGCCGGTAATTTGTCACTAATTCAATCAGCTAGTTGTAGGGGACACTGAAATTTGGAAACTACTTCCTTACTTGGGCATTCTTCAATTGCTACGACGTCTTCTTCTTATTATCTCCATATCTGAATCCTATGGCTCAGCACCAACTGGCTTTAATGGGAATAATTAAATTAGTATGTCAGAAAGCAAGTGCTATGAAAGTAGGGGACACTACGGCAGAAATCAGGAGGGATGGGGAGGATGGTTGTGGTAGGTATGAATTGATGTTTGAGCAAAATTTGAAGGAAGGAGTTGGAAGGGACATATTTTGTATCATAGTTTGCTTACTCTGGATCTTTCCTTCCCAGGGATACCATACACAATATGTCTGAGTGCTTACTAAAAATATCTATCTGGATGTTAGTGGGCAGAATGACCTCTTCCTGAAATACGTCAATATCTTCATCTTCCAACTCTATAAATTGGTTACATTACATGACAAAAGGGATCCTAAAGATGGAATTAAGATTGCAGATCCTAAGGTAAGTCCTGGATTATCTACACGGGTCCCGTCTAATCACACAGGCCCTTAAGAGCAGAGAACTTTTTCCTGGCTAGGTGCAGAGTTGTGCAGAGGAAGGAGCAGTCTGAAAGCTTGCAAGTCTACGAGGGACATAACCTGTCATTTCTGGTTCTGATGTAATGGGCCAAATCCAAACATCAGAGAGGGCTTTAGAAGCTAAGGGTGGCCTTCAGCTCACGGCCAGCAGAGAAATGGAGACCTCAATCTCACAACCACAGGGAACCGAATTTTGCCAACAACTTCAAATAAGTTTAGGAGCTTATTTCAGCTATTTAAGCTTCCTCAGACCTTCCAAAACAGCCCCGCCTGCTGACTGTTGTTGGATTAGTGAGACCAGGAAAGAAGAGCCAGCTGCGTCACCCTGTGCCTAGACTTTGGCACCATGAAAACTGTGAGATAATAAATGGGTGTTGTTTTCAGCCAAAAGAAACCTGTGGTCGTTTGTCATGACAGCCGTAGGAAACTAATATAAATATTTATTTGGCATCTTAGCAAGAGAAAATTAAGATAAATGTCTAACAAACATTTGAGATCTCATGTGTCCTACACCACATTTCACCTCGAATCTGTTTCCTCTGTAGTCTTCCCCATCCTAGTAACTGGCATTCCCCTCCTTCTGTAGTTCAGGTGAAAGTCCTTGGAATCATCCCTGACCTTTGTCTTTCTCACAAACTCTACAACCAGTCTTTACCAGTAGCATCTTTGGGGATTAACTTCAGGAAAAATTCAGTGTTTTAGCACCTCCCTGCTGACACTCCCCATTATATCTCAATAGGATTATTGTGATAGCCTCCTAAGCGGTCTCCTTGTTTCTGCCTTTGTTCCTTCAATCTTTTCTTCATCTATTGGCCAAAGTAATCCTTCTAAATCATTAGTCAAATCCTATTTCTCATTAGTTCAGACCTTCCAATGTGTTCTATATAGACAATTATAAAACTTCTGATGTTTAAAAACAGGCTCAGAGAGGTAGAGGCACAGAAGCCCAGAGAAAAAGGACATCATTAGATCATAAATTCTGGCATTTTCCATTTACCAAATTTTAAAGTCTGTCTTTAATTAGGCTATTACCTTAAGAATTCTAAGAATTCTTATCTATAACTTAAGGAACAGAGAAGGTTCAGTTTTAAACCGGATATGCCTTAAGTAAAACACAGAAATAATTATTCAAAGTGGTTATACGGGAAGACTAGAATGGAGACAGAGAAGTGGAAATTTGCTTTTGGTTGATATTCTTTTCCATTGCTATAAATTTTTATAACTAGCATGTATTAGAGTTAAATGAAATTCTCCTGTAAGAACTTGAGTTTTTACCTGGTCTTCTCTGAATATTGAGGTCTTCAAACAAAGTAGAATTAGAAAAAGTAGAGGTTAGGTATATTTTTTCCAACTGTTTATTTAAATAGGATAATTTATTGCAATACCATATTACCATATGATAATAGGAATTTCACTCTTTCAATGTGAAAAAACATCATCCTTTTTAAATTAAAAGTTTAAATTAAACTTCTTGTTTGTACTCCTTTTCTATATGTTATAAATTGTATTTAAATAAATCAAGATAGACAAGTATTTCCTAGGAACAATGAATGTTTAAAGATGTAAAAGATAAAAAAATGGTCCATTGTACTTTTAGGGAGGCATAAACATATATATAAATATATTAACATCCTAAGTGTATATGCTTGATGTTCTTCCAAAAGAAAAGAGTACAGCAAATAATTGCTATATAGTATTTAGATGTATACTGTATATGTATATCTGTATATGTATATATTGTATATATGTATGTGATATATAATATTAAATATAGAATACTTTATTTTAATAATTTGAAATGAAATCAATTATATACATCAAGAAAATAATTCATGGTCCAAGGCCAGTCCAGGGATCTAGTTAAAATTTTAAAGAATATTTTAAAAGAGAATCTTAAAGCTTTGATAAACTAAGAGCAAAAACTGAAATAGTAAGCTTATGTAAAGGCCTAATAATTTTATGGAAGGTTTTTTAAAACTTCGTTTTGGAAAAGCTTTTATATACTCAAGCAAATTGAAACATGTTACACACTTTCTTTATTTTTTAGCATACTTCTACTGGAAAATATGTTGAACTATATGTAAAGGATATTTCCTTTTTTAGAATGGGAAAGTTACAAAAATAATGCTTTTTAAATGTGGTAAGTAAGTATCTGGGAGTTTTGAGTGGTTATATGATTCAATTCCAGGAATAAAGATCATTCTATTAGGGACAGATTGGAAAATAGGTATTTAAAAGGTCTACTTCAATATTCTTCTGAAGTAAGCATCACTAAGTCAATAATAATTTGAATTTAAATGTAAAAATACATTTGTTTCCAGAAATTGAAGTAATTTGACCAAAACCAAGAGTACATTTCTACCAGTGAAAAAGGAAGCTAATTGATATGTATGGTAAATTAGGCATTGTGCCTAAACATATATAGTGAGAAGCAATACAGAAAGAAAAATATATTAGTGAGAGGAAAAAGAGAAGACAAGAGCACATCTGAAATATCAGTTCTGCATGCTTATTTTGAGCTCCCTTGTGTTCTATTAAGAAAACCATTTAAAGTTAAAAAGAATGATGATCAATAACTTCTCATCACAATCTCATCTCTTCTATTTCTCTCTTTTCCTCACATCTTTTTCATCTCTCTCTTTTCTTTACAGTAACAGAGCAGATGCCCAGGATAGGCCATTCAAATTAAGTGATGATTCTAGTGCAGACCACAACTTAGAGAAAGTAATAGTTTAGTGGAGAAAGACAGATAGTTTCAATTCAATATCAGAAATATATCTATATGAGCTCATACCTCTATGAGCACAGAGAGATATTTAGTAGGGCTGGAAGGTAAACAGTTATATTAAAAAAAACAAAACTATCTTACCTACAAGCAAGTATGCACATATAGTCCATTTTTAGATTAGATTATTAGTTTTTAAATATCAATTTTAAAGATAGTACTTTATACCAAGGAATTTAATGTGAAATCCTGATATACATATCATCATATATATTATGTTTTCATTTTTATTTCATTTTATTTCATTTTTATCTGGTTTCAAATTCTAACAATATTGTGACTTAATATAGTTACACAGCCAGTATTTAGTATTATGGCTTCTTTTTCTTTTTTTAAAATTATGATTTGAGAGGCTGTTTACCTTAAAAAATAAATGAATAAAATAATAAATATATAAATATATAAATAAATGTAAAATTATACATATGTACTTATATATATATATATACACACAAACAAATATGTATATATTAAACAGGGAAGGTGAAGGGGAGGGGAGGGGCAAAGGGAAAAGGAGAGAGAGAATCTTACGCAGGCTCCATTAATCGAGTCCTACACAGGGCTCAATCTCACAACCTGAGATCATGACCTGAACTGAGCTCAAGAGTTAGACGTTTGACCAACCGACCCACCCAGGAACTCCATGAGGATATAATTTCTTAAGAGAGGGCACTTTTCAAATCATGATTCCGAAAAGGAAAGTGATAATATAATATTATGTCATATAATAATATAAGAAAATGTATATAATGGAAAATAAAACCAGAAAAGTATATACATTATGTATATGTATCATGTGTTTTATAGATATGTGTATATATACACACATGTACATTTGTGTATGTGTCTATATGGTAGGGTAGAGCATGTAAGTAAGTACCTATGTAATCAGTGACATAAATTAGAATATTTAGACTGTCTTTATATTCTTCATATACCAGAAGCTTAGAGGGATTGTATTGTGTTTTTATCAATTTCTTTTTCTAATAATTTCCATTTATATATTGGAATACAGTATTTTCTAGCATATGGGTTTTTTGACAGTTACACTTTTCTCATTATGCATTTTTTCTATTTATGTGGAATGACTCACTATTTCCATTTGATACAAATATTGCAATTCCTCCTTTTTACCCCAGACATCTTCAGATATCATTCCTTTTTATTTTTTTTTATTATTTTGCATCATTTTGTTTGTAAATATCTTAAGATTTGATATCTTTTGAGCTAATCTAAGATTCATTATCTCTTATTAGGATAATTAAATTCACTTTTTTTTTAAAGATTTTATTTATTTATTTGAGAGAGAGAGAGAGAATGAGAATGAGAGAGCATGAGAGGTCAGTGGGAGAAGCAGACTCCCTGCCGAGCAGGGAGCCCAATGTGGGACTTGATCCTGAGACTCCAGGATCATGACCTGAGCTGAAGGCAGTCACTTAACCAACTGAGCGACCAGGTGCCCTAAATTCACTTTTTTTGAAAAAGATTTTAATGACTTATTTCAGAGAGAGAAAGAGCACAAGCAGGGAGAAGCAGGATCCCCACTGAGCAGGGTGCTGGACATGACTCAATCCCAGGACCCTGGGATCATGACCTGAGCCAAAGGCAGACACTTAACCAACTGAGCCACCAAGGCAGCCCAATTAAATTCACTTTTACAAAAAGATTTTTTGGTGTTATTCTTTTATTTGTTTCACATTTTTTTTATTAATTTTTTTTCAATTTGCTTTTTCTGTCCTTTTTTAGCTTTTGTTTTCTTCAGTATAATTTTAAAACAAATGAGTAATATTCTTTAAGGTTTCAAAAATGATTCTTTAATAACCCCAACCTAATTATCAAAGTCAAGATATAGTCTCTGTAATTAACTGAATTTACCACTTTCCCCATGAGAAAATCAGTTAGAGACTCTCCTAATCCTCCAGGATGGTGAACATTCTTGGGAAAGTTATATAATAAAATTAGGACTTTGTGAAGAAAGGCAAAGTTGGAGCAGAATGAATCTGGAAGAAAGAAGAGTGGGGAGCAAATTAGACACCAGGGAGTCTGTAACTAACATATGAGTTCAATGGTGGTATCTCTCCTTTCAATGCTTTCACAAATCTTAAAAATTCCGGAAAAATCATGAGATGACTGTGCTTGTACTGTCCTCACTCTTTCTCTACTTACAGACCATCGTCACCAACTTTGTACCTAACTGCTATTCATTCTACAGCTTTCGGAGTAAACCCCACACCAGGGAAGCGCAAACCCCTCAGTTTCATATTCTCAGAATACCCTATATTTTTTCTCTATAGAATCTAAGAGAACTGTAATTAATGCTTGTGTAATTATGCCTGCCTCTCCCAGACTCTATAAACTCCATGAGGGCAGAATTTGAAGTAATTTGAACAAATCCAATAGTGTGTGTTTCATGCAGGAAATAAGGATGCCAATTTATATGCATGGCAAATTTATATGAAGACAAGAACACTGTTTAATTTGCTCACTATTTGCTCACTGGAGCGTAGCACAGAGGTCATAATCATTGAATATCCATTGAATGAATATGCAACTATTAAATAATGATGTATATTTATTGACTTGCAAATATGTCCCTTGTGCATAGTTAAGAGAAAAAGCAGATTATAAAACAGCATGCATTTATATCTCATTCCATTTAAAAATAGTTATATTGAACATATAATTGTATTAAAGATGTGCATCAGCATATGCTAGTCTGAAGAATATATTTTAAGCTATTAAATTTATTTATACCCGAAAGACAGTATTAGGTGTGGTGTTTTTATTTTTTATTACTCATTTACTTTTATTTTTATTTTTTTATTATTATGTTCAGTTAGCCAATATATAGTACATCATTAGTTTTTGATGCAGTGCTCAACAATCCATTAGTTGCATATAACACCTAGTGTATTTTTTTGTTGCTGAATATATTATTAACATGCATTGCTTTTAAAATTAGGAAATCAAAATTTATTTTGGAAAAAAATACCCTGTTGGTAATAGAATTGAACTTTTAATGAAAAACGGAATTTCCCCCAATCACAATTCTCAAAAAGAAAGAAACACAATTTTGAAATCCCTCGCAGATTCTTTGAAATGGAGATCAAGTAAAGTAAGAACATCCAAGAAAAAGGCAGTTGCCATAAACCAGTGTATTGATATTAAGAGCCTGAAACAGAGAAGTAATGGTACTTTTTCTATTTCAATTCTATGAATAATTGGGCACAGCGTCCAGATACAAGATTGTAGAAACAAAACTGACAACACATTGGACATGGACTTCTGTTTGGGCAAACAGCGTTTAGAACTCTATCTACACAGTGATCCAGAGTTTTTACCGCAGGTATTTCCTCATTCACCTCTCCAATGATTCCATCATGAAGAGTGGTCTGCTACTCTTAGAATAGCTCCCGTGATGCCTATAAAATATTTTAGGTTCTCTTCGGTCATTACCTCAACTGATAGAACAAATATTTCACTCCACTGACCAGACTCAAAATTTAAAAGAAGCAAGTTAATAACAACTGTCACTCTTCAGCTCCCCTTGAGTTGCTCAAGTATCCTTGTTCCTGTCTAACCCATCCAATTTTGCTCTTTTCTTCTTTGTTACCCAAACTTAATGTGATACATGAGTATATTGCTCACCTTTTAAAACTTATTTGTATTTTAAGTGTCCTTATAAATACATGATTTTTCTTTGCATTTATTTTTCCAAGAGAAAATGAAGATTTAGAATCCCCTTCTATACATCAGTATCTTAAGTATGATGGCAAAAATAATGAAAGCAAAATCCAACAAATTAATGGTGCAATGCTCATATTCCAGGCACTAAAATAAATAGTATTGATTACTGCCATTTTACCTATCAGAGAAATTGAGCAACCTGTCCTAGTTTGCACCACTAAAGAATAAGCATTTGATCTCAGAGGTAATGAACCCCAATGTTAATGTTCTGTTAATAGTTCTGGGTAACTATTTGTTCAATATTGTAATTACTATCTCAGGTAACTCTGAACAACAGAATTGATGGTGTAGGAAGTAATTCTCTTCCTAAAGGATGGTGGGAATATGACTATGGCAAATGAGAACTCTGGGAGAACAAGAACTACTACTAACATCAGTAGCAGCTGAGGGGCACCTGGGAAGTTCAGTTGGTTAAGGATCTCTTGGTTTCAACTCAGGTTATGATCTCAGGGAGGTGAGATTGAGCCCCAAGTGGGCTCTGTGCTCAGAGGAGAGTCTGCTGAACTCTCTCTCTCTCTCTCTCTCTCTCTCTTTTCCTCTGTCCCTCCCACTTTCTCTTTAAAATAAATTTAAAATTTTTAAAGAAAAAAAATAGTAGCTGAGATGAATCAGAGATGGCAATGTCTTTTTTTTTTTTTTTTAGATAAAATAAATATTCCACCCCAGAGAGTACAGTGTAAAGAAAATAGGATTTGGAATCAAAGATCTGAGTATAAAACTGGGCTCCACAATTAATTAGCATAATGATGTTGGATATGACATTATGATATGGTGTCACATTGCCCAGTACTTGTCTAGTACATGACAGTATTCAAATATTTGCTTGAGGATTTTTTTGTGATGTAATGTGAGCTAGTATGTACATTTCATAAGTATAAATCCTTGCTTGTCTTCTTTAGTAGTTTAATTTTAATGCACTTTGGCACATTGTATGTGTCCAACTGATATTTATTGAACAAACCAATTGGATGATCCAGAATTTTTAAAAAACTTATCTTCTTTATCTCTACAATGGAAATAATGTTTCTGATAACTGAGTGACTTAACATATTTCAAGTTCTTAGTCTAGAATGTACTTGGTGCTATATTCTAATAAATATACCTTATCCTATATTTCAGTAGATGTTAGCTCCCTATCCTGGCCCAAATTCCTGATGAATTTAGGGACTAAGTTATGTGTATTAGTGTTTATTTCTAGGCTAACTTAAAGTCTATGATAAGTACATTCTTAGGCTTGGTCCTTTGGATGGGCTTGAAATACAAGAAAAGCTCAGAAAAAAAGTGTCTCAATTGCACCGAATGAAACATATGAAAATTCTAATTAGTGAAAGTTATGCAGTGGATAACTACTGTGTATTCTAAATTATATTTATCCATTACAACTTTGTCATCAAATATTGGATATGGCCTATAGTTAGCGTCACTGTAAATTTGCATTTCAACTGGAGAAAAAGACACCTTCTTTTTGTCTTCACTGATTAACATTTTCAAGCTCTGTAATTTTCTTGCTGCACACAGAAACAAAGCAAGCCAAGCTCATACAGAAAGCCTATTCTCCAAGATATAAATATTTGCTATTCAGAAAATCTCAATGAGGGTTTAGTTATTTTAAACTAAAGAAAGAAAATTACTAGTAATGATTGGTTTCAGCTAACGAAATGCTTTTATGCAAATATGTGAACCCTAAATATGACCTGGAAACAAAAGACTGCTTAACAGTTACTATTAAGCAATACATTAGTAGATCAATTAAACAGAACTTCTTTCTAATGAGTATGTGGTACAGAGGTTGCCATAGAAACCTGGAAAGGAAAAGCCCTTGAATGCTAATTTTTCATTACAAGACTGTAAAATACTATAGATCTGGTGGTGGCTGGTAGTAACTGAAGTTGAATTAGGTCACACTGAAGAACCAACTTCTTGTATTTGTAAGGTGGCTTCACAAAGGTTATGTATTAGATTCTATTGTCTCACTCTTCTGGTATTTAGATATGCAACTCAAATACACCATTTGTCTGTGTAGCCTCATCAATCCATATCTGTGTCTAGTAAGCCTAAAGTTTAGATTGTTCCAAGAAGAGAAACATGCAGAAAAGTTAATATGAACATAGTCTTCACTCCTTCTTATGCCATTCCAGTGATACATACTCTCACACTTTGTGTACCAAAATCATGAAATTGGGCTTTACAGTTGTGTTGCAGCTGTGCCAAGGAAGAAACAAAGTATTGGATAGAGAAAGAAGTCAAAGTGAAATACAGACCTAATAAAAGACTTGGCCAACCCTACAAGAAGATCTGGAAATAAAATGGTCCTTCTGTGTTGGACCAAGAAAACTGAACCTTTATTCCACCTGTTGATGAGTTAGTGAACGCATATTATGTGGAAGGGATGTGACCTTAGGCACAACAGCTCTCCACCTCTAAGATAGAAGTGACAGCTGACCACTCTTTTCAACAGCTCTCATAGCACATTGAAGAGGAATTGGACAGCGAATCTGCGTGCACTCACAAAATGCTTAAATCAAATGTTTAAAGTCAAAGATCAAATTAAATCCATACATCTTCTCTTTATGTATGTAATGAGAATTATCTCAACATCATGGTTAATGCTGTATTTGTGCACTGTGATCTCTAATCATTAAAATATCAAGAACAATTAAAACTATCAATTTGAGTTGAGATAATAGAGTAAGATTACATCAAGAGTGAATTTTACATTGCTAAAAGAAAGTGTACAAAAAAAAAACCCTCATATGTTCATTGTATCAGTATGTGGGGAATCTAACTCAAGTAGGGAAATGGCAGAAGGAATACTTCCAGATATGTCCCACTCAAAAAATAATCACATATGTTTAAGCAAAGGGAATAAGACCACCATAGTTTAAAAAGTAATTAATATACATTCCTTTGGAAAACAGGACAGTGAAAATATATAATATTTTATAGTAACAGTATAACACAAATTAAAAATTAAAAAATTTTTTAATTTAAATAATTAAAAAATATTTCATTCTCAAATATGTCAATGTCTCTGAGACCATAGAACTATAGACAGGGGACGTTACCACCAAAATGACCAATCTTTACTGTTGTTCAATATATGAAGGTTAAGGAAGTTAAGGAAAGTGACAAAACATTGATTAGAATTATAAAGAAAGATGAACTAATTAATTGCTCAGGGGTCATAGGAGCTCTACACTCATCAGACTGACCTCTTTATTGAAAATGATCAAAGGATTTTTGCAGAAGATTCAAGTGTAGAGAAAAGAGTAGGTGATAAATCAGGTCTTAAAGATGATGAGAATAAAACTTTGTAATTAATATCTTATACACTAATATCTTATACTTTCAAAATAATGCATATTGATGTTAATCACCTTATTATCATTTTAATTTATTTATTTTTTTTAAAGATTTTATTTATTTATTTACTTATTTGACAGAGAGAGATCACAAGTAGACAGAGAGGCAGGCAGAGAGAGAGAGAGAGAGAGAGAGAGAGAGAGAAGCAGGCTCCCTGCTGAGCAGAGAGCCCGATGCGGGACTCGATCCCAGGACCCTGAGATCATGACCTGAGCCGAAGGCAGCGGCTTAACCCACTGAGCCACCCAGGCTCCCTATCATTTTAATTTAAAAATTAATCTTTAACTTTACAGCATTAAAATTTGCATGCCTTTAAGAATGATGAGTTATGGAATGTTGGATATGTTATGGAGTGCTTACAGTTATCTTAGACAGTAAATACCTCATTTGGAAACTGATGAACTGGAACAGTCTTAATATTAGGAGTACATTTTCTGTCAGTGTTTCACCGTCAACTATTAAGTGTCTGAGATGGTATCCTCCTCATTTTCTAGAATTAACCATATAACAATATAAGCACTAATTGTACCTACATGTTGACACTTACATAATTTGGACAGATACTTTAATAAACTAAATGCCAAAGTATGATTAATCAGAGAACTAACTTGGATTATTTAGTCCAGTAAGTGTCAAAGAACCAAAAAGGTGATAATGAAGCTAAAAATGAATAGTTTGCATATGCTTGCCAAACACTTCTGGAGAAGGTTAGAGGCAGAAATTAGTCTAAATGTGGGTATGGTAAGGAAGTTCATCTGAAGTAAAGTGGAATTATTTGTAAGTCCTACTATATAAATTTCAATAGGTTTTCATGTGTCAATTTGATAAGATATGTGGAACAATTTCACTTGAAATCCCGTTTTTTTCTCCCTTCTCGAATAGGTGTTACCAAGTAATGAGATAGCTTCATGGATTTAATATGTGCAAATGATCTGCCTTACTTATATATAGTCTCTTCATCTTTTTTCTTTTGTGCAAACAGAAGAACAACCCTACTCTCATTTTTAATACCAATTTCATATGGTGAAACTGCATTATCAACAGGTTATTTGGTATTTCATTTACAGAATGTTCTGCTAGTACTAGTGGGGTGTGTGTGTGTATTTTTTTAACTACTCTTCCTTTACAATTGAGTTTTTTGTGGTTCAAATGATAATTCATATCAAACAAAATATATTTAGCTATATGAACTTTATGAAACAGCTCTGTGTTTGGCAATGCCGTACATTACAATGAAATGATTTATTTAAAAAGCCTAAACAGGAGCCTATAGAGACATCTCTGCCTTATTTTAGAATTAGTTAATCATGGATATTTTTCTGTATTTAAAAATACGTAAAATTTCCTAAAAGAGCGGAACTTAAAAACACTCACACACACACACACAAATTAAGTATGTGAGGTGATGGGTGTGTTAATTAACTCAATGAAGGGAATCCTCCCACAATATATATGTATATAAAATCATCATGTTGTACACTTTAAATATCTTACAATTTTTTCAGTTATATCTCACCAAAGCTAAAAAAAAGAATGGTTAGTAAAAATGTATTAGATACATAAATCAAAACAGAAAAAATAAAATATAATAAAATAATGGTAATTCTGTCTATTCATTTACTAAAAAATATTTAAAGCACTAAAATTTTTTTTCTGTATATAAAAGATATTGGAAAACTGCTCTACATCTGATACACTGGGGGTTGTAATAACAAAGTTAAAACTGTAAGAGTTGGAGGGAAACAACCTTCAGTCAGTCTTCCAAAGAAAGAAAAATACTAGTTCTAGAAATGATCGTTTGGAAAAAGGGAAATAATTTTCTGGTAAGACTGAGTAAGTTCTAAGTTAAAAGGGTCAAAAACAGATGATGAGTCTGTGGAAAGAGTGTCATTAAAGCAAACTGTGTTAGAATAATAGCTCTAAGATGGAAGGATAAGGCAAATGACATTTGATTCAGTTTGAAAAGTTCAAAGACTTTAAATCATTATAGCTAAGGATTGATTTATTTTTGTCCCCCAGCACTAAAAGATAATTTTAAATGGACGAATATCTTCATTTTAAGAAAAATGTTAGGGGTATTACTAAAGTCCAAAATGACTTGAGGTTGATAAGACCTTTAAGAGCATGTGTCAAAAAAAATTTTTTTTGCTCTTGATTCCTCCTTTTCTCTCTCTCTTTCTCCATCCCTCTCTCTCTTTGATGCTATTTTTTCTTCAAATGTTATTCAATCATCGCCACTACATACTTGGAAAAAAGAAGTAAATAACATGAGATGATTGTCTTAAAATAATTTTTAAAATGTATTCCTTTTTTTAGATTTTTATTTATTTATTTGACAGAGAGAGACCACAAGTAGGCATAGAGGCAGGCAGAGAGAGAGAGAGGGAAGCAGGCTCCCTGCTGAGCAGAGAGCCCAATGCAGGGCTCGATTCCAGGACCCTGAGGCCAGGACCTGAGCCAAAGGCAGAGGCTTTAACCCACTGAGCCACCCAGGCGCCCCTTAAAATGTATTCTTAATGACTTTGCAAAAAATTCTCCCTTTGCCCATGGAACTTGTGTCTACCAATTCTTATAACTGTCTGGTTAATCTTGCACTGCGATCATATTATTTAAATGCTGTCTTATGTATTCTTCCTTCTCATTTTCCCCTCATTTTATTCTTTCACAGCAAAAGCTCTTGTTTATTAGAACTCTGCATTGAAGATGACATCTAAATAGCAGAGAAGTGACTGAAAAATGTTCCTGGGCAGGTGGGTCTGAAATAGTGCTTCAGCCCCTCCTTGCTTTGGGGTGTCATGTGTGGAATCCTGAGTTTCTTGCACACCCCAGAGCTGAGGAAGTTTGGGGGCATTTCCACTAAATTCATAAGGAGAAATGCCTTGGAGAGAGGTGCGGCTTGGCTGTTAAGATAATCATCGAACAGGAGTTACACTGGCCCTAACAATATCTGAGTGCCAACAAAAGGAAAGGCAAGAAACAAGGAAGCAAGGGCAGGTTATGGGTCTCCACTACACTCTGATAACTTAACTAAAGACATTTAAGCAATGAATATAGCAGAGACCAAAAAATAGCACAAAAGGAGCAGTTTATTTTCTTCACCATGAGGCATGAAAGCTACCAGCAACCTTGAATGATCTCAGGGGAAGGGAATATGGCTGTCAAAAAATAAATCCTGAAGAAATTGAGTTAACTTTGAGCTAACTGGAAAGAAAATATTTTGAAAGAGAAAGTACTCAACTGGTTTTTTAAACATCAGGTTTCAGTTACATGTTGTGCATATTTGCATTTCTGCATTTAAACATGTATCTGTTTCTGATGTCAATGTCAATGAGAGAGAATGTGACATCATATACAGAAAGTAAACGGAGTCATTGGGGATGGGAGGGAAAAATAAAACAAGATGAAATCAGAAAGGAAGACAAACCATAAGAGACTCTTAAACCACACAAGACAAACTAAGGGTTGCTTGGAGGAGAGGGAGGTGGGGGGATGGAGTAATTGGATGATAGACATTACAGAGGGTAATGTAATGAACACTGGGTATTACATAAAACTGATGAATTACTGACCTCTACCTCTGAAGCTAATAATACACTATATGTCAATTAATTGAACTTAAATTTAAAAAAAGAAAATAGAAGCAAAAAGAAAAAAAGAGAAATGACCATCCCCCACAAAAAATTAAAACAAGATAATTTCCATATTTTTCCTATAAAAGAGGATTGCAAACTTTTACAATGCCCATGTTTAAGTGTTACAGTATTGGATAAAAATGAACTTCTAGCTTAATGCTTCATTCAGTCTAGGTTCTATTGATTTTTTTTCATAACCAGTGCTACCCAAAAGTAACTTTTTCTACAAAAGACTAGCATGAGAGTATTACAAAATTAAAGGTGAGGTTCTAGAACTGTACTATCTAATATGATAGCTACATGTGTCTACTGAGCACTTGAAATGTAGTTAATCCAAATTGAGATGTGCTATGTGAAAAATCACATTTGACTCCAAAGCCTTATATAAAAGAAAAAATAATAGAAGTGTAAAAGAACTAAAATAAAACATCTCATCAATAATAATGGTTTAGCAATTACAGGATGAAATGACAATATTTTAAATATATTTATATAAATAAATTATATTTTTAAAAATTTTGCCTCTTTAATTTTACTTTTAAGAGAGTCTTTATTTATATTTAAGATCTAATTATTGAGCACTAACTATATATCAGGGCTAGTACATGTATTAACTTTCTTGAAAAGTCTAAAAAGTGGTTCAACCCAGAACACATGATATCATATATGAATTTGAAAATAAATAATTATTTATAATTCTGTTACATGTGCACATTAAATCTACTTTCAGCAATTATATTCACATTATTTTTTGTCATTTGGTACTGGCTATCAGTTGTGAGCTATTTGACATAGCATTTCCTCTAATTTTTGTATTCTCATAAAGGATTAATGTAATATCATGTAATATCTCAAGTACTCAATAAATATATTTTAAATAGCCATAATTACAAATTTTAAATTCACTAAGAATCATTGTACTCTAGTTTAAATGTATGTTGCTATTGTCCAATTCTAGAATCTCAGTTTGTTGATCTAGAATGAGACCAAGGTGTCTGTATTTTAATCAACACTGCAAGATTTTGGTACAAATGATTTGGAAGCTACAGTTTTCCAGTTACATGCTGGAAAAGAAGGATAAGAAGCTAGGTCTTTAGTTCAGGAGAAGTGGCAATTTAGTGCACTCAACCTGAATTTATTGAGCAACTCCTATGTAACAGATAATGTCTAGGTTTTTAGATAGATCAGTGACTAGGGAGACAAAATCCATACCTTCTAGCAGCTTATATTTTGACAGGATGACTGGCAAGAATAAGCCACATCATATCTAAATGCTACAAAATAAATGGAAGCATAATAGAAGAGAAACTGTGGGAAGGAAGCTAGTTGCTTTAAATAGTATTTACAGAGAAAGATGGTATTTTAGTTGACCCTGAAATTCAAAAAGGTGAATACAGAAAAAAAAAATGTTTGAAACATAAAAGAAGAAATGTAAAAAAGCTAGTGTGTCTAGACTGTCGTGTGAAGGGTCAGAGTTACATGAGAAAATTCTTGTCAAGGAAGACAGTCTGGTTTAGGAGGGCCTTGTAGACCACACAATGGTGTTTGGATAGTAGTAATTGTAAAATATAAAACTGTAATGCACATACGAAATTTTCATCCATCAAACTTCCATGCCCTCTTTTTCCAGGGATAGATTCTTTCTTGATACTCCTTTGGGGAAGATCTCACTGAATGCAATCTGGGAAAAATCAAACTAGCCTAATCTCTTCCTGGCAATCATACAATGTCCCCCAAATTTGAAAACAGCCCAATAATCCAAAGATAGTAACTGGTTTGATCTAATGCACTCTTTAAAGGAACTTCTGAAGAGACTATTTTCTGCTTTTTACAGTCCAGAAGCTAACATAGTTCAGCTTTGGTTTTATTTTGCTTTGTTTTCCCACCTTTTTGTCTCCCCGCTACCACCACCTCTACTAACTAATGGGATCAGACCTGTACTTTCTTCATATACTCCCCCAGGTGATGTCTCTAATTTTGGGGCTGATCACTCCCAAATTTTTATCTGTCCCTCCTCTACAGTGGTATATTTTAATTCCGATGTCTGTGAAGTAACTAAAACTAAACATGCCCAAACCAAACTCTTTGATTCCTTTCCCGGCAAGTCTGTTCCCTTTAGCAATCTCTCCTGATTCCATAAAAGGCAACCTATGGCTCCAGGGGGCTCTGGCTAAATATTTTTGAGCCATAGTTGATTCCTTTCTTTCTTTCACTTCCAATAACAAACTACCAACAAATCCTTCACTCTAGCTTTAGAATATATCCAGATTCCAATCACTTCTTAATACTACTATGACTTCTACTCTAATCCAAAACATCATCATCTATTTTATGGAGTTTTGCACTAGTCTAGTAAATAATCTCCTTTCTTCTGGTATTTTCCCTCACCCCAGTATATTCTCAACATGATAAGCAGACTTAATGTTCCTAAAGGTAAATTAGATTATGCTCCTCTCCTTTTTTAAAACTCAGTATTGGTTCTAGTTACTCTCAGAATAAACCTCAAAGGTCTTACAAGATTTAATGAAACAATTTCAGGTGTTTTCTCCCATTCCCTCTAACTCACTTCTTACATTTCTTCTTCAGGATACGGATTTGCTTCTGATCCATACTCACAGTCAATTCTTTTATTGGAGTCTTTACTCCTTTTCCCCTATGTGTGGGGAATGCCATTACACTTGATGTCTACACACTTGCTACATTCATGCCTAGTCTCTAACTTACAAAATATTAATTCTGTATTCACTTATTCTCTGATCCTCTATTATAGAAATCAGTGAGGAGAAATGATTGTCCACTTATTTTTCAGTACTATCTTGTCATCAATACCTAGGAAGTGTGTATGCCACGTCTAAACCATGCAATTCTATAATGTGGTTTTGCAAGATGTTGTCATTTTGGGAAACTGAGTAAAGGAAACATAGGGTCTTTAAACATTATTTCTTTTTTTAATTCAATATTTTTCAGTGTTCCAAAATTCATTATTTATGCACCACACCCAGTGCTCCATGGAATACATACCCTCCATAATACCCACCACCAGGCTCACCCAAACCCCCAACCCCCTTTCCTCCAAAACCCTCAGTTTGTTTCTGAGAGTCCACAGTCTCTCATGGTTCATCTCCTCCTCTGATTTCCCCCAACTCACTTCTCCTCTCCATCTCCCAATGTCCTCCGTGTTATTCTATATGCTCCACAAGTAAGTGAAACCCTATGATAATTGACTCTCTCTGCTTGACTTATTTCACTCAGCATAATCTCTTTCAGTCCCATCCTTGTTGATACAAAAGTTGGGTATTCATCCTTTCTGATGGAGGCATAATATTCCATTGTATATAGGGACCATATCTGCTTTATCCATTTGTCTGTTGAAGGGCATCTTGGTTCTTTCCACAGTTTGGCGATTGTGGCCATTGCTGCTATGAACATTGGGGTACAGATGGCCCTTACAGCTGCATTTAAATCTGCATTATGCCAGAAATATTTTTTATGCCAGAAATATTTAATAAAAATACTGAACCTAAAGATTTTTCCCAGGTGTGCTCAAAGAGATATGCACAGTATTACTCACTGAAAGGGCAAAAAGCAAACTACCAAGAAATAGCCTATATGCCCTGCTATAGATGAACGGGTAAATCGTGTTATTTTACACAATATATGATAATTTATCATAATAACTTTGATGTGATGATGTGATAATACCATTATCAGATTTGTTTATAATTAATTTAAGAATCATTCTAGCTAGTGTGTAAATTGTAAGGTAAAAAAGTAAAGCATGGAACAATTTCAAAGGTCTAGGTGAGCAATAATGAATACATAAATAAAGGCAATGGCAATAGAAAATGTGAAGAGTAGGACTGATTCATGAGATTCAAGAGGTTCTTGAATAGGCAGAATTTATTGGTCTTAGAGACCAAAGTGAATGTTACTGTTGTTAGCCGCCTTGTCTTTGTTGGAAACAGTCAGCATTTTGTCAGAGACAATGTTATATTTTTTTCTCTCTTCTAAAGGCTTTCTCTAGCAGGAGAAAGTTAACACTGAAGGAGTACTGGTTCTAGGACATGATTTTTATTATTGATACTGTGGTTCTTGGTTTGGGGTTGGTTTGTTTTCCTATCGTAAGATAAAATTCCCTACATGTTGACACTGGGTCACCAGCCATCTCAGTTTGCCTGGGACTGTCCTGGGTTTAGCACTGGAAGTCCCAAACCCAGGGAAACCCCTCAGTCATAGACAAATTGGAATGGTTGCTCACCATAGCAGAATAGAAGAATCTCCAGCAGTTAGAAATAATTTCCTGATGGTATACAGGTTATTTTATATTCTGTAATTATGTTTGGCTGAGAGACATAAAAATATGTCATATAAATTATATAGTTACTTTTGCATTAATGAAGTAGATTAATGAACAGCTTCAGTTCTAGGTGGTACAAACCCATTTGCTGAGGCAAAAGTGCTCTTTTATTGACTTGAATATGCATACTTCATTATTGCACATGGTTATTTAAGTAAATTTCCTTAGAGAAGATAGCTATAGTAAGTTTCTGAAAATTTCTTTATGGTATAAAAAACATTTTAGAGACAGACTTGAAACTAAGTACTTGAACATCACTTTAGAGTTTTATTTGTGTGAAGTGTGGGTGTTATTGCTTTAATCAACATGGTAAAGATGAAACATATATTTCGTGAGTGAGCTTGGGTGACAGGTGGTGCTTATGACATATTTTTATATACAACAATTGTTTTCAAATCCCATTTGAAAGATTGTTTATTCTTTACAAAGAAAGAATGGCTTTTTTCAAAATCAGCCTAACTTCCCCTGTTTTTCTGACTTACCAAAGTGTAATTGCAAGCTTATCTCTAATGTGGGATTTTGTTTATGGCATTTTGACAGGTCTGCCTCATCCTTCTTTCATGGGCCAACACATGGACTTTGTCAAGTTCCACTGCTGTCATGATTCCATTGGCCAGAAAGCATTCATAGGAGAGGAAATGCTCTCCACTACAACATGTGCCTCGTAAACAGAAGATTGAGTTTTTTGGAATGTGGTTTATTTGTAATGTCTGCTTCAGAGATTTGCTTTATTATTATTTTTAAAAACCAGAAATTTAAAAACATGCATCCCTGTAAATCAATAATAGCCTTCATGCCTTTTTTCGATTGTGTATTGGGTTTCCAACTGAAAAGACAAAAATAACATTTACATGTACGAGTATGGATTCCAGTGATAACTAGAATGACTAAACGCCATAAGAGTATATTATTTAGTTTAAATAGAAAGTAGCTCCTAAATATTTATCTTAAATCTCTAAATGAAGTTAGTAAACCGACACATTATAAAAAATAACTTCACTAAGTTACTCTCATTAGTAACTTATTCAACCAGGATTTATTAAGGAATAAGCACTGGCAGTAGCATAAATATCCATGTCATTATCATATGGGGCTTAGAATTTAGTTGTTTTGTTATGGCAGCCCTAGAAAATTTATACAGCATATTTATTATTATACCCAGTTTAACCTTTGCCTTATGGTACCAGAAAGCCTAGAGAATTCTCTAGATAGTTCAACACATGATTTTCAAATTTGGGGCATTGACAGCACAGAATATCCTGCCTTTCTCTAGGCTTTTTGTTTTGTTCGTTTGTCTTACTTCTTTAAAAAGCAATAAGCTTTTGATCTAGACTGAGAAAACTAAGCCTTATATAAGCATGACTTCTTTTTTTGTTTAAAAGTAGGAAGCTTAATAAAGCATACTATTTTTCCTGTGGAAATTTCTAGTTGTGTGAATTTCTTAACACAATTTCTATAGAAATATGAAACATAACAAGTTGAAAAATATTTTATTTTCTATTCCTTAATTACTTGATAAGAATGGGATTTTGTTGAAAGAATGGAGGAAGAAAAAGGATTATTATAGGATTAGAAAGAAAGGCAGCCCAATGATGTGGCCTCTATGTTCATCATCCTTCAGATAAAGTACTGCCAGGTTTTCCTTATTAATCTCCTGTGTTCACTATTGTCCCCCTATAATTGATCCTTCATGTCACTAATAATCTAGTTCTATACATTATATATATAAGTATATATGTAATTATATCATTTATTACATATACATATTTTAAGTAATCTCAACACCCAAGGCGGGGCTTGAACTCAGGACCCCAAGATCAAGAGTCAGATGCTGTACCTACTGAACCAGCCAGGCTCCTCTTAGATTTAACTGTATTTTTAAAATGCATATAATTACATATATGTGCCCACATACATGCTCCTTTTTAAAGGAATTATAAAAAGGGAAATTTAGGACACGTATTTCTCTGCACTTTGCCATACTACATTTTGTTTTTGTTTTTGTTTGTTTATTTACACATAACAGTTATCACTATTAAATACAATGTTTTTTGTGGATATATCAAGATTAATCAAACCAGTTCTCAGTTATTTGTAATGTTGATATTACAAACTGTGATGCAGCAAATTACTTATGATTATAAATCAGTGAATTTCTGTGAGTATATACTTTAGTTAAATACAACCATGGCGGTTGATAGATATATATATTTTGAATTTTGATGGACAGTATAAATTTTTCTCCAGAAGCCTTGCACCTGTTTACATTCCCAGAGTGTATTAAAAGGCCACTTCAATCTGAATAAAATATCATTGTTCCTTGGATCTGCATATTTTTTCAGCAATGTTTTTTATAATAAAGTCTTTTGAATGAGTTTTTTTTTAAGTAAGGAATTTACCCTTCATTTTACATTGTATATATATTTTCAGCTCATCAGTTTGTAATTTCAACCTTGTGTATTATTTTTGATAAGAGTTATTACGCTATGGATTTTATATTATGTATTACTTAGAAAGGCTATTTTCATGCTGTGATTATTAAAAATTTGGGCTATATTTTCTTAATCTAGATCATACATACCTTTAAAATGTACAAATCTTGGCTCTATTTATAATGAATTTTTTTTTTGCAAAGATTGGAGTAAGGTTCCAATTTTATTTTTTGTTGCCTACCTATCCCAGTATTGCTTTACTCATTTTTTTTTAATCATTCGTAAGTTGATTCATTCATTCGTACGTTAGGATAATGGCAATATTTTCATCACCACAAAAATCCCTTACATTGCCATGCCACACTCACTTCACTCTTACGTAGCACACCCTCATTATCACCTGATAACCACTGTAAAGCTCTATAGAAACGTTCATTTAAATGATTTTTGTCATTTCAATAGAGTTACATAAATAGGATCAGTCAGAATGGGAGCTTTTAGAATTAGTTTCTTTTCACTCAGCACGATCCTGGGGAGATTCATCTGTGTTGGGATGTGTATCAGTAGTTCATTCCTTTTTATTCATAAGTAGTATTCTGTGGTATGTACGCACGGCTCACTTATCTAAGGACATCTGAGTTGTTTTCCAGCTTTATGAATAAAGCTGCTACAATTTAGGAACAGGTTTTTATGTGAGCATGAGCTTTAATTTCCCTAGGATAAATGCTCAACAGTGCAACAGGTAGGCCATATGGTAGTTACATGTTCAGTTTTTTAAAGAAACTATGAAACTATTTTCTGGGGGAGGGGGACTGCACAATTTTACAATCTCACCACTAATAATGTTGGAGTGACACAGGGTCTCTACATCTTGGTGATGGTTTGGTGTTGTCACCATTGTTTATCTTAGTCAACTGCCTGAAGCGATTCATTGAATTGCTTTTGCAGCTTTGGGAAAATATCATTTGGGAATATTTATGTGGTTCAAGTTCTGGGTTCTTTATTCTATTGCAATGATTTTTGTGTCTATTCCTCTGTCAAAACCACAGTCTGTATCACTGTAGCTATAGAATGTCTTGAAATTTAATAGACCGATTCCTTTAACTTTATTTTTTCTTTCCAAAATAATTTTGCTATTCTAATTCCTTTGTATTTCTATGTACATTTAAAAAAATCTTAACTATGTCTATAAAGAAAAAAACTTGCTGGGATTTTGAGAGGAACTGCATTAAGTATATAGATCAGTTTGGTGAGAACCGACATCTCTATCATGTTGTCTTCCAATCCACGGACACAAGTCTCTCCATTTATCTAAATCTTAGATTTCTTTTATTAGCATTTTGCAGTTTTTAGCATACAAGTCCTGTATAAATTTGCTTAGATTTACACCTAAATATTTTATATATTTGAGTGATTGTAAATTATTTTATACTTTTATTGTCCATGTTCACTGCAAGCATAAAGAAAACAGTTGATTTTTGTATATTTAACTTGTATCTCCCAAACTTGCTGAATTCATTTCTTAGTCCTAGGAGTGTTTTTGTAGATTCCTTAGGATTTTTCAACTTAGAATTTGTATCATTGGCAAATTGAGACAGTTTTAGTCTACCTTTTCAAACTGCGTAGTTTTTATTTCTCTCTCTCTCTCTTTTTTTTTTTTTTTTTGCCTTATAAAACTTCCGTCACTTTTTAAACGATTTTTTTTTTTTTTTAAGATTTTTACCCATTTGACAGAGGGAGACACAGCAAGAGAGGGAACAAAAGCTGGGGGAGTTAGAGAGGGAGAAGTAGACTCCTCGCTGAGCAGGGAGCTCGATGTGAAGCTCGATCCCAGGACTTTGGGATCATGACCTGAGCCATCCAGGTGCCCATACTTCCAACACTTTAAATAAAAGTAGTGGAAGACTCCTTTGCCTGTTAATTAGAGAGAAAGCATTCAGTCTTTTCCCATTAATACTTAGCTGCAGGCTTTTGGAGATTTTTAAAAACAACCTGAAGAAGTTCTTCCTAATTCCCATTTTTCTTTTTTTTTTTTTTTTTAATTTTTAAATCATAAATTGATGTTCTTGTCAAACGATTATACTGATGGACTTTTGCATACTGAGCCACATTTGCATTCTTGGAATAAAGTCTATTTGATCATAGTATATAATCATTTGCATATATTGCTGAATTTTATTTGCTAATATTTTGTTAAGAATTTTACATATGCATTTGTGAGGGATATCAATCAGTATTTTTTATACTGTCTTGGTCTCAGTTTGGAATCAGAGTAAATTCTGGCCTTATAAAATAATTTAGGAAGCTGTCCCTTTTCCTTTTACTTTCTGGAAAAGATTGTGCAAAACTGGTTTTAATTCTTTAAGCATTTGGTAGAATTCTTAACTACCTGGACCTGGAGATACTTACCTGCTATGGGGCTATTCAAATTCTGTATCTTTCTTGCTTGAGTTGTGGTTGTTGTGTTTGTTAAGGAATTGGTCCACTTCTTCAAATTTATCAAATTTATGATTGTAGGGTTATTCATAGTATTTTCTTCTTTCTTTTTTACCCTCTGTGCCTTCTGTAGCGATAACCCCCATTTCATACCTGTAATGGATCATTTGTGTCTTCTCTCTTTCCTTTATCTGTTTTATCAATATTATTGATCTTTCAGAGAATTAGGTTTTGCTTCTTTTTGCTTCATTTATTTCTCTATTTTCAATTCCATTGATTTCTGCTCATAACCTGTATTATTTCCTTCTCTTGATTGCTTTGATTTTATTTTCCTCCTCGCTTTCTAGTCTCTTGAGTTAGGAGCTTATGGTAACTGACCTGATACTTTTCCTCTTTTTGTAATGTAAGCATCTGATACTATACATTTCCCCCTCAACTCTGCTTTAACAGTGCCCCCACAAATTTTGATATGTTATATGTTATATTTTCATTTTCTTTCAGCTCCATGTGCTTATTTGTTTTTTCTCTTGAGGCTTCCTCTCTGAACCAAAGATTCTCTACAAGTGTGTTGCTTAGATTCCAAGTATTAGGAGATGATAATCTTATCTTTTAATTATTGATTTCTAGTTTGATTCCATGTTGTCAGGGTACACAGTAAGTTTAACTCTTTAGATGTCTTTTATGTCCTATGATATGATTTACCTTGGTATAAGTTTTGTGGGAAATTGAAAAAAAAATGTAGTCTGATGTCTTGGGGTGGAGTGTTCTATAATTCCTCATTAGATCCTTATGGCTAATTGTTTTTTTGAGTTCTTCTTCATCCTTACTAATTTTGTGTCTAGATGTTCTTTCAATTTTTGAGAGATGGGTTTTGAAGTCATCAGCTCTAATTATAGATTACTCATTTGAGTCAAGCATAATGTTCAAAAATTTAATGACTTAGCTAGTTGGAAGTAATTAACTAAATCAAACACACCTTCCATTTATCCAGTTCTTTGGTTTGTTATAGTTTTTACCTCAAGGGATATTTTTCTTAACTAGTTCTATTTGTTAAACAGATTGGTTTATTTCATTCACATAAGATCAGTGCCATTTGCCTATAACTATTTTAAGTTGCCATAAATGTTTCATTAAAGTAGCATACTTAACTTTTCTGTAATTAGATACAGAAAAATAAACCATGTGTGTGTATGTCTGTAATGTTATCTATCAAAAATTATATACATTTGCATATCAAGAATTTTGCATTTTGGAGTCAAACATCATAATGTTATCATTTCATTCTAAAAACAAGCCAAATTAAGGTTTAAATAATATGTTTTTTTTAAATTTTAATTTTACCTTAAACGTCTATTTTTTTGCTAAAATTTGTATTTTCCTTATAGCATGAAAAGATGTGTTTTGAGAATAAAGTGTCAGAAATCTATAATTCCATGGCAACCTATTTGAATAATAAAGAAGAGACTAAGAAAGGTTTTATATATTTAAAAAAGTAGACCTTGAGTAACTTGACAACTATAAATTTTTTCCAGAATAAATTATAATGAAAATATGACCTCCTACAGCTATGCAACACAATCCATTTTATTTTTTGAAATAAAAATAGGATAGTATTAATTCCTGTATATTTAGTTGCCATTGTCAAACTGATTTTAAATCCCATATTTAAAGCTACCTTACTGTCTCCTACATTTTCATAGGACTGTTCAGATTTTATTGATGCATTTAAATCTGGTGGTGTTTGCCTTATTCCTTGTTTTCTTTCTTCTATTAATTTTTCATGGATTTGTTGAATGTCCCACAGTGTACACAACATGATAATATTTACTCTTTATAATCAAAGAGGAGCTGAGACATCTAAAGTTACATTGTTGCATGGCATTTTAGATATGATAGGACAAGATACCTAAATTTATAAGGCATTCAAAACCCATGATCTTCCCTAATTCAAACCAATAGCTGCATTAAAAGGAATTATCTATGAGGAGAATACTTTCTGTAAGTTAATTTACCTTTCAGAGTATATAATTTGACACATTTTAAAAGTTGATTTAATAATTAAATGTATAGGGGCCTGGGTGGCTCAGTAGGTTAAAGCCTCTGCCTTCGGCTCAGGTCATGATCCCAGGGTTCAGGGATCGAGCCCAACATCGGGCTCTCTGCTCTGCGGGGAGCCTGCTTCCTCCTCTCTCTGTCTGCCTGTTTCTCTGCCTACTTGTGATCTCTGTCTGTCAAATAAATAAATAAAATCTTAAAAAAAAAAATTAAATGTATAACAAAAAATCTTCTTTGCCTCCATAAAGCCTTTATATTTACTCTCAATATATTTACAAATATGGAAATGAAAATGTTAATCTGTAATGCTGCTGTAAACACAGTTCAGCTACAGTTTATGTTTAATGGTATATATATTTTTTCTCTTTAGAATGTAGCAAAAATATGTCAAGATTTTCCATCAACACCTGGTTTACTAACAAAGGGGCCCAGTGACATGTCTTGACCTAAGTACAGACTACATTTAAAAAGCCAGCTTCAACGATCATCCTCTGAGCAGCTTTCTCCAGTCTTAAACTTCTCAACACAATGGTGTTAAATGAGATAACTCGAGTACTATAGTTTGTTTTATTTCTCCTCTTTCCAAACTGAAAGCTTCATAATTCTGATACATTTGATTTCTGATTAATCTCAATATTGCTTTTTCACAGCTTAACCTACAGAAAAATCTGTTCTATATTATTAGTTTTCTTATTACTGCTATTCATGATTCTCTGAGCACCCACCGTGCCTTTAGAACAGTACAAGATATAAAGATACACTGACAATTGAAGACAGAAAGGGAGAAATGAAAATGCCAAATGAGAGGGTGATTACATCTCCAAGAGGTAAATTTACCAGCATGTATGCACTTGCTTTTTATATTTCAATATTATGATCCTTATTATCTTTGAAAGGCACTTTTCAAAATAAGGAAGAAAGACTTGGGGTTAATCTGTGATTTTTTTTTTTTTTCTAAATATGATTTTAAAGCAGTCCTTTAAAGGAAAAGTTATGGTCCCAAGTGTTTGTATGTACCTTTTCCTCCAAGCCAAAAATATCCACTCCATGTAATTTCTGAGTATGGAAAATAAAATTAAATTTCTCAATTAGTCTGACCTTAGTTTCCCCCCAACCCCACTTAAAATATGGATATATTATCTTAATTTCCTTAAAAAATAATCATAGCACTCAGTAATATTTCTGAAATTATAAGCATAATGTACATTTTTAAAATTCTATTTTCTAAATCTTAAATTATCTTTATAATACTTAGGTTCTCCATTATTATAATTTTATGTGAAACCCTGGACTATAATATATATGAGGTATAAATTATGACATCTGTGAAATTAAGTACCTCAGGATAGCAAAGAAAATGTATAAAATATCAATGAATTTTAAATATCTAGATTTATTTATGAAATATTTTCTTTCACAGCAGAGATTTAGAAAAAAATGTTAAAATACTACTATTCATTCTAACCTATCTTTGCATGGAAGTTTAAAAAACTATTCAGCTGATGTTTTTGGTAAAGAAGCTGGTATTATTTAAAATGTGTAGCTTTGCAGAAATAATTATTCTTAAATAAGGAAGCAGTCTGGGATTCTATTTCAGTCTTTTTTTTTTTTTAATTCTGTTTTTGTTGATAGTGGCAGTTTGTTTGTATTTACTTTCAATTTTACTTTAAAAATATGGCATCTTGCTTAACATTCCCTTATATGTCATTAAAAAATCTTGAAGAAAAAATTAAACATATAAAATCACCTTTGCTAGTATAACATTAACAACTTGCAAATAAATGTCCCTCTTTTATTGCACAAAAATGTATTTTCTATTTTTATTTTAGTGACTAATTGTGATGCTATTTAAGTAATAATTAATTACACAAGACTTCTCTTCCTTTTGAAAGATTCCATGACCCCCAAACTCTGTGAAATTACGTAGCTTAAATATTCGTGATTCTGTCCAATAAATGTGAAAAATAAATTGACCAAAAATAGCTGGTTAGTAGTAGAAGGAGAGTTAGAACCAGATTCATAGTTGGTTAGTAATAAAAGGGAGACTAAAATCTAGGTTTTTCTGATAATATAAGCTTGGAACTAGTCGACTGTCCCAAGTGTTAGTGGTATTCTAAATGAAAGTAAAAGAAAAAATTGTTTATAAAACTATTTATAATTTAAATTATTTATTCCCAAGCATTTGTCTATAACAGGGGAACAACAACACACTGATTGAGTAATAACAGCTTCGGCCTTCCGGTTAGTCTGAATTCTGAAACTTGTTACGCTAAGAGAGCGCTAGAAGAATGACAGCCAGAGGAATCCCACTGCTGAATTTCACAAGCGGTCAGAAAATATTACATTCTCAGATCAGTCAATTCAACGTGATTAATTCCACAAAACCACATTTAATATTACCTTTTTTTCCTTTAAATTCAAGCAAATTCATAAGGAAAAAAAGTGGGGATTACAAAATTCTTAAAGGATTAGAAGCAAAAACGTACTTCAAAACCATCTGAGCTGTTTCTCAAACTGCATCAAGTAATCCGGTACAGCATACTTCTTACTTTAAAAAATTCTTATATACTCACCTCCAGATAATTTTATAGAAGTGGGTTAATATGATACTACACAGACTTGCACTTCGAACTTTCTCATTTTTTTCCTCCAAGACAAAACAAAAACAAAAACAAAAACAAACACAAACAAACAAACAAAAAACCAAAAACCAGCCATTCTTTATCCATAGCTCCCTCTGTAATAATAATAATCTTCGTAATTTTTTTAAAAAAAATTTTCTTTATTTATTTGGCAGAGAGAGAGAGAGACAGTGAGAGAGGGAACATGAGCAGGGGAGTAGGAGAGGGAGAAGCAGGTTTTCCTCGGAGCAGGGAGCCCCATGTGGGGCTCGATCCCAGGGTCCTGGGATCATGACCTGAGCCAAAGGCAGATGCTTGACAACTAAGGCCATCCACGCGCCCCATCTTCGTAATTTTTAAATTACGTTTTAATAGTCTTCGTAATTTTTCTCTATGCTTATTTAATGACAAACACACACATACACAGCAATGTTTGTCAGTTTTATAAAAATTGAGCCTATTGTGTACCTGTTTCTTGAGTTTCCTCATTCAACAATATCTAATGAAAATCCTCCAAATTAATGGATGTATTTGCAAGTCATTCCTTTTAATGGCAATATTTTATTCCACAGTGTGAAGGTTGTGGATATTACTAAATCTTTTTATTTTTTGTTTTTAATGTTTGTGTTCATGTGTTCTGCGTCTGCTCCTACAAACAACATTACCATGCTTATACTTTCAAATTTGTGAATGAGTTCTAACAGTTTTTATTTTTGAGTTATAGATTCCCAGGAGTAAGCCTGACACGCCAAAAAATATTCACATGATTAATTGCAGTAGATGCCAACAAACTGCTCTTTAAAAAAAAAAAAAATTCACTAACAACTCACACATTTTGTAGCAATTGGTGAGAATACTGCTTCCTCACATCTCTACCAATGACACTCTAATTTCTCCTAAATTGTCTATAAATTGATATTTTATTCTTTCTTTAATGTGATTCCCTGACTTCTATTGTATTTGAATAGCTTTTCATGTTTCTTGGCTGTTCGGATTTGCTCTTTTGTAAAATCCCTCTTTATTCTCTTTGCTTATATTTTATTGAAATTTTTGCCCTTTCTTTCTAATTTATGAGCTATTATTACAGAAGTTTACAACATGTTACAAATTCTTTTCTTTCAAATATATAAGCTTTGTATGAAATCTGCTAATGCTACCCTTCATCCTACAAAAGTATACATATACTTCACTTATATATTTCATGTTTCAACTATATATAGCTATATATATATTTATATTTATATATATAGGTCTATGTTTTATAACGTTAGTGCTCAAGACTTAGTTTTGAACATTTCCTTGACCCTTAGATTTTAATGGAAAATACTAAATTTTCTTGCTTTATTTCACTACCAGTTACATTTTCACTTAAAGTGGGATCAGTTTCCACATGCTCCTGTATTCCTGGAAGCAAAGGTAATATCAAATTGAATCATTATAGGAGTTTCATAGTGTTAACTGATAAAGCAAAGACACCATAGCTGTGCTTTCTCTTAATTGAAAATTATTAGATAATTATTCTTAACAGGAGCTTGAAAAAAAAGATGCCCAATTAAAAATTGAATGCATTGACTTTATAGAAAAATATTTGGAAAATTATAATTTTTATGATGTCTTCCCTTCCAAAATCATGGCCTCTGTTCCCATTTTTTAGATGTATTTTGATCTTTTTAAAATTTTCTTTATTAGAGACACTTTAATTTTTAATTAAAAGTATTCCTATATGCTTTATAATTTTTTAAATCACCATGAGTAAAATTTTTTCCATATACATTTTTGAGTGTTAATTACTAGAATATAGAAAATATATTTATCTTTTATACTTATCTTGTATTAAAGTCACTCACCTAATTATTTTACTCATTTTGGATTAATTCACCTAATTATTTCATTAATCCTTTCTTAAAGGATTAGAAGCAAAATGTACTTCGAAACCATCTGAGGGATTTCTCAAACTGCATCAAGTAATCTGGTATAATATATTTCTTATTTAAAAAATTCTTATATACTCACCTCCAGATAATTTTACAAAAGTGGATTAATGTGATTGTATTACACAGACTGTTGCACTGTAACCTCTTAGGTTTTCAGGATTATAGCCATATGAGAAAAATAAAGTTATATCTTCTTCCCCAATATTTCTCTAATTGTTTCCTTTCTTTTTATTGTTGTCCTAAGACTAGAAGACAATATCAGTTATCAGTAGCCTTATATCATTCCTGGTATTTAATTGTAATATTTTGGAGATTCGCTCTTAGGGCATTTTTGTAATATTTTGTTGTTGTTGTTTTGTTTCGATAAAGAGAATTTTATTGTCTTGAAGTATTTCTATACGCTATCACCCACTCACTCTTGAGTTCGATCAAATCATTTTTTTGCCTACCAAAATTGCTTTTGCCAAAGTGACCAATAATCTTCCAGTCTAATGATCGCTAGTCATTCTTCTGTGTACTTATTAACAGTATTTAGGTGGGTTGACATCTCCTTCTTCTTTGATATATCTTCTTCACTCAGTCTTCTTTGCCTTCTATTTCTCCTCAGTATTTCTCTTACTTTTCCCAACCTTTCAATGTTACACTGATCAAGGTTCAGTCCTTAATTCTAAATTTACTCCTCTGGTGATCTGATCTAAACTCATAATTCTAATAGTCATCTATTTGCAAAATACTCACACATTTTTATCTCCAGCCCAGACTTTCCTTCTAGGCTTTAGAAGAATGTATCCAACTGACGACTTGAATTATTATTTCAATAATAAACATCTGAAGTTCAACATGTTCTATAGTTAATAAATTGTGACTTTCTCCAAAGATATGTACCTAACCATTCAGCCACTCTGCTTTTTAGTACAATGTAGTCATAGTCTTATATGTGAAAGTAATGATACAGCTATAAAATTGGCCAGAGTTTTTAATAATGAATATGTACATTGACACAATATTTTTTGAGAAGAACTTTTCCAAACTAGGTATATTATTACTCCTTTCAAAATGTAGATTAAAGTTCCAGGAAGCAAATAAATCCATTTCCTGGTTAGGAATAAAAATACTCAAACAAAAATATTTGTCAATGTATCACTTGAGTTATCCTAAGAAAATAATCTTAAAATCAGCATTTTAGTGTGTCATGGAAATCCAAGGAACCAAAGTGTATGCACATGTATATATGTGTGTATGTTCCATAAAAGAATCAAAGTTTTGTATAATTTTAAAATAAAGCTTACAAGAAAAAGTGTAATTGTATTAAATATTCCTACTGAAAGTACAGAATAAATGCACTCTGAGTATATAAAGCCTTAGGTCTTCAAAAAGCAGAGCCTCAGTGTCTCATAGGAATAATAGAGACAGGTCACTTTCTTCTTTCCCAAGCTAGCCTGACTGTCCCCAAATTATACCAAAGTCATGAATTTACTCATTTCAACTCCTCTCCCACAAAACTTATTCATTTTTTGATGGCCTACTTTTCTTCACTAAAGAAGCTTTCTTTGACTGTATTACTTGAAGTCCCTACCTGCAATTTAGAACATGATTAGATTCATAAGACAGTATATTTTATATTAAATCAATTTTATAACAGGCATATTAGTCACATCACCTGAAACAAATTGCAATCTTCATAATGAGAAGTAGATGTTCTATTGTTCACCATATCCTATAGCACTTAATGTTTTAGAGGGTTCATAATTGGATAATATATAACACAAAACTAATTTTAAAAGCTATAATTGTTATAAAAATAAAAACAAAGTCCACATATCATTTAAATTCGATTCACCATTTCAACCCATTTCAAACTTAAATTTTATGATCCAAATTTTAATCTCAAGGACCTATAAAAGACCCTCCAGTTCACTCTTTCAGACGTATCATTAGTATAGGATCTATTTAAGACATATTTTAGAAGGTTTTCTCAGTGATGTTAAAATGCATCAAAGTATTAATTTCTATACTTTCATCTATTATGTCACAAAGGTAGTTCATTTACAGCTATATTTAAAAAAATACTCTGCTTTCCAAAGAAAAGGTAGAATAATTCATTTTAGGGTATACAAAAACATATTTTTAAATAAATCATAAAATTACATTTTATAATAAATTATGTATTTATTTATAATTACCAGTAAAGTATAAATAAATTTTTGTAATGGTATAAATTTCATAAATAAATCTCTTGCATATGGAAATGGGCAGTAAAAGAAAAAATATTACCATTAAAAACACTGTCCATCTTGCTCAAATTCCTAATGCATAATTTATTGTTTACATTACTATTCATATGCACAAAAGTGAGTCACTTAAGAATAAGAGTGGAGAATAAGGAGATTATAATGTTTGGGGAGGGTGAGGTTAAGCAGGTTGAAGCAAGTGAGGGGTCTTTGCTTTCAAAATCTAGAGCCAATAGAAAAGAGTGAAGGGGGGGACAAAAAAAAAAAAAAAAGAATTCCTTAAGTTGAAAGAAGGGATTTTTAGCAACAGGATTTGGAGTTATAAATTGTGCAATAAACTATTGCTGGTCCAAAACTTCAAAAAAAAATTTAAAAAGTGAATATGCTCTGTATGTATAGTGGGGGAAAGGGAATGCCAGGGAACCCAGGGAAATAAACTAAATTCTCTCACTGGGAAACACACACACACACACATACACACACACACACACAGAAGTAAATAGGAAAAGAAATGTGAGAGACATCAAAAGTTTAGGGAGGACATTAACTGGAACCAGAAGTGACTCAGAGAATCTAAGTCATTTGAATTCATAAATATTTTGGGAAGGGCCCTCCATGAACCAAGAGACAGAAGGCTGAGACAATCTCCTTTAAATCTTGAAGGAATGGCTGACTTCAACAGACATCAAGGTGACAATATTCATGAGAACCTATGGAGGGCAATACATTGGAGAGATTTTTAACAATACATAAATGAGAGTCTACCATGAAAGTCTTATCTATAAAGAAATGCGGCATGTACACACAACCCATCATGGTGGTAATAAAAATAAACATCATAGAAATCCAGAGGAGGAAAAAGTTTTTCATACTCTAAAATACTTTTTAATAAAGTTATGGTGTTAAACAATGGTAAGTGGATAGTATGGTAAGGTAAAAAAAAAAAAAGTCAAAATTAGAGTTGGTTGAGGGAAAAAAGGACTCTTGTTTTACAAATACTTATTTTTTTTCTAAATAGGTATGTTTTTAATCTTTTTTATTTTATAAGCTGAAATTTAATATCTGAAACTGCATACAAGAAAAATAAAGAAAAATGATGTTATTATCAGTTTTTTAAAAAAAGCATGTTTTGGTCAAGTATTCTCATATTGTTCACTCATATTTTTCTAATAGAATGTGTTATCACCTATGATGTAATAATGATAATAACGATGTGTACTAAATGCTCCTGAAGATGTCTTACATATTACCCTCACTTAATCCTCACAACAATCCTTTATATCATTTAATCTCTATTTTAGAAATGAGAAAACCAAGATACACAAACATTAAAACAGAAAACCTAAAATAGGTTTACACCCAGGAAGACTGATTTAAGACCTATACTCTTAATCATTGTACTGCTTTTTGTACAATATGTATCAAGACAGCATATATAGGCACTAAATTAAATTATTGTTTTCTTCTGCATCTATTATTGCTACTGACTATGATGATGATGTTGATGAGTTAGGAAGGATTTGCCAGATAACTAGAGAGAAAATCCAAAGCAAATTCTATTTTGGCCATTTATTCAGCCAATGCCGATTGCTATAGTCCAATCACACTGATTTATAGCAAACTCTATTAACTGTACAAGTACTGAAAGTAATGCACAGTCTTGATAGTAGTCTTAAAGTAGTCCTAATTTTATATACCTATCACAATAATTTTTATAAGGTAGCATTAAGAAATCTGATATGTAAATTTATTTTAAATATAATATCTCCTATAAAGTAGCCATATAAAATAATAGTTATTTAAATAATTATGAACAGAGAAAACATTTACTGAGATGATTTACTTTAATGATAGCCTCATACAGTATAGTATAGGATCTGTACTTTTTTAAGAGATTGTATTTATTTATTTATTTATTTTTGAGAGAGAGAGAGAGAGAGAGAGCGAGCACAAGCAGCGGGAGGAGGTAGAGGGAGAGAATCCTCGAGCTACCTGCTGTGTGTGGAGTCCTACACGGGGCTTGATCCCAGAACCCTGTGATCATGACCTGAGCCAAAGACTTAACCGACTGAGCCACCCAAATGTCCCTAGGATCTGCATTAATGATTCAGTGCTAAGTTGCTTACTTATTATTACATTTTATAAAAACAGATTAAATACCTTAGTTTTATGAATCATAAAATTGATGTTTCTTATGGACAATAGTTAACCTCTTTTTTTCTTAAATGCAGTTTTGGACAAATGCTAAATATATGCCAACATTTAGATTAATGCATAGATTTTCTCTCATATTTAGTTTCTGGTGATTCAAGGTAGAGTGAGTAAACAAACCTATGCTTAGGTGGAACCACCAATTTGAATAAGTTAACTGCTGGGGCACCTGGGTGACTCAGTTGGTTGGGCAACTGCCTTCAGCTCAGGTCATGATCCTGGGGTCCTAGGATCCAGCGGCACCTCGGGCTCCCTGCTCAGTGGGGAGTCTGCTTCTCCCCCTGCTCGTGCTGTCTCTCTCTCTCACTTGCTCTCTCTCTCTCTAAAATAAATAAAATCTTTAAAAAGAAATGAATAAGTTAACTGTAAACATAAAATCTATGAGGAATTGTTCAGTGATTATGCAAAGGGCCTGCTTGGCTCTCAGACGTGTCCTCTGGAAGGTGCTGCTACAACCTGTTGTGGTCAGATCTTGCACTTGTGTTGTCTCATCCTGTCCCTTGGGCACAGGGTTCTGCTTAGCCGCATCAGGGCTCTAGAAAGGCATGTTAGTAGCTTCTTAATTTTCTCCCACTTATTTTAATGATTTAAAAAGTGGGGTGCCTGGGTGGCTCAGTGGTTTAAGCCTCTGCCTTCGGCTCAGGTCGTGATCTCAGGGTCCTGGGATCGAGCTCCGCATTGGGCTCTCTGCTTGGCATGGAGCCTGCTTCCTTCTCTCTCTCTGCCTGCCTCTATGCCTACTTATGATCTCTGTCTGTCAAATAAAAAAAAAAAAAATCTTTAAAAAGTAACTTACTCAAATATAAAAAAACAGTTTAACTAATTAGAACTCACTTGTGATATTATTGAACTCATACCACTTACATAACTAAATAATACTATTTTAAACTATTTTATGTACTTTATCCACATAAAAATTATTTTAAAAATGTATTCTGCAGACAAAATAACCTTTAAAGTAAGAAAGAAGCATTTTCCATATATAAGAAAGAAAATAAATAAAATAAAAAGTTTCAACTATTTTTTATTCTTCAAATGCTGACATTTGAAGAATAAAAAATAGTTGAAACTTTTTAAAAACTGAAATACCTCGCAGACACTGTAAAAAAATGAAAAAAAAATTATTTCAAGTCCTAGAGTGTTTCCCTTTTTTTCCTAAAACTACTTGATTTTAAGGATCTCTATGGTTTATATTGAATTGTAAAATTGGTATTCAAAATATAATCATGATTTATAGGTCTGAAAATATATTTTAGTTGTCATTATGAGAATACCTATGTTTTGTCACTAGTTTTAAATTTACATTCCAAGACACCAAGGTATTTTTATTCATCATGCTTATTATTGCCATTAAAATTATGATATTAGGTAGAATCTAATTTGACTAAGAGATGCTTGATTTCTTTCACAAACTGTTCATTTATTTTTAAGCACTGAAAATGCATTTGGCGGCACTTTCCAATGTTAATTTTTTTCTAACATTTTTATGGAAAACTATATATTTAGTTTGACATTCACTAATTATTTTTAAAGCATATGTTATGATTTTAGCTCTACATGATGAGAGTTAATGACTTTTTGAATATCTGAATATAATACGATTTTGATTAAACAGACAAAATTATCTTTTATCAGAGGAAATAACTTGCAACAGCCAGGCTTTGTGTTGAGTTGGGAGACCCTCCTCAGTTGTTTTGTGTTCTCGTGTACAGCCAGGGACTGAATTAATGTGCTGTGCACACTTAGGCCGACCTCTGAAAGACAAATGTTGAGTGCATCGAGAGGCCCCAACCTCTTCAGGACTAAAAGAATTTTCTGACTCCAACATTTCCAAATCAGATAGCTGAAAAGAGCAACATCATTTAAAGATGCGTCTGAGATCAGTGGAAGTCCATTTCCCCTCTTCCATCTCTTCCTTTCAAGAGCAGGAGATGGAGTCTATTTCTCAGAAGTTGGAAAAAAAAAAAAAAAAGAAAGAAAGAAAGAAAGAAAACAAATGCAACTTTGCCTTAGGAAGTCTAAATTACTTACATGTAACCTCAGAGTCGTTCAGTTTCCTAATAAAGCCTAGACAGTGCCCGTGGAACACGGACATGGTGGTGCATGAAGAGAAGGCCTCTTCAGGGTTTATTCACCTCTGCATCTGTTGATATTACATGGCCTTGAAGTCTCTAGAGTCTGCATGTACCTTTATTTCTTTTTGGTGTGTTTGGATCTCTGCCTGTTTACTACAGCGCTCATGCTGCATGAAAAGAAGCCGGCTGGGATGTTTTATCTCTTGTCTGAGCTTGCTTCAATTAAATTAATGGACCCATTCAGCGCACTCTTTCCCCTTTCAGATGCACCCCTGATGAATACATTAAAAAGATCTTAAGTCTCAAGATGGTACATCATGGTATTAGCCAGGGCACTCATTTCCCTCTGCCTTCATTTTCTGTAAATCAAATAATTAATGAGATCTCCACCTCAATAAAGCACTTCATCAATATTTTGTGGCAAAGGAAAAAAATGCCCTCTTTGCTTGTAGGAGAGCTTTTATCTCCATCTGTGTAGGATTTTGTGGGCAAATGTAGTAATACTGAAATGACAAAATATTGACTGATTCTTACAGTTTGTTCTTCAGAGCTGAGGAGGCTTAGTTAAAGGCTGTACATACTGTTCAGCCGAGAAGCAAGTGACAAGCTTGTCAATATGCTGTGGATGTTTTGTACTCAATATTTAAGATGTAAACATCAAGTGGGACAAATTAGTTTTGCCGAAGTTTGATGTCACTTGATGGGGATGGAGTGTAGGTTTAATACGGAGAGCACATTTTTTTAAAGTGAATAATTATGTGTGTGGCAATATTTAATTCAATTTATTTATTTTTCTTACATTTTAGGATATTTTGTCTTTTAACAGAATCAACTGCTCTCAACTTAATCTTTCAGTTCAAAAATTTCACCAAACGTGACTATAGCAGGTCCATTTTAACTTGTTGCATGAGAAAACCCTTTTTTACAGACTGCAGGAGCTACATATTAAATTAGAGAAGGAAAAAAATTTGCTTGTTTTGTGCAATGCTCAACAGCTGAGCTGGCAGCCATTTCTCATTTCTGTGCAGAGGTGACACCATAAAAGTTTTGAATATTTCTTCTTCTCATTCATTTATACAGATAGAATGTCAATCAGAGATACAGGTTCGCTTTCCTGAAATGTTTAAATTTGCATTCGGATGGATATCAATAAACCACATTTGATGTTCCCTGAACATCTAATGTCAGTCAATATGAGTCATAGCTTAAATGGGAATTGAGTGTGGAGAGAAGGAAGAAAAGAAGGGATGAGTTGAAGATAATGAGAGAGAGTGGGGTGGGGGAGAATTTAAATCTAATTCATACTGCCAGATATTAAGCTCAATTCAGTTTATCCGAATCACTATCACCCAAAATTCAATTTGTAAACTACTAAAGGGAGGGGATGATGTAGCCCTTGTCCTTGAGGATTAT
>NW_019154089.1:40781274-40927938 GCF_002288905.1 Enhydra lutris kenyoni | reverse complement strand
GGATTCAAGCAACAAATTTTAAAGCAAGAGGAGACCTAACACATAAATATAAGCACATGAATGGGAGCATGGAGGAATTGCAGAATACTCAGAGGTTTGTTGCTTTCATTAAAATAATTAGAGGCAGTTAGAGTAGGACTCGGAAAGACTCATGAAGAAAGGGAAATTTGATAGAGAATAAGCACACTCATCTGGAGGTCTACAAAGGATGAGGGCCATCTTCGGATTCAAGCAACAAATTTTAAAGCAAGAGGAGACCTAACACATAAATATAAGCACATGAATGGGAGCATGGAGGAATTGCAGAATACTCAGAGGTTTGTTGCTTTCATTAAAATAATTAGAGGCAGTTAGAGTAGGACTCGGAAAGACTCATGAAGAAAGGGAAATTTGATAGAGAATAAGCACACTCATCTGGAGGTCTACAAAGGATGAGGGCCATCTTCAGGAAAACTAAGAAGTTGAATAATAAATGATTCTAGCTATTGTGTCAGGACAATTTCTTTTCATAGCCAGTAATGATTGAGCCATGAATCCAATATTTATTTATAGAATATATTTAAACTTTATTTCAAGGCCTTATAATTAAGATAATATTTACATATCTACAGCCAGACAGGTGACGCAAGGTTAATAGTTCAGTCAGTCCAGATCGTACAGTGTCTGCTAGATGAGGTAGACACCCAAATATGAGTCTTTTGTCATTTACTGTTTTTTTTTCAATTAAATTTGTACTTGTAGAGAATTAAAATTCCACATTCACCCTTACCACATCAGTGACAAAAAGAGTGGAGGAAAAAAGTGAAGATAGAAAATTCACAACAGATATTTGAGAAAGCTGAAATCCACAAGTTAAAATTTTAAGAATATTTTTGAGAGATATAGTGACTACTGTGTAACAGATTGATAAAAGGCATAGAATCCAGTTTATAATTTGCCCTCCAAATAAAATTGTTAATTTGAGATCAAACTAAGGTGAAGTGATTTATAAATGCTAAAGGAAAAATATGGGCAAAGAGAAATAATTTAAAAGAATTAAAAAGGGTGTTTAAAACTGCCAGTTACCTCAGAATTAAGACCAAGATTGTAAACATAAAGATGGACAAAAGAGGAAATAAAAGAGGATGATGTACCAGTCATGAATTTTTATGCATAAAGGGGTAAATATCCAAATATCTACAAGTGCTAGAAATTGAAATAAAGCAAAAAAAAAAAAAAATCCTAGATGTAGAAAGCTTAGGACATTTCACTCAGTCTTAATTAAATTTCAAAATTAATATGAATATAGAATATCTGGAAATATAATTTAAAAGTTTGACTTAATAACTACATAAAATACATGTTGTTCCCTAAAAATAACACCCTTATGGAAAAGTATATGAAAAATTGACCATGTATTAACCTAAAAGAAAGATACTGATAAATTTTGAGGAGCAAATGTGAATTTACATCATCATCCCACTATATAATGGAACTTAAACCCCAAGTCAATATCAGAATATTAAAAAAACCCACATACTTGGAAATTCTCTGAGATTTTTAAAAGAAGTATCATCTCCCAAACAAATCAGAACAATAATAGCAAGTCTCTTGGATTAAAAAAAAAAATACTAATAAGTATTACTACATTTTACCCTGAACCAGCTCATGTCCCCAGAGCCTATATTTTTAATTAAGATTTTTATACAATTTTTTCCTAAATATTGAGTAGATAAAACCTGCTTATAAACTATAAAGGCTTATAATCCAGTAAAACACATCAATTTAAGGGAGAAAATTAACTTTACATGGGAATTTCTGTGTGTAACCTCCCCTGATCCTTGATGGAGTTTCTTCTGTTATCTTCAGTTAACCACCGTATTAAACTTTTATCATTCCCTGACTTTTTGAATATTTTCAGCATACACATTGGTATTACAAATTATATATTTAGCTGTATATGTATTGAGCATTATATGAATGGAATGATACGAAATCCCTGACTTGCATTTTCACATTTTGTCAAGGTCTGGTTGTGTTTAGCTGAAGTGAATTCATTTTTGCTGCTTCACAGCAAGCCATACCAGAGTTGATATATGTATTTTTCTGTTGATGGTTATTTGGGTAAAGTCCAGATACTTGCATTTGCAACAATGTTGCTATGGACATACTTGTCTTCTGGTATACATAAAAATTGTTCTACTAAGATACTACCTAAGAATTACAGTTAAAGAGAGGATAATGTTTAATTTGCTTTGTTGATATTTTTTTAAACGTGTTTCCTGTCTTTAGGATTGCCCCTTCTAAAGAAAGATGATTGATTTAAGTATCACTAAGATCCCTTACTTCATGTTTCCACATTTGATACATCCCCATATCCTGAAATATTCTTTCCATATTATGTGTCAAAATAATACTTATTTTCTACTTATAAAAATAATTAATGCTCAAAGTAAAAAAAAATTGAAGTCCATAGAAAAGTAAAGATTTAAAGCAAAAAATTAACTCACATATATAAATGTATATATAAATGTACACATAAATAAAATGAATACTAATTCCTAGAAATGCAATGACTGAGTCAAACCTTTTTAATGGCAAACTCTCCTGGCTGTAAAGAACCGTCTTACTTTCACCCTGCTGCTGTTAAAAATTACCACAAACTCAGTGGTTTAAAACAACACAAAAATTTACTATCTTGCATTTCTGGAAGTTGGATGTCTGAAGGGTACCAACAGGCCCCCATTTCTTCTGGAAACTCTGAGAGAGTCTGTTTCTTTGCCTTTTCCAACTTCTAAAGACTACCTACATTACTTAGCTCATGGCCTCATATTTCTTCTTCAAAACAAGCAATATAACCTCTTTGAATCTCTTTTTCTCTCTGACCTTCCACCTCCCTTCTGTGTAAGGACTCTTATGATTATATCATTCATATCTGGATAATTATCCTTCCTCATCTCAAACTCCTTAAATTAATCACATCCGAAAATTCTTTTTGCTTTGTAAAGTAACATATTCACAGATTTCAAAATTAGGAGATAGACATTATTGGAGGACCATAATTCACGTAGTACCTTCTGAGCAATCCTTGTTCTGATCAGGCCATAAAGGGGAAGATCAGTAATAATCAAAAAGCTCAAAATTGAATCTTTTCTTTAAAGGATTCTCTTCACTTATAGTTAACAAAGCAGACTTCTTCATAAGCCTATGGACATTGCATGACAATGGGTTTCTGTACAGTATCTCCACACCTTTGGAAGGAGACTCAGATGATATATAGCCCACTACCATATCCAGTTTCCTCCATTACTGGCTTTCTGAAAAGGGGGGTTACCTTACTGCTAACCTTGAGATGATTAGAATGCAATTCTTCTTGCTTAGATTAACAAAATCTTTGTTACACTATGCATACTAATTTATCTACGGCAGGTGTGGTTTATCTGTATCTGACACTTGTATCCAAATGTGTTTTATAGTTAGAAGGCTCCATTGTTTAAAAGTTGACTTTAAAGCTTTGGCAAAGCTTGAAGGCAAATCTCATTTGCCTCAATATTAGTGAAGCCATTTATGCTGTAAGTAAAACTTGTCCTCATACTTGGTCAAATTTACAAAGCAAATATGTTCACCTTTTGCTACCTAGGTCAGCTCAGAGTCAATGTAATCTTTTATGCTGTAGGAAGCTAAATGATTCATTTTTAAAGCAAAAGAGAAATATTGTCTCTATTAGGATGTCAAAAGGCAGCTTATCTGATGTATTAATAAACAAAGCCAAATGGTCTTCTCCTACATATTTACTCATCCTAGAGTCAATCACTCAGCTGAATTTATTATAACTGCTAGGGCTTAGTTAAGAAGACATTTAATTATGAGACACATAATTATCACAATGTTTGCCTAAATGGGATAATGAAATATATCTTGCATAAATATTAGTATAAATATGAACAGCTGTAGCAGAAAAGGATAAAATTATACTAACAAAATATTCTGTAATTAAATAAAAAGGTTTTGAATATTTTAATGAGTAAAGATCCAGAAGAACTAACTTTTTAAAAATCAATTACTGATAAAGTATGGGCAATGAGAAATGGCCAGCAGAGAAGACACTGAAGTCTCTCAAATTGTTGACAGTATATTATAACCTGAATCTTATTTAAAAAGCTTGTGGTTAACAAGATGGCCCAGACTCGCTTTTGCTGGCTCCTTCCCTCTAAATATATCAAAGTATCCTGTAAATAATTCTATATATAATCATAAATGGACTCAGAACTCTGAGAAATGTAAAGCCAAAGATGGCATCACGGCTCTGAGTTCCCCGAGTTTTCATTTCTCACAGATTCCAAACTGGGCACCAGCGAGGCTTGCCCTGGAAGCAATAAAGGCAAGAGACAAAACAAACCAACAAAAGTATCTGCTTTCTTCAGTGAAAGGACCAGGAAAGAGACAGCCTACCAGAGATCTCAATGGGAGAGCCACTTCACAACCCCACCCAGGTCACAGAGGGCTCAATCAGCTACAGCCACAGAAGTGAGGCCAAACACAGAGATGTATCCTTTGCCCCAAACTTTAGCCCAGTGACAGACCGGATCCATGCAGCAGCAGAAATGGAATAGGGACCCACCTCCTGTCTCATATCTGGGACATCGCTGCCCAGTCCACCCCAGCAGCAGAAACTGCAATCTGCCTGCAGCCCCACATCTGCACGCCAGCAGGCCTGATCTATAGAAACCCTCACGTGGCTGGGTGTCTTCTGGCCCTCCATCTTTGATTTCATGAAACTAAACTTCTCGAGATTTTTGTGTTTTTAAAAAAATTAAGTTAGGTCTAGTTATGCAACATTTAGTTCTGACAACGGGAAAGTTTATAGGCATTTAAGAGAGAAAAGGAAGACTAAACTATTTACATAGAAAAATCATTTAAAATATAAAACAAAGTCAGATCTAATTAAATCATATTCTTTATTTCCAATACCACTTAGAATCAAGACACATTATGATAGATGAGACAAATTATCTCATGAGAAGTTGATACGTGAAAGAACTGAAGGTCTTATCACATCTTCAGAGACAGAGAAAGGGAGAAGCTTGGATCTCCCATGTCTGAAGTACAGATGATTACTCTAAGTCAGTAAAGGGAAAGCAGTAAAGAGAAAGATCCATTTGACACAGGGACAAGAATTTCATTTAGCCCTAAGGAAATAATTACCAGGAAGGAGATATATATATATACATATGTTTTTTAACCACCAATGTAACCATTACTTTGAACATTACTTTGAAGCTAGGTTATGTCTCTATTTTCAACCAAGAGCTCAAACTGATACAGAGAATGCGTGAAGTATTGGGATAGAAAGAAAAACACATGTCACTGGAAGAGCAAAGGTGGAGTTGCTATGAATGTCGTGCAGTGTGTGCACTGCACAAAGGACCCAGATGAAAGGGCATATGGGGTTAGTAAGATTTAGCCCATAAACCACATGTACCTTGTACTCTAATGCAAGTCTGCAGCTACCAAAGAGAGAGACATTCTTCCACATTGCAACGTCACTGTTCACCAAACCATGTACTTACCGGACTGCATCTTCTAGAGGGTAACCTTTTTCTTCTTTTTGCAAAGGCACCATAGAAGCTAATGATAGACCCGGGAAGAATTACACAAAATGAGCATTAAGAATATGAACAAAATAACCAAAAAGAAAATATCAATCTCCAGGTGTTTCACAGCCATAGCACTTAGAAAACTGAGAGTCACACAGGAAAAATTGATGATTCCCACCAAGCCTTATCTCAAACCCTAAGGAAGCTTTGGATATCAACTTGGTGTCTTTTGTGTTAACTCCTCCTATGACTGATCTGGCCTAATGCCATTAACCATTAAATTCATTAACCATCTTTACTCTGACAAAATGTTTCACAAGCACAATTTTGATCCTGTTTTATCTGTGCTAGTACAGAGCATCCAAGCCATTCTTCTGGCCCAGTTTTCTGTAGAGTAAGATTTCTTGGCTGCTTGATCAAAATTATAGGCATGGACTTCTGTTTGCTAAAGAATAGGGCTTCAAAATGGAAAAAGATCCAAGGATGACTAAATTAATTACCATGAGAGAAATTTAGAGCTGCTTAAAGCTGAAAATACATCAGAAAAGTAGAAATAGGGGACAAGAATTTTTAAAAGTGGGGGCGGGGAGAATACATGATGGAATTCTGACTTGGAAAGATCTAAGAAAATCAGACTTTTTTTTTTTTTTTTTTTTTTTAAACCCAGTGTTCTGCAGGGTTTAGGAATATGGCTGGTGAAAAAACCCTTAGGGTTAGTCTTTGCACCATACGATAGTATTCTTTGGATCCCCTTGCAAGACTTGGATATAGAATTGTAAAACTTAAAAAAATTTTTTTTCCAATAATCTTTTTCTTGAAGTATAATTCACAGAAGTGCAGAGATACAAGTATATATTTATGTAAACACAACCTAAAATCAGGAGATAGAAAGTTTTTATTTATCCTGTATATTTTCATCCAATTGCTGTCAACTCCTAAAGAACTGAATACAGTTATGATTTCTGTAACTATAATTTAGTTCTGCCTGTCCTACAACATTATATAAGGAAATTCTATAGTCATATTGTTTTGTATCTGGCTTCTTTTTTCTAATCTAGATTGTTGCATATATCAGTAATCCATGTCATCTTATAGACACTGACTTATACGAATATTCCATTTCAAGTTTGACTCTAATAAGAACAAAACTGCTATAAATATTTTTATACAAATCTTTTGGTGGACTTACGTTTCCATTTCTTTTGGAGAAAATTCCTAAGAGTGGTATGGCTGGGTTATGGGGTATTTGCAAAATTAATATTATAAAAATATGCCAAGTGATTTACATTACTACTAAATATCTCACATCACCACCAACGATGGATGAGAGATCCAAAGTTCCTCCTCATTCTTGCCAAGGCTTGGGTATGCCAAACTTTCAAATTTTATTTAGTGGTATATAATGATATTTAGTGGTATATAATGATATCGCAATATCATTTTAATTTGTTATTTCCCCGATGATAAATAATGATGAGAGCACTCTTTTCTGTGCTTATTGGTCATCACTATATCTTATTTCATGAAGTAGCTGTTTAAGTTTTGTTCATTTCTATATCGAGATTCTAACTTTTTATTACAGATTTTTAGGGGTTATTTATCTATTTTGGATACAAACCTTTGTCAGATATATGTACTGAATTTAGTTTCTAAGTCTTATGGCATTTTAAGAAATTCTCTTAATCACCTTGTAATGAGCAGAAATTTTTAATTTTGAGTAAGTCCAATTCATTAATTTCTTTGTTTTATTGCCTTTGATATCCTATATTATCTTTATTTTCCTACAATATGTGGTAAAGATCTTTATGCAAAAAACCCTCTATATTTTTACTTTAGATTCAGAATCATGATTCATCTGAAACTGCTTTTTGTGTATGGCATAAGGTATGGATCCAGGTTTGTTTGTTTTTTTTCCCCACACATTATGCAGTTGTCCCAGCATCTTTTGATAAAAAATGTTTACTTTTCCAAATTGAACTACCCTAGTACTTTCTTGAAAATCGATTGAAAAAAATACACACATACACATATAGGGGTACAAACTGGACTTCATTTAAGTGAAGAAACAGGTATTTACCTTTTTTTTTTTCTTTTTTTGAGAGAGAGGAAGGAGGGGGAGGAGCATAAGGAGAGGGGACAAGAGAGAAATAAGCAGGCTCCGTGTCCAGCAGAGCCTGACATGGAGCTCAGTCTCATAACCCTGAGATCATAACCTGAACTGAAATCAAGAGTTAGACGCTTAACTGACTAAACCATCCAGGTGCCCCAAGAAACCAGGTATTTCCAAATATCTCCACACCTACCACAACAGGCCTTACTGCTTGGCCACGCCTTACTGAAACCCTCTTTCCCAGAGAGAGCATCCTGGAGCCTGACAGTGAATGGGGGAGCTTCAAATGAGCCCTAAATCTGCCCAGAGCCAGGACTTGGCCTGGCCTCCTCATCAGCATGGGGCCTGGGGGCTTCTGGGTTTTATTCTCTTGTGAAACAGAAAGTGTTGTGCCATTTGAAACGCATTTCCAGGTTCTGTATTCTGTTCCACTGATCTATGCATACGTCCTTATGCCAATACCTTATGTTAAAGCACGGAGCAGTTGTTCAAACTTGCGTTCAGTCTGTCTTCTTTCCCATTTTTGCTTTCAACGATGAGTCTCACACCACATACGTACAAAGCAGGAGTCCATTTGCAAGTCTGGGTGCCTCCTTTCTCTGTGTCTTCCTCCTTTTCAGAATTTTGACCTTAATTTATATTGGCCACGGAAGTCCCAAACTGACCTCTGACTCCTTATCCTATACAACATCTATTTTTCTGTTTGAGGCTAATTTTCCATGCAAAGAAAGAACTAACGAATGCCCTCAGTAGAGAAGCTTAATAAACGTGTAATTCACTCAGTATGCTTATCTTCTTTCAAAGGTTTTATCTCTTCCTGTTTCTGTCTTACACTGGTTGCTCTCTAGTACCTTAAAAGAGAGATTTTCCTTGTATAAATATTTGTTGAGACTTTTAAATTATTATCCATAAGAGGCTTGCTCTGAAATAAGTTAATTCTCCATTCCCAAGAGCAGAAACTAAAATCATTTAAAATACTTCATAAATAATAAAACATGTAATGCAATCTTATAGTTAGGTGGTATATGAGATGGTCCACTTTTATGTAGGGTACATTTTAGAAGTTACTATTTGAATTTTCCACTTAATATGTAACATTTAACTGATCCACAGATAATTTTCTTACTGCAACAACATGCCAAGAGCTCTCATCATGCTGAAATGGAGGTTAAATTTATGGTGCAACAGAATTGCAGTTGAAAACACATAAGCATAATGGCTTTTAGAATAGCACCTCAAAGTCAGAGAGAAACTGGAGATTTCTCTGTGTTTAAAATGATAATTTTAGAGAAAATGCTCAGTTCAGAATAGAATATACCATATGAAGTATTCAATTTTGCAGTTATATAAATTCACAAATTGGAAAAGCTCATGAGACTCTCCTATAGAATTTTCAATTAGAAATTTAAAGTTTAGCCTAACCTTCATAGACTCCCATTTTCTTAAGAAAAGTAAAAGGTGGGGAACCTGGGTGGCTCAGTCAGTTAAGCATCTGACTTTGGCTCAGGTCATGGTCTCAAGGTCCTGGGATTGAGCCCTGTGTCTGGCTCCCTGCTCAGTGAGGAGTCTCCTTGCCCCACTGCCTGTACCCCACCCCCAACCCAGCTCATACTCTCTCACTCTCTCTCAAATAAATAAAATCTTCAAAAAAAGGAAAAGTAATGTAAAGTAAATGTGCAGCTGTCATGCTCAGTCTAGTTCAAGACATTTTACTCATCTTTCCTGAATCATTCTGGAACTACTAGAAAATAGATTGTCACTGAGAAACAATAGATTGTGCAGCCCCTACAACTATAGGTAAAATTGCATTGTTGTCTTGTTACAAGATCTAAAAAATTTATGAAGAACACTTTTCCATGGATGAAAAGAAAGTATTGTAACTGGTTGGAAAATGCTACTGAAATGCTTACTGGAGCAGGTCTCAGAGTTTGAAATATGTGGGAGAGCAAGTGAGGTTTTTTACTTCTAGCATTAAAACATATATATTATTTTCTCAAATTTCCAAGTACTTCTGTTTCTTTGATGGACAGTTTGACCCCCTACAAATCATGTATTTCATGGTGGAGAGTTTTTAGGATCCTTACAGGATACAACTGCATTTCTAGGTGAAAACTATTGTTCTAAGGGTTTTATGCTTTAAAGGATTTTGTAGCAGTTTAGCTACAGAGATGGGGTACTGTTTTGATAACTAGAACAAAAGCAAAACAACAATAAAAACAAAAACCACAGGATTCAGGCAAATAAGACACCTGGATGGCCAGTAATTTTTTATGGGGCTTAGAAATCACCAGCAGTAGAGGGGATCCTATATTTCAAATATCACTGAAAACAGTTAGAGATGAGGAAAAGAAACATATCCTCATGGAAACTCTCAGAGAATGAGATATCTGAGGGATCATGGGCTTGAGACATCCAAATACTCAGGGACATGAAATGCATGCAGACATAACTCACTTTTCTTGCATCATATATCAACATTCAAGGTTGTAATAGGCAAGGATAAATACCATCACTCAAACAGAAGATAAGATCAGAAATATTTTGATTTAGGAATTGCACCCCCTGATTTGTTTGTTTTTATTGAGAGACAACATTGATCACAAAGGAATTACTTTATCTAATAGGGTACAAATCTCATAATGTCCCAGAGAACCCTCAGACAGTGTAAGAGTGATTGAATCACAAACCAAAACTTCCTAGAAATTTTATGAATTAGAATACCGAGGTCCCTGCTTTATTTAGTTGCAAAAAAAAAAAAAAAATGGAATAATTAGTAGCAACTCCGTTCATGATAAAAAAGGATTCTTTTTCATTCTTTGTATTTCTTCTTACAGAAGAATTAGCTCTAGTGATTTTGGGAAGCATTAAACCCAGCTTCAGATATGTTTGCTTCTCCAATAGCTCAAATTTCCTAACATCTGCTTTGGCTGAATTACACCAAGAGACACAGCAAGATGAATTGCACAATTTTCCCATCCACATCTGGGAGGAACCCAACTTCAACCTGGTGAACAGGGTGGGTGGGAAAGGTGAGGGAAATGAAGAACAAGTAGCAGCTTGGCTGTGGAGAACTTTTGGGTGGCAAAAAATACAAATTGTTCTTGATTTTCAGGAGATGATGGTTATTTAACAGAAACAAAAGATAAGTATTTTAGGACTCTTCCCAATCAGAAATGTGAAAGAGCAGCTGTTCAAAGAAAATGATAGCCTGAAAAGGTAGGAAAATGGAACAAGGGTTAGAAAGCAGGGAAAATAATGGGAAAATATTGAGGTTAGGAGTTTGGGTAGGAATTTGTAATGAGAAGGTAAAAAGCAGAGAATTTCTTTTATGGATTGCCAAAAGAAATGAAGACGATATTTTAATATTATACTGAATGTCATGCATGATATTGTTTTTCTGGGTATTGAACTGGTATTTTGCTTGAACGTGATACTGATCTAACACAGACCACATGGTAGCTCATTTTTTATCTGAGTTATGTTAAACCTATTCTACTTATTCTTTCAAAAAAATATACATTGGGGGTGCCTGGGTGGCTCAGTGAGTTAAAGCCTCTGCCTTCTGCCTGGGTCATGATCCCAGGGTCCTGGGATCGAGCCCCACGTTGGGCTCTCTGCTCAGCGGGGAGCCTGCTTCCTCCTCTCTCTCTGCCTGCCTCTCTGCCTACTTGTGATCTCTGTCAAATAAATAAATAAAAAATCTTTAAAAAATATATACATTGACAGTAACCCCTGGGTGATGGGAATATGATGACAATTCCTAACCAAATATAGCTGAACATTTATAGACACATTAACAAATTTGCCTTTAATTATTTGCAGACCATGGCAACATAAATTATACGTATAGCTGGCATAACAGTAGTTATTCTCATTGTAAATTAATAAATTTCAGACCAGTTTCCACCACCATGAGATTTTTATTTATTATGATGTTATTAGGACCTTATCATCTCTTAAGAAGATTATTTGTTAAGCTTTTCACATAAGATACCACATTTATATAGAAGCATACAACTTTATTATAGGAGTAGTACTATAATAATACCATGTTTCATAAGTCTACTATGAGGCAGTAACTCCAAATTACTTTAATCAAACTATCTCATTTAATAAAAACATAAACACAATGATTCTAAAGGTAATATTGTTATTGTACCCATTTCATACAGGAGAAATTATAGCTATGAATTTTATTATTATTCCTAATGTTACTCCATAACCCATATATACTATTCCTATCACCACTATGCCATATTTTTCTGCACAGATCAAGTCTTAAATAACATTGTTGATGGACCTTCAAAGTGGGAGCTTTAACTGCATTGTTGATGGACCTTCAAAATCCTGGTGATATTTATATTTCCATAAGCAAGAAAAAGCTGCCAGGGAGTGTCACACACATGAATCTTCAAGAAGGTATTCTAATACCCTTAGCGATTTGGGGTCTCTTCTGGTTCCATACAAATTTTTGGATTATTTTCTCCAGCTCTTTGAAGAATACTGGTGGAATTTTTATTGGAATGGCATTAAAAGTATAGATTGCTCTAGACAGTATAGACATTTTAACAATGTTTATTCTTCCTATCCAAGAGCATGGAATGGTCTTCCATCTTTTTGTGTCTTCTTCAATTTCTTTCATGAGTGTTCTGTAGTTCCTTGAGTACAGATCCTTTACCTCTTTGGTTAGGTTTACTCCCAGGTATCTTATGGTTCTTGGTGCTATAGTAAATGGAATCGGTTCTCTAATTTCCCTTTCTGTATTTCCATTGTTAGTGTATAAGAAAGCCACTGATTTCTGTACATTGACTTTGTATCCTGCCACGTTACTGAATTGCTGTATGAGTTCTAGTAGTTTGGGGGTGGAGTCTTTCGGGTTTTCCATATAAAGAATCATGTCATCTGCGAAGAGAGAGAGTTTGACTTCTTCATTGCCAATTTGGATACCTTTTATTTCTCTTTGTTGTCTGATTGCTGTTGCTAGGACTTCTATGTTGAACAAGAGTGGTGAGAGTGGGCATCCTTGTCGTGTTCCTGATCTCAACGGGAAGGCTGCAACCTTTTTCCCATTGAGGATGTTATTTGCTGTGGGTTTTTCATAGATAGATTTGATGAAGTTCAGGAATGTTCCCTCTATCCCTATACTTTGAAGCGTTTTAATTAGGAACGGATGCTGGATTTTGTCAAATGCTTTTTCTGCATCAATTGAGAGGACCATGTGGTTCTTCTCTCTTTTCTTATTAATTTGTTCTATCACAGTGATTGATTTGCGAATGTTGAGCCATCCTTGTAGCCCAGGGATGAATCCCACCTGGTCATGGTGGATAATCTTTTTAATATGCTGTTGGATCCTGTTTGCTAGGATCTTGTTGAGAATCTTAGCATCCGTATTCATCAGTGATATTGGTCTGAAATTCTCCTTTTTGGTAGGGTCTTTGCCTGGTTTGGGGATCAGGGTAATGCTGGCTTCATAGAAAGAGTCTGGACCCCGAATCGCTAAGGAAATGTTGAAAAACAAAAATAAAACTGGGGGCATCATGTTACCTGATTTCAAGCTTTACTACAAAGCTGTGATCACCAAGACAGCATGGTACTGGCATAAAAACAGACACATAGACCAGTGGAACAGAGTAGAGAGCCCAGATATGGACCCTCAACTCTATGGTCAGTTAATCTTCGACAAAACAGGAAAAAATATACAGTGGAAAAAAGACAGTCTCTTCAATAAATGGTGCTGGGAAAACTCGGCAGCTATATGTAGAAGAATGAAACTCAACCATTCTCTTACCCCGTACACAAAGATAAACTCAAAATGGATAAAAGACCTCAACGTGAGACAGGAATCCATCAGAATCCTAGAGGAGAACATAGGCAGTAACCTCTTCGATATCAGCCACAGCAACTTCTTTCAAGATATGTCTCCAAAGGCAAAGGAAACAAAAGCCAAAATAAACTTGGGACTTCATCAAAATCAAAAGCTTCTGCACAGCAAAGGAAACAGTCAAGAAAACAAAGAGGCAACCCACGGAATGGGAGAAGATATTTGCAAAGGACAGTACAGACAAAAGATTGATATCCAGGATCTATAAAGAACTCCTCAAACTCAACACACACAAAACAGATAATCATATCAAAAAATGGGCAGAAGATATGAACAGACACTTCTCCAATGAAGACACACAAATGGCTATCAGACACATGAAAAAAATGTTCATCATCACTATCCATCAGGGAGATTCAAATTAAAACCACATTGAGATATCACCTTACACCAGTTAGAATGGCCAAAATTAGCAAGACAGGAAACAACATGTGTTGGAGGGGATGTGGAGAAAGGGGAACCCTCTTACACTGTTGGTGGGAATGCAAGTTGCTGCTGCCACTCTGGAGAACAGTGTGGAGATTCCTCAAGAAATTAAAAATAGAACTTCCCTATGACCCTGCAATTTGCACTACTGGGTATTTACCCCAAAGATACAGATGTAGTGAAAAGAAGGGCCATCTGTACCCCAATGTTTATAGCAGCAATGGCCATGGTTGCCAAACTGTGGAAAGAACCAAGATGCCCTTCAACGGATGAATGGATAAGGAAGATGTGGTCCATATACACTATGGAGTATTATGCCTCCATCAGAAGGGATGAATACCCAACTTTTGTAGCAACATGGACGGGACTGGAAGAGATTATGCTGAGTGAAATAAGTCAAGCAGAGAGAGTCAATTATCATATGGTTTCACTTATTTGTGGAGCATAACAAATAGCATGGAGGACATGGGGAGTTAGGAGAAGGGAGTTGGGGGAAATTGGAAGGGGAGGTGAACAATGAGAGACTATGGACTCTGAAAAATAATCTGAAGGGTTTGAAGAGGTGGGGGGGGTGGGAGGTTGGGGGAACCATGTGGTGGGTATTAGAGAGGGCACGGATTGCATGGAGCACTGGGTGTGGTACAAAAACAATGAATACTGTTATGCTGAAAATAAATTTTACAAAAATTATTTAAAAAAAAAGGTATTCTAATACCCACATTGGCTGATTATCTTTAGGATAGTCTTCTCATATGTGTTTGATAGAAAGTCCAAACTTTTAATTAAAAAAAATGCAATGCAGTATGTCAAAGCCTTGACAGAACAATTCAAAGTGCTTTGCTCATAAGGGTGACAACTGACATAGTTATTTAAGGGAAGGTTTCTGAAAGAAAGGGATATTTAAGCTGAAATGACTTGCCAGATGATAGGGTCAGTGTGCAAGAGAAAGTTTTAGGAGTTATTTTACTGTTTGGAATTACAGACTCCTCTCCACCAAAACAGGCCCATCACTTTTACCGTCCTGGTCATATGCCTATAGCATAGTGTTGTTTTGGATTTAACTGCATGATACATAGTATGTATACAATAAATGTTGGCTACGTTTGCTACTTGCTTTGGCTCATCTATTTAAATAGGCACATGCTTTAAATTAGGAAGATTCATCCTTCAGTTTTCATTTTTGCTGTTAAATAAAATAATTGTACCTATTTTATAAAGTTGAGAAGAGTAAGTAAGGCATAGGAGAGGTTTTTAAATGTAAAAACATAGAAAGTATATACATAATTTTAAAATATGTGTCATTTTCTTTAGTTCTCTAATTATATGTTACATATGCATCTTATTTCCTGAACTTCTTTGAGGGATAGGTCTTCTTGGAGGTTTCTGATATACCTAGCACAGTGATAGCATGCGGAAAACAACCAAGAAGTAACTCTTTATAGCCTTTTGTAATTACAGCAGCTAGGGAGTTGTTCTCCTTCCAAATCTGTTCGACATTTTTGAATGTCTTTATATACTTACTACTGAATTACTTATGTTTTAATTACATGTGCATTTATTTTATTTTACCCAAACACTGTAAATTTCTTAAATAAATTAATATGTTTGAACTCCTAGGATAATAAGGGGCTTAGAATAAGCACACAGAAAAATTTGCTGTTATAATAATAAGCGCTATAACTTCGTTATAATTAGTTACCTTTTACCAGGTGAGTACAATGTTTACTACTTAGCACCTGTCCAAACACCTGATTGTAAAAATGGTATTTTGGGTTATAAGGTGAGTATTCTGAATCGCAAACATAATAAAGAAATATAAGTTGTATTATTAAATGGTTCATTAATTATCATTCAATAATTTTATGGAATTTAAGAGATTCCTGTGGGCACTTGAATACAGTGGATTTAAGGAGAGTAAGGGAAGAGAAAAGGTTAAGAAATCACCTCAGATGGAAAATCATATAACATTAACTTCATGCATAATCACATGTGAGCAATGAACAGTATTACAACCAATTTCAATTTATGGAATCAAAATCATGACTGGAGGTCATATGTCTAATCCTTGAGAATAGCAGCTTTAAAACTAGAGATGTCTGGGTAATAAAATGCCCATTATCTGCTTCTGCCCACAGGTAACCTGCTTTTACCCTTCGACCCACAAATCTGCCATGCTGAAATATCTGTGAGAGGGAATGCTTCTGAAAGTGACATATTAGTGCCAGTGAATCAGCACATCCAGCAGTGAGATGTCATTTCTGTATGTCCTGCATTCAGAGGCAATGTTCCCAGAAATGGTAATCAGCTGAGTGAAGGACAGGAAGTTTCCTCATTCAATAATTTTAGGGCAAGAGGTAGAAATAGAATAAGAAGGGACAACCATGCTTTAAATACTGTAAGTTTCAAAATTTTATAAGCATCCAATTTTTTTTAATGCATAAAATCTTAAAAATATTATAACCTCCATCTAGCAGAGTATATAACTTCTTTCTCTCTCCTCTGGAACATGAAAATCACATCTTTAATTACCAAGGAAGCATCTTAATTCTTTCTCCAAACCATTACACTTAATAAGAAGTTTCTTAATAGTTACTCTTAGAATTGTATTCATACTTCCATAAATTTTCTTTTTTTTTAAGATTTTATTTGTTTATTTGATAGAGAGAGAGATCACAAGTAGGCAGAGAGGCAGGCAGAGAGAGAGGAGGAAGCAAGCTCCCTGCTGAGCAGAGTGCCCCATGTGGGGCTTGATTCCAGGACCCTAAGATCATGACCTGAGCAGAAGGCAGAGACTTTAACCCACTGAGCCACCCAGGCGCCCTGTCCATAAATTTTCTAATAGTGAATTTCATTTATAAATATTGATTTATTCCTGATTTTGTTCTGAGACCTGCACTGATTACTATGCAGGATATACTGATGAATAAACACAAGTCACTTTCTGCCTGAAAGTAGTAAATAAAAAGTTGAATAAAAAGAAAATTCCTAAGGATAGTAATGCAAGTGATTTGCTTCTTAACAATCTAAGGGTCATAAATAATCTGAAAGTTTTCTTTCTCAGTCGAGCGCAGATTGGGCGGTGGATTAAGTTCCCAGTTAATTTACAAATCCCCACTCGTCTTTGTGCTATCTAGGCATAGTATCCAATAGAAGTTGAATCTTGAAGAAAAGAAAATCTTATGACAACCCAAGTAATGATACTCTCTAAAACTCTGAACACTTAAAGATGAGAAAAGGTCTTAACGTTTCCATTTGGTTTATAACCTGGTACCATATTAAATTTGAAATAATATCTGAAGTTTATCAGGCACAAAACTAAATAAAATAAAATATCTTACAACTCTATTTAATCTTTTTCTATCTAATTTTTCAACTTCTACACTTAACTTGATGGTTTTACCTCCAGAAAAATCTTAGCCATATGACATTTAAGATCTACTCATCAAAGAGTTGTTTATTCTTCTGCAAATAATCATGAAATACCTATCAAGTGCTGAACCAGACCTGCCCTCTTGCAGGTATAGTGGGTATCATAAAAGGTAAATCAGTGGGTGCCTGGGTGGCTCAGTGGGTTAAGCTCAGGTCATGATCCCAGGGTCCTGGGATCGAGTCCCGCATCGGGCTTTCTGCTCAGCGGGGGGCCTGCTTCCCTCTCTGTCTCTGCCTCTCTGCCTACTTGTGATCTCTCTCTCTCTGTCAAATAAAATCTTTTAAAAAAAAAAGGTAAATCAATGGCTAGCGACATGTGAAGAAGAATGTTATAGCTAGAGTGATCACAAATCCTGACTTGCTTCCTAAATCACTTTATGTCAATAGTCCTGAAGTATTTATCATCCCATTTCATTGTCATAAGTGTCCCAGTTTGGAAGGTTAATTATATGTTCACTGTAAGGGGTGGAAAGAGTATGGGTTCTGGAGTCAGAATTAAGATTAAATCCCGACTTTGTCTTTTGCCTCTTTATGACATAGGCCTCATTTTCTTCATCTGGCAAATAAGGATCTTACCACTTAAACTTAAAGAATATTTATGAGGATTTGTGAAGATATAATGAAGTGTTTAGGAAACACTTTGCCCTCCCATCCCTCACCCCAGGTTCCTGGCATTGTGGTATACAAACAGTAAACATTCAATTCACATTTTTAAAAAATATTTAAAAATATAAGCCAGCTACATAATTTATGGGACCCGGTGAAAAATAAAAATGCAGGGTTTTCTTGTTCAAAAAAACCATTTAAGGTGCTAAAATATAAAATCTTTTCTTTCTTCCACACACTCTCTCTCAACTTGTCATAATGTATTTTGCTACTTAATGTTATTGTAAGACAACATAAAGTTAAAATTATTATTATGGATTTTACTATTCATCTCTACACTCTACGATGCCAGTTTTAACTGAAAAGATAAGAACATCTAACTCGGGGTGCCTGGGTGGCTCAGTGGGTTAAGCCTCTGCCTTCGACTCAGGTCATGATCTCAGGGTCCTGGGATAGAGCCCCGCATTGGGCTCTCTGCTCAGTGGGGACCCCGCTTCCTCCTCTCTCTGCCTGCCTCTCTGCCTACTTGTGATCTCTCCCTCTGTCAAATTAAAAAGAAAAAAAGAAAGAAAGAAAGAACATCTAACTCAAACACAGAATTACCAAAAGCCCACAATTCGTACTCTGTGGCTTGTGTTTGCGTATGCATTTCATTCTTACCAAAACAGTGAAAAGGTGGCACAAAACTAATTCAACTAGTTTTGCTTCACTCGACACATGCACATTTTATCAATTAGTAAGGAAGAACCAAAAGAAAGAGGAACTCTGGGTTGCCCTGTTTTTTCCTTTATTTCTAAGTTCTTATTTTTAACTCAAGTATTGGCTAATATAGGGAAGTAATATAGGTAAGAAGAATGATAAGCTTCCTTGATCATCTGGGGTTTTAAAAGGCCATCACCTTCTTTCCATATTCAAAGCAAGTTGTGGCTAGAATACCAGAAAAGCATGGTTTCTTGTCAGTAGCCGCATGGACTCAGTGGAAGCAGCGGAGCACACTTAGCTTGTTCCCTGAGCCTGGCTGAACCTCCACACTGATGGGTCCGTTGGAATTCTGTGCTCCTGAGCATTGCGATACTCAGTGCAAATAACACAGCATGAAATGCTGCAGACGTGTGTAATGTGAGCATCTCCTCTGTTCATCTGCACACTCCACTGTCCCACTGAATTTCGCTTACAATTACAAACACAAGTTCAACAATTATATTATTAAAAGTTCATCACAATGTTATATATACACAATGGAATACTATGCAGCCATCAAAAGAAATGAAATCTTGCCATTTGCGATGACGTGGATGGAACTAGAGGGTATTATGCTTAGCGAAATAAATCAATTGGAGAAAGACAATTATCATATGATCTCCCTGATATGAGGAAGTGGAGATGCAAAATGGGGGGGTTAAGGGGGTAGGAGAAAAATAAATGAAACAAGATGGGATTGGGAGGGAGACAAACCATAAGTGACTCTTAATCTCACAAAACAAACTGAGGGTTGCTGGAAGGAGGGGGGTTGGGAGAGGGGAGTGGGGTTATGGACATTGGGGAGAGTATGTGCTATGGTGAGTGCTGTGAAGTGTGTAAACCTGGCGATTCACAGACCTGTACCCCTGGGGATAAAAATACATTATATGTTTATAAAAAATAAAAAATAATTTAAAAAATTTTTTTAAAAAGTTCACCACAATGACATTAAACCAAGCACAAGGTCCTTTCGAATGGCGGACCCTGTCTAACACCACAGGTCACGAGCTCATGAAGCGGGCCCTATGGAAGTATAAGAAAAGCTTTCCTGGGGCTACCATAAAAACCATGGCAATAAACACAAGGCTGTTAAGGAAAGGGAGCACCTTTGAAGTAGCCAAGATCACAAGAGGAATATACAATGTCAGAAAGTACTCTATAAAATTGACTCTAACCAGTTCTCCAACACCTACCCAATTACACCCTTAACTATCGCCGTCACTTTGTAAGCAAAAACTTCTCTACTCCAGTATGTACATTACTGGTAGCTTCTCACTTGTTACCAAAGTTGAATTTTACTAATTATGTTATGTTTTTACCTAACTTGGCAGAGTTAGGGCAAGTGCTATTATCATACTGATACTTTGAAATCTCATAATTACTAAAGGTCAATTAAGAGGCCAAGTTAATTTAGTCTTTTGAATAGGTAAAAAAGACAAAAGGTGTGTTTTCCAACGATCAAGTTCAACGTTCCACACATGCTAAGTTGCCCATTGAAACTCTGTCCTATTGCAGTTGTGGAATTTTCCACCTATTTAGATGTATCCTTTGCTGTTAGTGAGGAAAACAGTAATATTTATACTACTAAAGTGCTTATTCAATAATCTGATGCAGGGGAAAGAAAGATACAACTTCAGTGATCTTTCTTTCTATTAGCATCTCATAATAAGAAAGTTCAGTGAAACCCCATATTGCAATTATAGTTTTACTGTATTTATATATATTTTTTCATGTCCTTTCTGACTGAGGTTGCATATATTAGGAAATTAGGAAAATGAGATCAGGGTTACTATCTATGAAATGAAAGGAAAAAATATTTATTTTAAATATTTTATTTTAAAAATATTAATATTAATATTATATATTTGAATAAATTTATTTATTTATTTAAGTAAACATATTTATTTTAAGTATTCATAAAATGTATGTTATATACAAATAAAATAAAATTCTATTTTGAACTGAGTTTACTACAAGGAACAAGATAGTCTTACAATTTAATGTTATTTAACATAATTTTATTCTAAACAAAAATTTCCAAGCACCCCAAAAATCCTAAGAAGAATGTGGAAATCATAAAGTTTTGAGGGCCAAAATATGCCTTAAAATAAAAGTTTTTGATATAAATTAAATATTAGAAGTGCCAAGCCATTAAAAACTAAATAATAAAGAACACAATTTGGGGCATATATTGTTTGCACATGTGTGTATATGGGTTTGTATTGTAAATATAAAATAATAAGTCTAGGTGTAGCTCTGTTTGCTTCAATGCTTCCAGCTACAACTCTACCCCATTTGAAATAAATTGCACCTTAAATCTGAAGGCAATTTTCAGTATTTTGGTGTGCAGTACAGATTTCATCTTTGATATTTAGTAAGCCTGAGATCTTTCTAACTTGTGAAGTCTGCAGTCTGCAAACTAGGATGTCTGTGTTTGTGTTTATTACCTTTTTCATGCATGCCTTGAAATGACTAAATTACAGGTATTTTACATGTGTTTTGTGGTACAAGACAGATACAGTCCACTGGTATAATTTATCTTGAAACACCCTGTTTTACAAAATTACAGAAAAGCACTGCAATTTGCTCAATTTTTTATTTCTAAGACTATGATAAAATCTTCAAAGCCCAGAAGGTGTCTTCAGATAAGACCTTAGCCATGCAATAAACAATTTTCATCAAAGCTCTGGGTTTGGGGAAATAGAGTACAATTGTGGATTTAAAATCTTGATAATGTTTCTTACTTATTATCTATTTTGTCTTTTGTATTTTGACCTAATTCAGCTACCAAAGGCATCAACTCTTCTATAAGATTAGACACACACACACACACACACACACACACACACACCCATACAGCAGTCCAAATCAGATTATCCACAATCAAGGTAATTGTGGAGAACAAAATTGTTCATCTGTACTTTGCAGCTGCCTTGTGGATTTAGCGTTTGATCCCAAGTGATTGCTGAAGTTACAACTATACCAGAGTTCTTCTCTAATCCACTGGAACTTTTTTATTTTAAAAATCACTTTTTAAAAACTTGTTTTGACTTCTTCACTCTTCCTACCAGAAAAATATGTGTGTATCCAAAATCTCAGTAGAAATTGTGTATACCTTATGGTATTTAAATAAAATGCAAGATAATTTGATACTGAAAATAATTCTAATTTTCAGTGAATATTTAAAATACTGTGTGCCTCCAATTCAGTTTTAAATGTTGGCTTTTTAATCTCTGTCTGTTAGAAAAATTTTTTTCTCCATGTGTAATTGAATTATACTGATTTTTAAATTTTGATATGTTTGACACTTCATTAAAGACAGAAATATTATAAGCTTTGAAATGAAATTTATATTAGTATGGCTGAATAATGTATATGTATATCCATTTTTTTCTTATGTTGGGTCTATCTATTTAATATTCTGGATAATCTATCAGGATATCTATTGTGTACTTGTGTAGCTCAATTGGCTAAAGTTAAATTCTGCATCTTAATCCATTATTTCCAATGCTTTTTGATGTAAAATGTTACGATTACTAAAGACACTTTCAATATTTCTTCATTAGAACAGAACTAGTTGAGGGATAACCTAGTCTGTAGATATTAAAAAGGAGCAGTTTATAGAGGTTTTCCACTTAGATTCTTCCCTCTAACGAAGTACATACTCTCATTAGTGAATAATCATTGAGAGGTTGATATATTTTCCAAATTCATAGTTTCTGCCTTGATTTTATATACATCACATGAGATAACTATTCTTTTATATCATTTATAAATCTTAAAATTCATAATAAAGGCATTCATTTATTTATAATAAATTCAACGTCATTGTTTATTTCATGAAGGTAATATTTTCTGTTTCTCACACTTTTAGCCCTGAGTGACCTCCAACATTTCCATCTTCTCCTATGCCTGAACTTAGCCCTTATATTGGCCCACAGCATACATGGGGTGGGTTCTCAACTATCTTCTCTCCTTCAGTGGTTCCCATGCTAGCTTTTTACTTGCTTCTCTCCTGAACATTGTTTCGGCCTCTGTATGGACACTCAGTTGCCCTCACCATGGAAAAACCAAGCAGTGGCAGGAGTAATAGCTTAGTAGTGGTGGTAGTACAGTACCAAAACTATAGGTTTGATTTTCTCCGTAAAATTTTTTATGTTCACTTAAAGATCCAGAGCCTCCAAAATACTAATACAATCCAGCCTATAGGAGATAGAAGCCTAGATTTAGAGAAACATATTAATTCAAAGCATTTGTAATTACAGCTGTAATAACTAACATTTATTTTAAGCTTGTCATACGGTAGGCATTTTCATGAGTATTTTGTACATGCTATCCTTTCTAACCTTACAATTCCATGGCTAGGATTATTCTCATTTTTCATGCAATTACCATAAAATTTATCAAAGTTTTGTACATATTTTTTAAAGATTTTATTTATTTATTTGAGAGAGAGAGCACAAGAAGGGGCAGGGTCAGAGGGAGGTCAGAGGGTCAGAGTTCCCACTGAGCAGGGAGCCCAACACGGGACTCCATCCTAGAACCCTGGGATCATGATCTGAGCTGAAAGCAGATGCATAACCAACTGAGACACCCAGGCACCCCAACATTTGTATATTTTTCAAATATAATGTAGCTAGAAATTTTCAGAGTTGGTATTTCATTATTCCAATCCAGGGTCACTCAACTTTAGAACTCATTCAGTGCTATATGCCTGAAACATAACAGAAAGCCAAATATGTATATCTCAGTACACAACAAAGCAAGCCTTGAGAAACACCATTTCAGCAATAGATGTATCTAAAAAAAGTAGAAAATTAGAAAATGGGCACAGTGTCAATATAGAGATCAACATAGTATGACTAGAATCTTCAACTAGATCTCAGGAAAGCAAACTTTTTGCCTCTTATCTATGCAAATGACTAAGCTAACTTGGCCTCTGTAGGTATGAGAATTTTAAGTATCAGTGAATTAATAACACTTGCGTTTCCTAATTTCAATATAGGAAATGACATAGGTTAATTAGTAAAATTCCTCTTTCTGATTATAAACATTCAGCCTATTGATTAGCCTTTTTAAAAACTACATGCAAATTTCATTTGCACAGGATTTTATTAGGACTAGTCAAATATTATTACTAGCAAACTGTGAAATACACATCGATCAATAAACAATGTCACATATAGAGTTAAAGACAGGAAGAGGGGAGTCTGGGTGTGCAGTCAGTTAAGTGTCCGATTCTTGATTTTGGCTCAGGACAAGATCTCAGGGTCATGATCTCAGGGTCCTAATATGGAGCCCTGTGTTGGGCTCCACAAAAAGCATAAAGTCTGCTTAAGATTCTTTCTGCCTCTGCCCTTCCCCCCACCCAATCTATCTCTTGCTTTCTTGCTCTCTCTCTTTCTAAAATAAATAAGTAAATCTTTTTAAAAAAGGAATCAGGGAAGAAAAAAATATATGGAATAATTTCTGCCCTTAAGAATCTAATAATGTAGTAAAAAATGATACACACATAAAAATATATTAATAAAAATATTTGATGAACTGATCTGAATATAAGGAATGAAATGGACAATGGGAAAGAAATCAATAAATGAAAGGCAGATGACTACTGAATCTTCATGGTGGGACAACCCAAGTGAGGGCTTTGAAAAAGAAAAGGATTTGGATTAATAAAATGAAGCATTAATTAGTCTCTTTAGTTTTCTGTTACATGGGACTGAGATCTTCCTAACATTAGTTTCCTCGTGTTATGAAACGAATGTTTATGTCCCCTCAAAATTGATATGACAAAGCCCTTATGTGACAGCCTTTAGAGGTGGGAGGTTTCAAAAGTAATTAGCTCATGGGAATGGAGCCCGCAAGATAGAGAAGAAAAGGAAAAAAGCTAGTCTTTCCCCCTCCCTCCCTCTGTTCCTCCCACCCTTCTCTCCCATTCCTTCCCTCTTTCTCTTTCTCTCTCCCCTCTCTGTCTCAACCATGTGAGGATGTAATGAGATGATGGGCATCTGTAACCCAGAAAGAGAGCTTTGACCAACAACTCAACCATACTAGCCTCTTGAACTTGGGCTTCCAGACTCCAGAACTTTGAGAAATGTTTGCTGCTAAGTCTATGGTCTGTTATAGCAGTCTGAACTAAGAAAATATTATTCTTCACTTACAGAACTGAAGCTTAGTAAAGGCTAAATAAATGAGTCTTGGTGTGAAGTATTTTACATGCAATATCCCATTTGTGTTACAAGAACATATCCCTTAGTATGTACTATTATTATCCTTATTTACAGATAGCAAAACTAAAGTTCAAGGAAGTTAAATGCTGTCTAGTATCACATAGTAAACTCGAGATCTGGAATTTGAACCTAGGCACATTGATACCAGAGGTCACAGATTCTTTTATTACATTATCCTCAAATACTGAGATACTGTTTAAAATGGGGTATGTACCATTAATAACAGGTGTTAGTAAGGATGTTGAGAAATTGGAACATTTGTACACTGTTGTTAGTAATGTAAAATGGTATTGTCACTATGGAAAACGGCATGACACCTTCTGAAAAAAACTTAAAGTAGAATTATTATATGATGTGGCAATTCCATTTCTGGCTACATACCCCAAAGAATTGAAAGTAGGGACTTGAAGAGATACTTACACACCCATGTTCATAGCAGCATTTCTTAAAATAGTCAAATGTTGAAAGAAATCCAAGTGTCCTACAATGGAAGAATGGATAAACAAAATGTGGTATATACATGCAATGGAATATTATTCAGCCTTAATAAGGAAGGTAATTCTGACACATGCTACAAAATAGGTAAAACTTGAGGATATTACGCTAAATGAAATAAGAAACAAAAATATAACTATTATTTGATTCCACTTACATGCAGTACCTAGCACAGTGAAAATTAAAGACACAGAGAGTAGAATGAGGTTTTCTGGGGAGGTAGAGAGAGGGTAAGGGGAATTATTATTTAAGAGGTGAAGAGTTTCAGTTTTGCAAGGTGAAAGGATTTCTATGAATGGATAGTGATGACAGTGGTACAACAATCTGAAGGTACTTAATGCCACCAAACAGAACACTTAAAAATGGTACGTTATATTATGTATATTTTTCCATAATTAAAAAAACAAACTCAATCTAAAGTTAAAAAAAAAAAAAAAAAGCCTGGGGTGTGTATCTACCTATCTCTGTTCATTTCTGTGTTTTATGTTGGGGGGTTGAGGAAGACAGTAGGCATTCTTTTTTAAAAAAAAAATGAAAGGAAAAGGAAAAAAGAAGTCACCTTAAATAATAGTAATTAAATCTTGCTAACCACAACTTCTGAATAACTTGAACTGTTCATTTTTATAATACATTGTATAAGAAAGAAGTCAAAATTACCCACCCATGCAATTTTAGTCAGTTTGATAAGAAACATGTTTGGTCCAGGCTCAATGTTGACATCTTTTAATTAACTAATCATGATTTTGGAACGCTAGCCCATACTGCTTTATAAATCAAACACTGAACCAAAAGGCAGGTCACAAGAACTGCGTCTAAAGACATTATAATACACCCTTTAATTGCTGAGCTGTCTTTTTCTTTTAAGTTGTAATTCCCCAATTCTGGATATCACAGTGAAGCTGACACAAAACATAGCATCTTAGCATAGTATTACTTAACAAAGATGGCTGTCATTTCTGTCACATGAAAACCCTGTCAGGAGCCACACTTCAACTTTCTGTTGCCATAGATACCACTTTTCCTCTGTGACCAAAAGTGAAAAATACAGCTCAGTGTCATGATTCAAATATAAAGAATTGAAACCACTTCAGAAATATATACAAAGACTCAGGAGCAAGTCTCTTATCACGGGGATTTCAGTTATACAAAGTAAAATTCTAGAACATCAATAGTTGCTCGGCCAGTGGAGAAGTTGAAGAATAGAATACTAATGATGCAAAAGGCAATACCGGTTCGAATCAACTTTTTTTTTCATTTATTAATAAAAGAATGTACCTGGGACTTCATATTCAAGTTACAAAACTTAACCTGGACAAAGTTAATTTCCTGGTGTAGTATACATATTAATCAGGGGCACCTGGGTGGCTCAGTGGGTTAAGTCTCTGCCTTCGGCTCAGGTCATGATCTTGGGGTCCTGGGATCAAGCCCCACATCGGGCCCTCTGCTTAGTGGGGAGCCTGCTTCCCCTTCTCTCTCTGCCTACTTGTGATCTCTGTCTGTCAAGTAAATAAATAAAATCTTTTAAATAAATAGATAAAATGATAAACTAGCAAAATAATTATTCATGTTATAACTATTTTTCAGAAATATATTTAGTTTTTATACAAAAAGTCAAGTGGGAAGAGTCTGTTAAATTGTTACAATTACTAATACAATCAGCATTATATCATATTGAATAATATTTAGGGGATTAAAATTCCTTCATGAGTTATTACCTACAATAATTGGGAGGCAACAGGCATGACAGGAGAGCCTATGGCCTTGGGGTTATTTAGAAATGTCCTTTGCTACTCATAAGCATGGGATGTTGAGTAAGTTACTTAAACTTACTCAACATTTAGAAATGTCCTTTGCACTAGAGGGTATCATGCTTAGTGAAATAAGTCAATTGGAGAAAGACAACTATCATATGATCTCCCTGATATGAGGAAGTGGAGATGCAACGTGGGGGGTAAGGGGGATAGGAGAAGAATGAATGAAACAAGATGGGATCGGGAGGGAGACAAACCATAAGTGACTCTTAATCTCACAAAACAAACTGAGGGTTGCTGGGGGGAGGGGGGTCTGGAGAGGGGGAGTGGGGTTATGGACATTGGGGAGGGTATGTGCTATGGTGAGTGCTGTGAAGTGTGTAAACCTGGCGATTCATAGACCTGTACCCCTGTACCTGGGGATAAAAATACATTATATGTTTATAAAAAAATAAAAAATAAAAAAATAAAGATGAAAAAAAAATACAAAAAAAAAAAAAAAAAGAAATGTCCTTTGCTACTCATTAGCATGGGATGTTGAGTAAGTTACTTAAACTCTCTAAATCCCACATAATGATTTTAACAATAATATCTACCTGATAGAACTATCACAGAGTTTAATTAAATAATATTATTGAATTTCTATAACACACATACACAAAAAATCCTCATAAAAATATTTTTAAAAGCCCAGTATTGTGGGGCACCAGGGTGGCTCAGTTGTTAAGCCTCTGCCTTCAGCTCAGGTCATGATCCCAGCATCCTGGGATTGAGCACCACATTGCATTGGGCTCCCTGCTCAGCGGGAAGCCTGTTTCTCCCTCTCCTGCTTCCCCTATTTGTATTCCCTCTCTCACTGTCTATCTCTCTGTCAAATAAATAAATAAAATCTTAAAAAAAAAAAAAAGCCCAATATTGAGTGACATAAAAATATGGCCGTATACAGAGATGAGACACACCACGTTGTTTGATGGAAAGACTGGGTTTTATTTTGTTTTGTTTTTAAGATTTATTTATTTATTTGAGAGAGAGAGAGAGAGAGGAAGGGAGAGATCGGGGGAGGGACAGAGGGAAGAGGAGAAAGAGAATCCTCAACCAGACTCCCCACTGAGCTCTGAGCCCACTATGCCACCCACCGGGCTTGATTCCACAATCCTAGGATCATGACCTTAGCCAATATCAAGGGTTGGACCGTTTAACCAACTGATCCACCCAGGCACCTAGAAAGACTGGATTTTGTAAGGAAAAGTGTGGGTTTTTTGTTTTTGTTTTGTTTTGTTTTTCTTTTCCCCCGTAGTACATTTTCCTTTTAGCACAATTCCAAACAAAACACTAGTGGGATTTATTTATTTATTTATTTATTTATCATCTTTCCATTAAAATTATTTCTAATGGTTCTTTACTTGCATTAAAAATGTTCAAAGTATATTAAATGGGACAAAGGGACAAGTCAGAATACAAACCAATTGCATAACTGAGTTTTTGTTTAAATAAATATGTACATTCCACATTTATGTGTAACTGTATTCTTATAATAAATCAAATTAGAATATTATCAGTGATGTAGTTGTAGAATGGCAGTGAAAATACATCTCAACTTCTTCTCTACACATTTTTGTATTTACCTGATTTTCTTTTTTTTTCCATGTTTGGCCAACTTTATTATGTGAAGACTCAGTCCATCTTTATTAACATTTTTAAATGAATATTAAAAATTAATATACTTTGGCACTTCTAGAAATAATAAATTTTTCTGGTTTAACATCTTGTGATATTCTTCAATTAAGTTATTCTTTTACTATTAGATAGAAGACATATCAGATATTAAACTGGTAAGAACAGATACTACACTTGATTTTGGCCAAATGGCTGAGAAGCCACCTAGTTATTTTTTTATTATTGTGGTTAACTCCTCCTTCTATTAATTAATCATTTGAACAGCTAATATAAATGCATGGCACAAAATTCAGAAGGTACAAAGAGGTATATAGTGAAAGTCATCTTTCTTCCTCATCTGCCTTGTATCCACCTAACTCCCCTCCTTAAGGTAACTGATGTTATCAGTTTCTTGCTTATCATTCCACATATGATTTACACATTTTAGAATAACCCTGCAACTTACACAAACACACACACACACACACACAGTAGTATTCCATGCTAAACTATTCTGCATTTTTTACTTAATATCATTTGATGTATTTTCATATCAATACATGTACAATTATTTCATTCTTTTTAATGACTTCATAGAATTCAATGTGATTTATTAATTGCTCCTGTTATGATGGGCAACTGGGTAGTTTTAAGACAATTGCATTTATAAACAATGATGTAACTAGTAAGCAAACCAGTAAACTAAAACGTTCAGTTTTTCAGTTTTCAAAGTTATTATTAAATTGCCTTTCATAGCTTTACACAATTTATAATCCCATCAGCAACAAATCAGTGTCCTGATTTCCCCTTGACAGTATGGTTGTGATCAAGCTTTTTGATCTTTGTCAATATGGAGATGAAAAATGGCATCTCGCTCTAGTTTTAAAGTACAATTTTCTTTAAGTGTGAGGTTGAGTTTTTCATATGTTTAACAGTCAATTGTATCTCATTTTGAAGCTGAAGTTAGTAGCAGAGTATGAGCTGACTTTTGCATCTCAATTCATGCCTTGTAGAGCCCAGAACATGACTTTTGTATCTCCACAGTTTTTCTATCAGCTTAGATCACGTTGACTGCAACTAACATAAAATCTCGACTCAACTGACTTTAATAGGAAAGTCTTTTATCCTACATCACATTACGTCCTAAAATACAGTAGTGCTAGGGTTGGTTCATTTAGCTACTCAGCAAAGAAACTGAGCTTCCTGGTCTTTCTTTCTGATTGCCATGCTCCAACTAGATTACCTTATGGTCACAGAGAGGCAGCATCAACAGGCTATTGACAATAAAAATGATAACAAAACTTGTTTAAGTTTTGAAACTTTGAATTACAGAAAGATATAGAATGAGAAGTGAATGTTTCCTTCTCTTCTACTTTCAGTATCTCCAAAGGAAACCACTTAAGTTGTTATGATTGCTTTGAGAAGGAAGGAAAACAAAGACTATGTGCATGTGCATACCTGAGTATCTCTATTTATATTTCATGCATTCATTTTATTTTAAACCCCAAAGTGATCGTATTTTATATACTGTTCTAAGCTTCACTTTTTTCACTCATTATTTCTTAAAGATCTTTCTAGTTAGCCCATACAGTCCTCTATCATCATTTTTTTTTTTTTTAGAGAAAGAGAGCATGCACATGGGGTGTGAAGGGGCACAGAATATTTTTTTAATATTTTATTATTTATGTATTTGATAGAGAGAGAGGGAGAGAGAGAGCACACATGACCAAGGGAAGCGGCAAGCAGAGGGAAAGGGAGAAGGAGGCTCCCTATTGAACAGGGAGCCTAATGGGGGGCTCGATGTCGGGACCCCAGGATCATGACCTGAACTGAAGGCAGATGCTTAACGACTGAGCCACACAGGCATTCCTATCATAATTTTTTAATGAGTCTCTCTGTCGATAAAGACTTTGATTAGTTCTAGTTGGGGGCTACTGTCAACAATGCTGCACTGGACATCCTTGTATATTTATTTTGGCATACTTCTACAAGTCCAAGTTCCTAACAGGGAATCAAAGGGAAAGTACATTTTAAAACTTGATGGTGAGATTTACGTCTAGAAAGGTTGTCCCATTTTACCTGTCCACCAAGAGCATGTAAGAGTGCCTGTTTCTTATTGGTAGTAGAGAATCCTGCCTCTTCCAGCAGCCCTTTGACATCTTCAGTGTTGAGAATGGGTGCTCATCAGGGAGCAAGTTCAACCCCTAGGCTGGGGGCAGCAGCTGGCTCCCTCCATAGCCTTTGCCTCCTCCACTGTAAAGCTCTTCGTGAATTGGGAGGTGTCCATTTCACTGTGAGAGCCAGCAGCCTCTCTTTTGGGCATAGGGAGCACAATCTGGATTTCCCTTATCACTTTAGGATGGTTGTCCTGACTATCCCAAGGTGAGAGGGTAGAGAACCACATCCTCTGACCCTTTCAGGCAAAGAATGTATAAAGACAGAAGGCCCCCTCCTGCTGCCCAGACAAAAATTCAGACAATCCCAGAGCAGGTGAGACTCTCCTAGTTACATGGGTCTTCTCCCCTGGGTGTGGGTCTTCCCCCCTGGGTGTGGGTCTTCCCCATCTCCACTCTTGTCTGAGAGCTATTGAGTAGCTGCTTTGGGCTCTGGACCCCAAGGCTGTCCTTGGCATGTTAGACGCATGATCAGTGGCTGATGCACTCACCCTTCCTTGCTGGTCTGTCATTTGCTGACTTTGGCTTTTCTGCAGCCTGCTGTCTTCTTGGAGGCGCTTTCCTAAGGGAACATGGTATCACCAAGTCTGTTTTTATTCTTCTCTCTTTTTGATCCTCGTGTTTAACTGAATGAGTCTACCAGCTTTCTCAGAGATTGGAGACACTGACCGATGGCAGCCGGGGTAAGTTCATCATTCTCTTTCTGAACTCTCCGCCATGGTTAGATATTACTGTGTCTCTTCAACACTGGTCCACTAAAATCTGTCACGTGGCACAGTTCTTGCTTCCCAGCCTGCAGACCCAATCACCAAGTTGCTAATGCATGGCTCTGGGGTTAGGAGATGGGGCTAAGATGGCTGAGCTCTGGGCTTGTTCTCTGGCTGACTGCTCCTTGGTGTTCCTATCTCTTGCCAGCTGCACATGACAAAATCTGGAAAGCCAAGGAGCAGACAGCAGAGAGACCCAGAAAGTCTAGAGAAGGAAGTAAAAGTGAGGGTGAAATGGCTGGGCTTGGTGGCCTGCAGTTTCCCTGAGAGCCCTGTTCATGCAGCTACCTTACTTTTCTTCCTAGAACTTCAGTTCTGGCAACTCAAAGCCTCTTGGCCCTGGCTCCCAGAAGAACCCTGGTCTCAGGTGTGGGTTCTAAGGACACTCTTAGGAATAATAACAATGATCGTATATAAATAAATATTTGGAACAGTAATATGTGCCAAGAACCTTAAATGTTTTACATGTTTCAAATAATATAAACCTCAAACCACCCTGTGTGCTAATTTTATTTTCTTCATTTTTTTCAGATGGGGAAATTGAGGCATGAGAAACTAATTTTCCTGAGACTATAAAACAAAAATATAGCAAAATAGCATTCAACCCCAGGACATGTTTGACTCTCGTGAATTTAGTTTAGTCCTCTAAATTATGGTGGGCATTGTTTGTATGTAGCTTTTATAACATTAATAAATTAGTCAACTAATAAATTATTTAACACATCACACTAATAAATGGATTAATACATGAAGTATTTAGTAGATCAAAGTTGAAAGGATATTGAGCCTCGGTCTACCCTAAATCACTGGAATTTGATAATCCAAGGCTCATTTCCCAGGTTTTAATATTCGTGTTGGAATTCTCCCTAAGAGAAAAATAACAAGATTTTTACTATTATTGTTGATGTTTCTTAAATAACCTGCAGAACAAACAACATAATAACGAAACTACGTCTAGTGATTAGTTGCTAAAGCACGCCCTCTTTCATTGCACAAAAATGCGCCTCTGCATTGATAATGACATGTTATGTAAAATAATTTGTGACCTCAGCTTATAACTAGTCTGCCTGTAATTAACATTACTGAAGAACTCTAAGACCTAACCATATTTTTCAATGGAAGGAACATATTAAGGAAGGAGAAAAATTCGTATTAATTATTTTTAACAGCTTTGTTCCATGTTTTTCCATAAGACTCTATTTAATAATATTTTCATTTTATAATGCTCTATATTTAAAAATATGTATTTACCAACAGACTCCAACAGTGTGATTAAATATTTAACAAGTTATTTGAAGCAAATATTATTGGTATTTAAAATATCTGTAAGTACACACATAAGAAGGATGTTGTCTTTTTATTCAAAATCAATGTTTTCTATGCCAGCTAAATGAATTATAAAATTATCAATGAAGTCTCTGGTATTTCCAAAAATGAACTTCTCTGATTTCAACCATATTCTGAATAAATCTGTATTGTTTGAAAATTGTATCATATGATAATCCAATACATATAAATTATCAGCAGAAGTCTGATTTCATATTTTTTTAATGGCCAACTTGTAATGTACTGCCAGGTTAGAGTCAGCTCTGGTGCTTCGAGACTTCCCTCAACTGCAAACAAAAGTATAGCGAGCAGCCGGAGGTCGGTTTCAAGCTCTCAGTTCAGTCCCCGTGGGGCTCTTTCAGTAACAGATGCAAAATTTCTTTCTCTATTTCATTTCTCCTATTTCATTTTTTTTCTAAATTAACATTTCTCGAATACACAGAAATTTGTCACATTAGACTGAACACAGAAATGCAAACTCCAAAATAAATTTGACAGCACAAATTGTTCTGTAACTGATCTTATAGTTCTTTTTTATTATAATTCTAAAGACTTCTGACAATTTTTTATCTGAATATGTGTATGTATATACACGTATGCTTGTATAGTATGCTTTCTTTTTTTCTTTTAGAAACAGTGACAATCACAGCAATAACAAGCAATTTTTTCTTCCTTGCTTTTAAGGAAGAAGAGTAAATAAAGCATCAAGCACCCTGAGAAAATTACACTTTTCCTATGGGGCCCAAAACTAGTGAAATGGATATCTAAGAGAATTTTATACATGAAATAACAGCACTGTAATTAAAAAATCTGAGCACAAAACTTCAGCTTATTTTGAAGTAACTTATAGCTTTTAAGGTGATTAAAGACTTCCAAGTTCTAATGGCACTACTTTTGTATTAACAGATTGAATATTAGAATGAATTACAACTGCTCCAAAATTCTGATGTAAATTAGAAGAGTCAAAATGAAATCAAAGTGTATTAATATGAACATGCTTCAACATGTGCGTTGTGTCTGTGTGTGATATGTATGTAATTTTATAAAGTATACTTATAAAAATATAATTTTCCAATGATTTCACTCAAAACTATTTACTAAAACAACTAAAACAATAAAAAATACATAGTATATTTAATTCCACTTCAAGTTTTAAGAAATTACATATAAATATAAACATAGAAGTACTAAGACATTCATTACTTACTGTTGTTCATAACCTTATAATTATTTCAATAGTCTTAATTTTGACAATGTATTTGCCATGGTATTCAACTAAACCAAGAATCCATCTGGGAGTATCAGGCTTTCAATAAAGAAAAATGCTAGTGATTAACATGCCAAATATTGTAGCATTTGAAAAAATAAAAATGCAACATATGTAAATATGTAAATTTCTATGTAAATAGAAATGACAGAATAATTTGTCCCAAAGCACACATAGAAAAAAATCTAAAAGGAAAGCAAATGAAACTTCAAAATAAAGATCAATACGATATAACTCAGTATTATTTTTCTTTAAAAAACAGAGCAGTATAGATCTTAAATGATGTTAACATACATCACCAGCCCAGCTCCCAGAAAAATTACAAGATTCAAGTCTCCTTTGCTACCAGCATATATTTGTCTCCCTTCCAATATTTGAATTGATCTCTATTTATTCAGTATAAATTACTATGGAAATGTTTTAATGAAAAATAACAAAATCCAAGAACAAAAAAAAAAAAAAACTGGTTATGTAATATGTTATTTAATCTTTTTAAATGAAGTCTCATTTTAAAAATAAATAGACTAAAGACAGAGTAGTTAATTATATGCATTCTCTTGAGTTAGTTCTTTATGATTTGACAACTTGCACGGCAGCTGTTCCTGTAAATATGACAATAAATTTCTAAATCTCCAGAGAACTGGTAAATACAGGCAGATGCACTTAACTGCTGGTGGGCAACAAAAGTCAGACTGCAGGAAACTGTGGCACTAATGTAGCTCTTGATTAATCTCTAATTACAGTTTTGTCATCTTAGCAGGGAGACAAAACTATATCACTTCCTAAATAGGCAAGCAGCATTTTGGCACCTAGCAACCGGCAGTTCGTTCCTATTAGCTGCAGTGGACTCGATGCTGTTACAGGGGAGGTGGTTATGGATCACTGCTCTATTATTTATGGAGCAGCATTTCCAGAGGCCTTCACAACAGTAGATAAATTAGCAGCTTAATAGGCCAGCACTAACTAAAAACATAGCAGAAGCTGAAACATCAAGTATGAAATTAAAATGTGACTTGCCCATAATGTTTGCATCATACATGGAAAGAGATGTTCATTTATTTCTGTTAATTATTCAACAAACAGAGCATGAATGTGAGCATATTAATGAAAACCATATAGACATCTTTTCAATCATTTCATATTGTTTCATAAAGTACTTATATTAAATCTTTCAGAGAGGTATTTTTAAAAATTCATTTTCCTCCCCCTTAGGGGATCCTCTTGGTTTCGTTCTTAAGCCCAGGGATGATAGGTGGCAAGCATTAATTAGAACTAGTGCAGCCATGAGAGAGCCCTAAGTATCTGTGTAAAAGTGCCTTATTAAGCTCAAAATGGGCAAATGAGGCTGATTCTCATCATGCTTCCACTTCCCTTTCACTTTGGGTGCAATGAAAAAGTCTAAGAAATGACCTAACACCTCTGTCTGTGTCAGTAATTTGAAGGGAGATATAAAATTCTTAAGTATTTTTTTTCAAAAGGCAATCCATAGGCAGGTTTACTTAATTAAAATTAATGGAAGATCTTCCTTAATCTTGATAGTAGTGACTCTATTATTGATACAACCCTGCTCAGGAGATCCATAATGTAATGTTTTTTTATTTTTTTCATTTTCTCCAATTTTACTAAAAATTGTCTTTAGATAAAATGGCATGATACATATTTTAAAGCATCCCTTGTGTTTTCTAATTATAATAATTCCTATAAGAATTTCATCCAAATGAAGATGTCCTATATTTACATCACTGCATGACATCAGAAAAAAAATTTTTTTTCTGACAACACAAGTTGTTAAGTTATTTAAAAAAACCAACATTGAATCAAGATATTAATGAACAAAATGAAATTTCTTTCATTCAACTCCCTGGAATATCCTGCAACAGTTGAGAATCCATCTTTTGGCCAAAAGACCAAAGCCAAAAGTTAAAAGACCATTAGAATGCAATCAGAAGATCAAGTATTGAGTACATTGGGGGAAAAAAAAACTCAATATACTAATTGGAAGGTGAACAGAACTATTTCAAGAGAATGACAAGAAGGGAAATGAAATTTGAGAGAGTTGAGGTGTAAATACATGAGAAATATGAAAAGTGAGTGGAACAACCACTTTGTTCTATTAAACCTTGTAATTAAAGAGGAGAAATTCAGTAATAGCTGGAAGACTTGACTATGTGTTGCTGCTCTTAGTGTCTTAGGAAGTAAGAGAGTTAAGTTGAAATGACACCAGCAGACAGAGATAAGATTGAAATAAATTGTTTAAAAGTTCCCAGGTATGACAGGTCCTTCTTTCTTATTCCAAGGAGGTTCATGTTAACCTTTGATAGTGCTGTTTGGGTGCAGTAAGGGTATGAAGAGGCAGGAAATTTATTCTTAACTGTTTTCAACCTCTGAGGGATTTTTTCTGATGCTCATGGCACTTGGGTCAAACTATGATCCATAGAAATTGTGTAGCAATTCTCAGGTAAGCCACGAAAGCTTTGTCTCTGTCTCCATCAGAGCTCCTTCAAGATGGTTAAGATGAAATTCCGGATCCATTCCTAAATTCTGCTTATTAGGCTAATCTTCTCTACACCTAACACAACACAGGTTGTAAGATGGAAAACCATGTTCTTCAATGAAACAGCAAGTGTTCTCAAAAGAATAACACAGAATAGAAAATGTGGAGAAAATTACCTTTGACTTTTTCTATTCTCTCTCAATTCACAGAGTTGGACCTTTGAGTATGTTCCATCTTTTTTTTTCCCCTCCCCCTTTCCATTTTTAAGCTTCCAAATCTACTCCTATCAACTGCTCTCAGGACATTCATCCTTGCTACCCCAATTTTGTCTTCCTTCCTTCCCCACCATTCTTATATTCAACCTTGGTCTCTTTTTGTGCCTTACAGAGTCAAGTATTTCAGCTTTGTCTAGATGATCTCAAGGCTTCTTTTTAGCTACTTGCTTCTTTTGCTTCAAAATAAGAAGTGCTATGGCTTGTAAGCAAGAAGTGAGGGTAAAAGCAAATGTTCCCATTTTGGCTTACTTCCCTATCAGGGAGAGCTATGACTAAGTTTTTCACTTATTTACCTAAAAATCAAGCTCATCTTAACAAAAGAATGTTATGAATGTTACTTCAATGGTAATACAGTCTAATCTCATTTGCATAGAATATATTTCTTCTTTGAGCTTGATTTTGATTTGACTTTTGTTGCACAATTACATGACCATTATTTGCAAATAAATATTTTCCCCCCCTTGGGTAAAGTATCCTAGGCTCCACTGTCCTAGTGTAAAGAACTCTTTCCTTCTTGGCCCTCCAAATATCTCCTTACAGAAATAAGGGCAGGCTGGTTTCCAAACCACTAGCCCTCTTAATCTTTGAGAAATTTAGGATGTATGGGATCCAGAACAATGGTGTAAAGACTGGCTATAGAGGGAAGATGAACAACTTTTCTTAAAGAAGAGAACGAGGAGAATATAGGTGCAAATGTCCAAAAATTAAAGAACATTTGAGTGAATTTTTGTCTCATGCTTTCTATTTTCTCTGTGTTGGAGAAAACATGGCTATTTGTGGAGAGTAATTAGAGGGGAATGGCAGATTTACTGTTTTGAAGATAGTGAAGAAGGTTTAAAATAGTTTTTGTTGTAAGTACCAGGAAAAAGAGTCAACTGGAAAAGCAGAATTTCTATGCTGATTAAGGAGCATAGGAGATTGGTAATCATAAATTGACAGGGGTACCAATTTATTCTAATGCATACTTTCTTGAACAATAATCAGCTGCAAAATAATAGTAAGTAAATACTTTTGTTCAGTCAGGATGGGGGTTTGTTTTGCCAAATTGATAATAAAAGAAAGTAGGAAGATTATTAATGGAATGATATACCACGCAACCTAAACTGAATGTGAACAAAAATAAAAAGAGAAGGGGACCAGATAGATAGACAGAAGAGCCTCCTAGAACTCAGGAAAATGTCCCAGGAGGAATATTTGAGCTCTCAAGCTGGAATAATGGGAAAATTTTATCAGGGAATCTCATGCTCTATTTCAATGATTTTGGGTAAAAGAGTTTATTTCTGGGGATGACAATGTTCAACATGTGATTTTGGTAGTGTGGATGAAGTGACATTAAACAAATCAAGAAACGTAGATGTCAGGGAATTGGGTGAGTCAGTCCTGTGGATATTGACATGTCCACGGATAAGAGAGAAAACTATGAGTTGTGTGCCAAAGTATGCACTTTATGAAAAAGGAGCCAGTGATTCAGTGATAGAGCACTAACTTCTTTTTACCTTTTTATTTTATTTTAGTTTTATTTGATTTCATTTTATTTTATTTAAGGAGTCTCTATGCCCAACATGGGGCTTGAACTCATGACCCTGAGATCAAGAATCTGATGTTCTACAAACTGAGCCAGCCAAGCACCCCTTTATTTCAAATAGATGAATTGGGGAATAATTATCTGAAGAAGCAATCAAGAACAAGGAGGACACCAACCTCTCCTCTAAGCCGTTAGTTAAATCAAAGAATTAATACAAGAGAACAGAAAACAACATTAACAGAAAATTCTAAAATGCCCCATAGAAAAACTCTGTAAATAAAATGGTGGGTTTTTTTCCTTAAAAATCAAATTTCTTGTAGTTTCATTAAAAATTTAAATAGAAATGAATATGTTTCAGTGAAAATAATTTGAAAAGTCCTAGTTGTTTTTAGCATTCCTAGGTTATTTTTCTTATATCAAAAGAAAGGGAAAATCTTCATGAAGCCTTGAGTAAGAGGTGTCATCTGAGATATCATGCAGGTGGGGTAGAAATGCAAGACAAAACCTTCCTAAGTGAGCACATGAAACACATAGCTAACCTTAAAAAAGAGACACAGTCAATTAGTCTTAATAGTACGGGTATTCGGGAAGATTTGTTTAATGATGACACCCTCATTTTACTGAATCAATACCAGGGAGTGTTTTACAATGAAATGTCTCTCTCTTGTGAGTAATTTACAATAAATAAATCCATAAATCTATCAAGACAGAAAATAAAGCCCCTTTACTAGTCTGGGAATCTATAAGATATGCATGGTTAAAGATCAGCAAGAACTTTTGACACCAAAGTTCCAGGTCAGCAGATGGGTCACTGGAACTCTAGCAGTAAATTTGGGAAAGGCTGTTCAAAATGATTTACTCATTAAGGATTTGTTTACTAATCATGGGTTTTTTTATACATAAATATCTCAGGTATATACATCAAAAAATGGATTGCACTTTTGCAGAAAACAATCTCCTTGCTTGAAATATCAGGTTCTATCCTTAGATGTTATGTGTTCATATTCTATAGTTCAGTCTCTATGTCATAATCCAGACACTTATTAATTCTGTGACCTTGAATAATTTGGTTAATCTCTCTTTTCTTCAGTTTCTTTACCTATAAAATGAGAAAATAATAATACTTGCTCAAATAGTAGTTTTGAGAATTACATAAATTAGTCTGTGATACTACTTAAAGCTGAAAAAAAAAGTCAGGCATAGGGTAAGCACTCAATAACTATAACCTAGTACTAATACATTATCATCATTATTAATAAAAAGATGGCCAGAGGTACACTAATATATGAATGGGCATAGGCATTGTTTCTCTACTGACAAGAAACAAACAAACAAGTGTATTGAAATTACAAATGACCCATCTACATGGATTCTTTTGGCTTTGTGACCATTTGGGGACATTCTTCATCTTCCTCTTACTTATTCAACATTAAGCTCTTGATATCATTTGTCCAAATCATATATATGTTTTGTTTTGTTTTGTTTTGTTTTCTCTTTTCAAGTAGGTTCCATGCCCATCATGGAGTCCAGCATGGGGCTTGAACTCACAACCCTGAGGTCAAGACCTGGTGCTGAGATCCAATGCTTAACTGACTGACCCACCCAGGCATCCCCAAACCATATATGCTTTAGTTTGTAACTCTGACAAAAGTACAACTGCCATTTTTTTATTTTAATCATGTTCATTCTTTCTTTCAGCAACCTGAAAATACCACTGTACTGAATGATAGTAAAAATGAACATTTATTTAGTATTTATTATATGTCAGGCCCTATTTTAAACAATCTCATGGACAAGACACCTTAAAATCTCACATTACAAATGGAGAGACAGAGATAGAATAAGTTGTCCAAGTATGTAGAACCAGTAATGGTAAAGGCAAATGTCAGACTTCATTCAGAAAATCTGATTCTAAGGAAACTTTTAGGAGGTAGAATTCACTATAGGCCCCAAGTCTTTCAATACATCTTTGCTAAGTATGCCATACTGCAAGTTTCACCATCCTCTGACCCTAAGCCATCCTCTGGTAGCTAGTCACATAGGCAACTGAAGCAGTCAAGGCAACCACAGTGTGAGAACTTGCCATGTGAGATCTAGCTTATCAAGGGAGGTTGGTTGGCTTGCGTACTGCCTGCTGTAATAGGTATTGCACCTTATTCCCGAGTTCTTTAACTACTGTGCAATCTACTGAGTGTCAGGCCATTATGTGGCCTATCATGTCACCTCTGTGGAACCACGTCATGACAGTAAACTAACGTCACAATGCCAGTACTATTAATGTCTACTGTGATGTGAGCAATGAATAGATCAGCACTTTGATCTACTGAAACTCATTATCTCCTTTTAGCATCTCTGAAGTTGGGGCAATCCAAACTGCTTGTTTGCCTAGCTATCTCCCTTGGAATCATGATGTCCTTTGCCATCTTCTATAAAGTTAACATTCTTCCCTGACAAATATATATTAATCACTCATGGTACTGCCTCTCAGATTTATCCACTGGGTCCTTAGCTCTCCTTCCCATTGCTAATCTCCATGAGTCTGGGAGAAATTCCATCCAGGATCAAATCCACTGGATGCAAAATATTTCATTCCACATTTTTATGTGTTTTTAAGATTTATATACTTTATATTTCAGTATATTATGGTATATTCTTTCATGTGAGGTGATCTATACTTTATTTTTGTAACACCAAGTGTTAGCATATTTCATATAGGTAAGGTACTCAAGGTACCTTTCAAGGTACTCAACACATATATATTGAGAAAATGAATGAATGAAAAAATGAATGAATAAGCAATTGAAAGAATGAATATACAATAATTGGTTTTTCCTACTTGGGCAATTGTCCCATTGTTACTTTTTACTTCTAGCTACCTACTTAGAGCAGAATGGATCTCCCCCATTGAAATGTCTTTCTTCAGAGCAGCACTGTATACAGTAAAAGTATACTCGTTAGCATTCAGTCATTCTGCATGTGTTCCTTTTGAAAGGCAATGTGACATTGTATAATAATACCCCCTAAGCCCCAGAATTAGTTAGTAGAATTCTAATCATAGATTTGCTTCTAAGTAGCTCATTTGATTTTTCTGAACTGCAAGAGACTCATCTTTTAAAACGAAGCTATTAATATTTGCTTTATGTCACAAACTTCTTGAAAAGAACAAATGCATTATTCTATGCAAATAAGTTGCAAAGCATTTGGCTGCAAGGAAGAGAATGGCCAGTTTAAAGAGTTTGAACAATAACATATATTGTCTCGAATAAAAAAGAATTAGGAGGAAAGCAGTCTCCGTGTTTCACTACCTCAGTGACTTGACAATATAATTGGGTCATTGAGAGAGTGGTCTTTCCCTTTTCCTGTTACCCTGAGCATGGCTCTTTAATCTAACCCTATGGTACCAAGGGGTTTCCGGATTCTATGTCCCACATGCAGACAGGACAGCATCTGGAAGCCAAAAAAGAGGCTATTTCCTTTTTAATGTATTTTTAAGATTGAAGAAAATAAATTCCCACTGATTGCCCTCGTGTTTGATTGACAAAGAAATAGGACCACCGTGGTTTTTCCTTACAGCAATGGTTCTCAAGCTTTATGCAAAATGATTCAGTCCTTTCCATCTCTGCTTTTCCTCTTCAAGTTCACCGTTTACATTAAACTATACGCTGTACACAGGTGAGCAGAAGTTGTAAATAAATGCCTGTGAATTCATTTTCAAAGATCTAATCTTAGTTGAGTAGTAAAAAGACAAAGCAGTACAGGCTCCTTATAATACTGTTGAAGAATTACCCACCATCTGTGACACAATGTCAAGTTAAAATTATCTTCATATGTCAAGGTATAAAGCTCCTAATCAGGATCAAAGTCTACCATGCTGAGAATAATGAACTCAATGCTGAGACTATCTTCTGATTTCTACCAGTGAACCCCATTAAACTTTCAGTCTCAATAATGTTTTTGCTTCTAATGCATAGCTACTCTTGCTACACTAAAAATTGCAACAGCATCCATCAGATCTATTACTTCTATATGTGTAATCCCACTGGGCAGGCTCAATCTGTTTTTTGGTAAAGATCCATTCTTCCACCTGCTGGCACATCTTACAGGAAAATGCAAAAAAAAAATAAATGAATAAAAATAAGGCAGTAGAAAATGAATTCACAAATGCAGACCAAACTCTTTTTGCCAGGGAACCATCAATTGGGCAGCATTCACACCAAAACTGTGAAGAAAATGACCTGGGTCTTCACAGAGTTGTATGACATGTGCCTGTGTAACAACATCCATGTGATGGAACAAGCACCTGTGCAAGGGGCTCACCGTTATTCCCAGTGAGAATGTCTGAAACAAGATTAGCAGGCTATGTCACTCATCTGATGAAGGGGGTTTAGAGTGGTCTTGTGAGAATTATCCCCATCTTGTTGAAGAAGAAAGAGAGAGAAAGAGATAATGATGTTCCTGTGTCTCAGCACTAGATCAGGAGGTCATTTAAGTAGATTCTGACACTAAGGAAATGCTGAAGCTCTTGAACTATAGCAGTCTGTCCAGACTTCAGGTTACTCAGCTCAGAGTTGTAATGTTTAAATTAAACACAATGGTTCTGTGTGGAATCTTTGTCAAAAGAAGGGTTACACTGGGTCAATACTTTGTTTGAGAGCTAGATTTACTTCTCAGTCTACATTTATGTTGTTGTTGTCCCAGGTTTATTGACAATATTACAGTATAGAAGAAAGATCCAAATGGCTCTAAATGGTGTTTTGAAATCCACTACAACAGAATAAAGCCAAACTAACTACAAGACATCACACCTTTCATTTACTTTATACTTTGGGGGAAAAAAAGCCTTCTATCACTATTTATATTGAAGATAGTAATTATTCAGAGAATCACAAAAGAAGACATTGAACTATAAATTTATATGCTCCAGTTCAGTTCTCAAGAAAAAACAAACCCACTCTTCAGGTGTGATAGCATCTATACTTTAAGATCAGTTATCATACAAGGGTACATGTTATTATTTCATAATTCTAATGCTTAAGAAGTTCTAAGATGTGACTTATTAAAATTCCATCTCAAAACTGTCATTCAACTAAACAAAAAATTCTGTATAACTTAAAATTTAAATAATACTGAAGTCCACACATAAAATATTATTAAGAACTATATGAGGTAAGAAATAAATCAGTGCATATATTAGGGCTCTCCAGAGGAACAGAATCAATGGGATGGTCATATATATACACATATATACACAGGTAGAAAAGGTTTATGATACAAATTAGAAAACTCAAGGACATTTTGTTTACCAAGGCAATAAGGATGGACTAATAGGATGGCATGAGCATAGTCTAAAATCTCATTAATATCTGTGCTATGTATATTGAGATTTCAGTTAAGAGATGCTATTACTGTATCAGCCTCTCTGGTAATAATGGAGATGAAGCAGTCCTGGAATAACAGAGTCCAGGTGGCAGCATTTAACTGTCTGAACCAAGGTGGGTATAATTAATGCAATGAGCAGCAAAGTTGGAAGGGCAGTCAGGAATGCATGTTTGATTGACAAAGAACTCTAAGAAGATGGCTCATAAAACACTGATAGACAGCTAAGGAAATATATAAAATCAATTAATAAACATAATCAAAAGATACTAAGAATGAGGTTGGGAATGCCAAATGTCTTTTTTAATTACCAGACTAAACTCTTAGATCCACAATCTATTGACCTGAAGATAGGTCTCTATGAGAAAGGATCCTGCCATACAGAGCAAATATATACTGTAGTGATTCCTCAAGTCCTTCTGCAAAGGGTAATACACACTGAGAGAAGGGGGTATTAGATCCAAATTTATGATAATATTCAAGGAAGCAGTGCCCTCTTGCCTCATTCTAGTAGGGACAAACATGGGTCAGGAAATTAAGAAAGCCCTTGATCAGGTCCATTTGAAAGTGGGTCTACAGTTCCACATATACCTTTGGTCAGTAACATGCTGGCTAATATTTACAAACTGGCTCTCTGGGGAGAAAAAAAGCTCTAATTTTTTTTTAATTAATTAAATTATTTTTTATTTTTTTATAAACATATAATGTATTTTTTATAATCATTTTTTATTTGTTTTCAGCATAACACTATTCATTGTTTTTGTACCACACCCAGTGCTCCATGCAATCCGTGCCCTCTCTAATACCCACCACATGGTTCCCCCAACCTCCCACCCCCCCACCTCTTCAAACCCTTCAGATTGTTTTTCAGAGTCCATAGTCTCTTATTGTTCATCTCCCCTTCCAATTTCCCCCAACTCCCTTCTCCTAACTCCCCATGTCCTCCATGCTATTTGTTATGCTCCACAAATAAGTGAAACCATGTGATAATTGACTCTCTCTGCTTGACTTATTTCACTCAGCATAATCTCTTCCAGTCCCGTCCATGTTGCTACAAAAGTTGGGTATTCATCCTTTCTCATGGAGGCATAATACTCCATAGTGTATATGGACCACATCTTCCTTATCCATTCATCCGTTGAAGGGCATCTTGGTTCTTTCCACAGTTTGGCAACCATGGCCATTGCTGCTATAAACATTGGGGTACAGATGGCCCTTCTTTTCACTACATCTGTATCTTTGGGGTAAATACCCAGTAGTGCAAATTGCAGGGTCATAGGGAAGTTATATTTTTAATTTCTTGAGGAATCTCCACACTGTTCTCCAAAGAGGCTGCACCAACTTGCATTCCCACCAACAGTGTAAGAGGGTTCCCCTTTCTCCACATCCCCTCCAACACATGTTGTTTCCTGTCTTGCTAATTTTGGCCATTCTGACTGGTGTAAGGTGATATCTCAATGTGGTTTTAATTTGAATCTCCCTGATGGCTAGTGATGATGAACATTTTTTCATGTGTCTAATAGCCATTTGTGTGTCTTCATTGGAGAAGTGTCTGTTCATATCTTCTGCCCATTTTTTGATATGATTATCTGTTTTGTGTGTGTTGAGTTTGAGGAGTTCTTTATAGATCCTGGATATCAATCTTTTGTCTGTACTGTCCTTTGCAAATATCTTCTCCCATTCCGTGGGTTGCCTCTTTGCTTTCTTGACTGTTTCCTTTGCTGTGCAGAAGCTTTTGATCTTGATGAAGTCCCAAAAGTTCATTCCATGCTCTTGGATCAGAAGAATAAACATTGTTAAAATGTCTATACTGCCTAGAGCAATCTATACTTTTAATGCCATTCCAATCAAAATTCCACCGGTATTCTTCAAAGAGCTGGAGCAAATGATCCAAAAATTTGTATGGAACCAGAAGAGACCCCGAATCGCTAAGGAAATGTTGAAAAACAAATATAAAACTGGGGGCATCACGTTACCTGATTTCAAGCTTTACTACAAAGCTGTGATCACCAAGACAGCATGGTACTGGCATAAAAACAGACACATAGACCAGTGGAACAGAGCAGAGAGCCCAGATATGGACCCTCAACTCTATGGTCAGTTAATCTTCGACAAAACAGGAAAAAATATACAGTGGAAAAAAGACAGTCTCTTCAATAAATGGTGCTGGGAAAACTCGGCAGCTATATGTAGAAGAATGAAACTCAACCATTCTCTTACCCCATACACAAAGATAAACTCAAAATGGATAAAAGACCTCAACGTGAGACAGGAATCCATCAAAATCCTAGAGGAGAACATAGGCAGTAATCTCTTCGATATCAGCCACAGCAACTTCTTTCAAGATATGTCTCCAAAGGCAAAGGAAATAAAAGCCAAAATAAACTTTTGGGACTTCATCAAAAGCTCTAATTTTTTATAGCAGTTGTTTTTTTCCATGGTGTAAATCCTCTCACCATTACTGATTTCAAGGTCTCAACATGAGGACATGGATTCGGGAAGAGATGTGTGTGACTGGTTTTTGTGAGCCAGCATGCTCCAACTCCAACACATCCCTGCTCCTGGTGCTCCTTTCCTCAGATCACAAATATATAATTGGAATGGACACACTCGATATTGGCAGAAATTGGCAGAAAACTCATATGAATTCTTTCATTGTATAGTAGGGAAGATTTCCCACCTCTCCCTTATCATATTTACCAACATAGTAAATTAAAACAAAAACAAAAACAAAAAACAACAACACTTATCCTGGGGTCGGGGATAGGTTAGCAGTGATAACATGCCTTCAAATACCTTAAGAATGAAGGGGTGGTTGTTCTTGTATAACATAGGTTGGATTCTCTGGAACCAGGCTGAAATGAAGTTTCATGTAATATGCTTATTAAATATCAGCACCTATGAAAGGAAGGAGATGAAGTACATCTGAGCAGAAGAAGTCAAATTCAATGCAGAACTGACAAAATTTTGGCCAATGCTGCTGGGAGTTCTGGAGTTAGTATGTTTGTCAGAGTGATCCATATAGGATTCAATTTCTGGCCTTTTGTACCCTACCTTGAGCATTTATTGGATGGGCATGACTTAAGCAAAGCAATTCTCTGAAGCTAAGAAAGACTCTGAAAGTCCTCAAAGATGGATATTTTCTAGTCACCGTACTCCATACATCCAGGTAGGCCACAAGTTTTTTCCTCAAAAAGGATCTGAATGACACATTTCCGTGTTAATCTCCATCTTAATTCCCATTTAATGCTGACCAGTCAGAAATATGCAAAACCCTTATGAATCATGGTGGGTAACTGGTAGGCAATTGAAAACTAAACCAATAAATAATAAAATAAGATTGCAATACTTGATAGGCCTTCATGGCAGCCATAAAAAGGCACCTCTCAGATCTTCTGCTTCAGGGACCATAACTGATTGATAGCATTGGCCATTCCCCTTTGGATCTACTATATGTTTATACTGAATCCATCTCCCCCCAAATTGCTTCCAGCCAATGAAAACAGTGAGGGTAGTAACGCAGTCTCATTCCTTCAAGATGCAAGATCCTTTAATGAGCAACTATGGCCTGAGGACTTCACATTAGCCTATCCAAAACCTTCCTGAGAGAGTGCTGTGGCCTGAAATTGTTCCTACCTGTGGTAGGAAAAATAACACTCCTTCAAAGATTTCTATACCCTAATCCCCAGAACCTATGAATATGTTGCCAAACATGGGATATCAACTGACCTAGTGACCAGAACTATCCATCATGAGCGGAACACCATTAGACCTAGCAAATATTGGCAGATCTAATAGCAATTTTAAAGTGGAGGCAACACATTTGGAATCAAGCTAAAAAAGGCTCTTATGGTATACATAAGCTTACATGAAGAGGTAGCCCAGAGCCCCTATCATCTGCTACAACTGAAATGATGCTTTTCCCTGAGATTTTATACACACACACACACACACACACACACACACACATATTTATATTTATATAAATATACATATCATACATATATATCATACATACATATATATATACACACACACATACATATAAGTGTATGTGTGTGTGTATGAAAGAGGACTTAAACTAGATAACACAGAGGAAACACTTTGAGCTTTATTCTCATATGGGCTAACTTGTCAAGTGGGGATAAGTCAAATATAAACCACTCATATATCATAGACTCATTCAAAGGTGGCCCTTATCAGTGAGGAGAAATCCTTCCAAATCACAGTGCTTCAGACAGGGCATCTCATCATCTTTTATGAAGAGAGAAGTAGCCCAGGGTAAGCATGTATTTGGAATAATGTGGAGGGGCAAATGGCTTAGCAGACTGGCCAGAAACCTGAGGAGCAACATTTAAAGATTTGGAACAATAAAGTCAAGGAAAAAAGTATATGGATGGACAAAAACTGAGAAGATCTTTGTAAAATACCATATTACTGTAAACACTCAATTCTTAACTCTTAATGTTTATGATTATTATTGTGGTGGTGCTGGGTGTTAATTTGCTGTTCTCCATTTCACAATGTAGGTTTAATTGGTTTTTGTTCATTAAACTTGTTTGGCCTGTGGTGAGCCATTTTAGTTTGTAGGAATCTCTTTTTAGCTTGACAGATTTTCTTGCATTATTTCTTTGATATGTCTTTCTCTTCATTTTCTCTAATTAGTCTCTGTCAAATCTATTGATCAGATTTTGGCCATTTAGAATTGGAATTCTGTATATTTTTTTCTTTTAATTTTTGAATCTCATTACTTTTTTAATTTTCTTTAGAAGTTTTTCTCAATTAAACTTATAACGCATTTATTTAGTGTTATATTTTGGAAACTAATGTTCAATTTCCAAGAGTTCTTTCTTTTAATTAGCTGCCTTTTATTGGGATCTTATTCCAGATTTTCATTTTTTTTTTTTTACTCAATATGAGGATTCTACTTCAAGTTTTATTTTGTTTTACTTAAGTTTGACACTGTACTTCTATATTCTATTGTATCTCTCCTAGGATTATAATAATGTATCTCTTTTATCTAGGGTTATTTAAAAAATTATTTATCTTAATCTTTCTTGTTTATGTTGCAAGTTTTTTTCTCAAATCTTTGGTGATGCATGGGTATTTCTTCGTATTTAATAATGAGCCCTCCACCCCCAATATAAGCTTACAAAGCTCTGTGCACATGGGTGGACTTGTTAACTTAAAGTCTTTCCTTGAGAATGAGAAGCTACAATGCTTATCTGGAAGTCATCATTAAATAGGGGGACCTTTAGATGCCAGGCACAGAGGCTTCTACTCTAGGGATCATCCCCTACACTAGCTGCCTTGCTTTCTTCCAGATGGTTCATACACTTTGTTTTAGAATACTTGAATTTTTAGCTTAGGAGACAGTGCTTAGCTTTTGCTATTCTATTGGAAGGGACAAAGTCTCCCATGCATGAACCTGTAAAATGTTCTCTGCTTTTCTTTTTTTGTTTGTTTGTTTTATTTCATTTTTTTAAGATTTTATTTCTTTGAGAGAAAGAGTGTGTGTATGTACATATGAGAGAGAGAGAGAACATACACTAGTTGGGGGAAGGGGCAGAACAGTGAGTCTGACATGGGGCTAGATCTCAGGACCCTGAGATCATGACCTGAGCCAAAGGCAGACACTACTGAGCCACCCAGGTACCCTATTCTCTGCTTTTCATATCCACATATTATATTTATGCTTTCACAAACCTGGTATTTCTTAGTGCAGGGCCTCTCTAAAGTTAGACCAAATAGGTTAAATATATCCTCAGCTGGAATCCTTATTCTGCTTCATTAGTCAACAGAGTTAAACAAGCATAGTTCTTGCTTTCAAGAAGCTCAGACTTTAGGAGTATTGATAAACACAGACATAGATAATTATAATGCAAAGTGGAAAACACAGTAATGGGTTTTTACAGGCAAGACCACATGATCACAGGGACAGGGTAACTAAACCCATTTAAAAATCCAACAGTGTCAAGCTCTTGATGTCAGGTAAGTTCTCCTGGGAAATGGTGCATCACATTTCTCAAAGCCTCATATCTCACTATTAATGGGTTACAGGAACCCAGACTTGGTTTCCTGGTAATTTCAGTGTCATCATATGAAAAGGGGTATAATTACGTATTTCTCCTAGAGTATTTCAGGAAGATTAAATGGCATGATACATATAAAACCCATCCAAAAATACTTACAACGAGAAAGACCTTATGGATAGAATGATCTCAATAAGTGATAATAATTTTCTTCAATTCTGTCATATATATTTCATCACATTTTATCTTCTCTGAGATGGGAATTCTTACTATTCATACCAAAGAAATATGTGATCTTCTGGGTAATGGATTGGGTTAAAATATAGCTCTTATTTTTTCATATGTGAATTTAGAAATGCACAGAAGATATCTACTTATCTGCTTCTCATCTCAGCTGCAATATATTTATTAGTTATGCTATAAAAGATTGAAATCAGAAGTAAATCTTCCATTTTTTTACTTCAAATGTCTTCAAAAAAATAATTCTGTGATGCAGAACTGAACAAAAGGCTTATCCTATATGCAAAAGATGTCTGCAATTAAATGTAGTAGAGATTGCCAAATATCTTGGGATAGTACTAACATTTTCAATCTGTGAAAGGTCAGTGTGACAGATTACTTCACAATGGGCTATGATTCAAGAGATAACATTATTGTGCCAAGAACTTCTAACTGGCTTTTAAGAAAAGTAGAGTCATTCCTGGAAATTCATATCTCAATTAAAGGGGAGATACAAGTTTAATTTTGCTTCTTCAATCTGCTTTAGAAGTGTATTATTAATGTTAGAGGGGCAAAATGATGAATGTGGATAAGGACATGCAAAATATCCATGATAGCATGCAAAACTGCCAATTTGCGAGATTGAACCAGAAAAATCTTTAGCCTTCAACAACGAACTCAACTTTTTTTTATGCTGAAGAAGAAAATAATGTAAAAGTCTTTGTAAGTCAAAAGAAATGAACAAAACTATAAAAATATATACATTTAAATCTAACAAAATGTGTTTAGTAACTTTGTGTTGAAAACTACAAAATATTGATGAAAGAAATCAGTAAGGTTTAAGTAAATGGAGAGATACATTGTATTCATGGGTTGGAAGACTTAATATTCTTAAGATGACAATTATCCCCTAACTGATCTATATATCTGAAGTAGTCTCAATCAAAATCCAATACAACAGATTAACTTGTAGAGATGCACAAGATGATTCAAAAATGTATAAGGGAATAGGGAACTAGAATTTTTTTAAAAAGTGAAAAAGAACAAAATTGGAGGACTCACACTAATTGATCTTCAGACCACAGTGAGGTTTTGGTGGCATACTTGACCCATAGATCAACAGAGTAGAATAGAGCCTCCAAAAATACAGCCTCATAAATACTGCCAACTGATTTTTGACAAAATGCAAATATAATTAATGGAAAAAGAAGAGATTTTCAACTACTTTTGCTGACTCGTCACTTATTTGCAAACAAAAGCCAAATAAACAAAAGCCAAATAAACATCCTACCTTGACAAAAATTAGCTCAAAATAATTCAAAGATCCAACGAAAGACATAAAGCTATAATATCTCTATGAGAAAACAAACAAGAAATTTTTTTGACTTTAGGTTAAACAAAGATAGGTACATCTCCAAAAACAAAATATTTAAGGGAAAAAAATAATGAGTTGGAGTTTATAAAAATTAAAATAATTTGCACTGTAAAAGACATTGTTAAGAGAAGAAAATTCCCTGGTTCTGCATGTAAGGAGCTTGAAAGTCACCATGCTATCCTAACAAGTAAGTAGCTGAAAAGACTGAACAATCGTTAACTCTTTTTGAAGCCATAAGACAGAGGAGGACAAAGGGCAAACTAATGGCCCCCAATTTGAAAACAGGTGAATACAAGAAGTCACAGCTTTTACCACAGCAGAGACTCACAAGTAGAAATTTCCACAGGAACCACTGTCAAGGTAGGAAAGCCTGAACTTTAACTGACAACTTGTTGGAGGTTCAGTACAGACAAGTGAGGGTTAAAAACTCTAGTCATCAGGACTGTGATTTGCCTCCAGAAGCCTGACCAGATTTCCTACAGTAAACACTGAAAAATAAATAAATAAATAAATAAAATAAAACCTCCCTTAGGCATATTTCCTAAAGGGAAAGAACAAAAGGAGCCATTTTGAAATATGCAAGAGCATTCTGTTCTTTTTTTAAAATTAATTTATTTTTTATTATGTTAAATTAGTCAACATATAGTACATTATTCATTTTTGATGTGGTGTTCAATGACTCATTAGTTCTTTTTAATAAGACCTGCCTTCAGGGGAAACTAGTTAACCAGAACCTAATTAGCTAGAGTATTAATTGGAGTCAAACTAAATTGGGGAAGGGAACTACCCAATTCCAGCCAGCTTTAGTCATCCTGTCCCATGTAAGGGGAGAGAAAAAACCAGAAACACTTGTGAAGTTCACAGTCTAGATGCATAGGGTCACTAAAAATCTGACACCTAATTATAGCACTATAGAATGTTTTCCTTCCCTCCTCATCTCACTACATTGCGAAAGTCCTTTTATAGCAGTGTTATTTACCTGTTACATCATATCAGGCTATCAAGAAAAAAATTACAATGAAATTTGAACAGACAGAGCATGCATCAGTGGCAGACATGGCAGGGATGTTAGAATTATCAGATAGAGAATTTAAAACAACCGTGATTATTATGTTAAGAGCTCTAATGGATAAAGCTAACAACATATAAGAACAGACAGCCATAAATGCTAAGAGAAAAATTTTTTTAAAATGCCAGAGATAAAAAGCACTGTAATCAAAATGGAGAGAGACTGAAGGACTTACAAGTATATTGGACACAGCTGAAGAAAGAATCTCTGAGTTAGAGGATATATCACTAGAGCCCTCAAAACCAAATAAATAAATAAATAAGAACAAAGACTGAGGAAAAAAGATGAAGGAACAGACTACCCAAGGGCTATGGGATAACTACAAAAGGTATAACATAAGTATAATGGGAATATCAAAAGGAGAAGGCAACCATACATGAACAGGACAAATATTTAAAATAATGATTGAGAATCCCTACAAATTAATATCAGACACGAAACCACAGATACTGAAAGCTCAGAGAACACCAAGAGTAAACCATAAGGTCATCTACAGACTCTGGATAATTATGATATATATGCCAATGTAGGATTAACCTTGGTTAAAAAACAAAACAAAACAAAAAAAAGCTCTTCTAGCAAGTGAGAATGGGGGAAAATATGCAGGTGTGAGGGCGGAAGGTACATGGGAAATTTCTGTAAATTTCTCTCAATTTTGTTGTAAACTAAAATAGTTAAGTCAAAAAAAAAAGCGGGGGGCGCCTGGGAGTCTCAGTTGGTTGGACGATTGCCTTCAGCTCAGGTCATGATCCTGGAGTCCCGGGATCGAGTCCCACATCAGGCTCCCTGCTCAGTGGGGAGTCTGCTTCTCCTGCTGACCTCTCTCCTTTCATGCTCTCTCTCTCTTTCTCTCTCTCTCAAATAAATAAAATAAAATCTTAAAAAAAAGAAATTCTTATTATGAATCAGGGCCGGAGATAGAATATGCAAAAAAAATTTTTTCATATGCTAGGAGAAAATATTTGAAAAATCCATATAAGATAAAAGCTATGGATCCAGAAAAACAATATGTATATACATACATAAATATAGGTAGATATATCTACCTATATTTATGTATGGATGGATGGATGGATCCAGAAAAGCAATATGTATATACATATATAAATATAGGTAGATATATTATATATACATAATATATAAATATATATAAATATATCTACCTATATTTATGTATGTATACATCCATACCTCCAACAAGAAGAAAATAACCCAATAAAAATTTGATGGAATTCTTGAACAGACAATGCACCAAGGAAGATATATGGATGGCAAATAAGCACATTAGAAGATACTTATAATTATCTGACTTTAGGGAAATGAAAATTAAGTAAATTTTATATCATCCTTGTAGGTACCTACATCTAACAGAATGATTTTATATTTTTTAAAGAAAAAATAAAATACCATGTGGCTAATAAGAATTTAAGACAACAAAATCTCATACATTGCTTGTGGAAACTCAAAACATACAGTCAACTTTGGAAAGGTTTGTAGTTCCCTTTAAAATTAAACACACTTAAAAAATAATAAAATTAAACACACATTTACCATACAACCTAGTAGTTATTTACCTAAGAGAAATAAAAACTTATGTTTACACAAAAACATGTATGCAAATGTTTAGAGCAGCACTACTCATGATTGCCAACAACTGGAAACAACTCAAATGTCCTTCAACCTGTAATGGCTAAACAAACTGGTACATCCATATAATGAAGTACTAATTAGTAATAAAATTAACAAAGCTATTGATACCCACAACAATCTGGATAAATTGCAAACACATTCTGCTAAGTAAAGGAAACCAGCCCAAAAGAGTACACATGGTGTGATTTCATTTATATGACATTTGGAAAAATGTAATACTAAATGGACAAAAGATAGATCAGCAGTGGGCAGGGGCTAGGGTTGGCAGGAGTTGACTACAAATGAGCAATAGGAAATTTGGAGGGATGATGGAGCCCTTCTAATTCTTGGCTGTGGTAGGCAGGTCACAGAATGGTATATATTTGCCCAAACTCATAGAAATGTACACTTTTCAGAATTATACTGCTCCTTTCAATCAAGAACTTATAAAATGTCTAAGTGAAAATTTATGGTCCCAACCTACTTCTTCTAAATTAGTTTTTAATTTGTGGGGCACCTGGGTGGCTCAGTGGGTTAAAGCCTCTGCCTTCGGCTCAGGTCATGATCCCAGAGTCCTGGGATCAAGCCCCACATCGGGCTCTCTGCTCAGTGGGGAGCCTGCTTCCTCCCTCTCTCTCTGCCTGCCTCTCTGCCTGTCAAATAAATAAATAAATAAAATCTTAAAAAAAATAAAATAAAAAATAAAAATAGATTAGTTTTTAATTTGATTAATGAAATTTATTTAACATTATTTTTAACTTAAAAAAAAGTCATAAAGTAAGATGTCTAGTTATTTAAGCCTGCATAAGGAAACAAGAGTTCCAAAATGCAGAGTGGATTAGTTTTGAATAATATGATTTGTTTGTAATAACAGTCCAAATTAAACTCAGTATAGGCTCACTGTATTCTAAGCAAATTAATAAAAAACAGAGATACTTAACTATTTAATTAAAAAGATAAATAAAATAAATTATAATTTATAGTAGGTGTTGGGAAGTAAAACTAGAGTGGCTTTGCAATAGTAAAAGATAAAAAGACAAGGAAACTGTGTACAAAGTGTGAATTAAAAAAAGGTTGTACCTCAAGAATGTTACATAAAATAGGATAGCTCAAGGAACATTAGTCATGAAGGAAAATTAAAAACTAAAAATAAGAAAACAAGCTTTGCACAGTGGCAGTATCATAGCCAATGAGGTTTATCCGAGGCATGATTATTGCTAATTGAAAAATAAGAAAACATAAGGCCTGAAGTAGTTTTAGTGTAAGAGATGGAAATCCGGGAGTCATTTGCACATTTGACAGTTAAAGACATTTGAATTGATTAAGCTCAGAATGGAATAACGTATCAAGATGAAAGAAAAGAGTTACATGGAAAGGCCTTTGGGGGATCTATATATATGTGGACACAGGTAAAGGAGGAAGGGGGGAAAATATGTCCACAGAAGGAAATAACAGCAGAGGTAATTAAAATATATTCAATTAAATATTGAAAGCAATTATATATATATGTATATATACATATATATGTGCTATTTCTCATTTAACTTTTTTAAAAACATAAGGGAAAATCAAGTGAAAAGTATTAATGACTAGTAAATGTAAGAGGTAGGGATGAAGGTTCAGTCCGTTTCACCCCAAATCTTATTCTCCCATTTTTATCACAATTTTCCAAGCTCATGGATGCATTATTGGTCTCATGTTATAATTATTTTTAAATGATTACATATGAACAGTTGGAAAAAGTGTGCACAAGCTATAATCTATATAATAGGAGAAATTTTGCTTTTTATTAATTGTAGGAAATTAAATACAGTAGTATTTTCAATTCTTAAACACAATTACCTCTATTCTCATCATGGAATCAAATATTTTGCAGGCCTCTTAACTTCAATTTGCTCAAAAAAACAAACAAAAACAAATAACCCACTCATCTTGTGTCATATGATTAATTAGGAAGATAAAAATGCTTCTTAAAAACCTGTTCTATTTCAAGAACATCCTCTTCCAGACCTTCCACCTCTTTCTCTCCTATAAACCAGGGGATTAAGATGAATGATGATTTTGCAGGGATATAAAACAACTTTTCAGGGGTAGGGATTCATAAGTATTTATGTTTTTAACCTTTTAAAAAGTAAAAGAATGAGTAAGGCATACAAAAGACAGTTTGGTGAGCTTGACTATACTTCCAGGTACAGAGCAAGAGAGAAGGTATTTGTTTTAGTTAAAAAAAAAAAAAAGTTACTAAGTAGCACGTCAAGTCTATTAGGCAATTAAATTCAAGAAACCCCAGACTACTAATCCCACTGCTCACCCCCTACCTTTATAGGAAATTGAATAGAAAGAAAGATATTTTCTTTTAATGATCTTTCACTTTAATAAATATTTACTGAATCTTTGAATATGGAAGGCAAGCACACTTTCTGGTCTTTGATTCTGATTCCCCCTTTATTATAATTTATTACTATTAAGTTTCACAAGAAAATAATACCACTTTTAATCAAATTTATACTTAGAATAATCGATTCAGTTGTAAAGAAAAAAAACTCAAACCTTAGAAAATAATTTCATACATTGTACAATTGGCATGCAACACATTTACGAAGAATTTTGAACATAAGACTGAATAAGCAAGAATACGTGTGACAGATTCAGAGCTGAAATATATATAATGATTTTTCTAAATTTTTTCTATTCCTTTATCTAAAATTAGAGAAGCAATTATATGGAAGCCATAAGTAGAGAATCAGGTGACTGATTTAGGAAACCCAAGGAGCCCTTAAAAAGTAAAATTCTGACCAATTATTTGAAAGCAGAAAACTTAGCAAAAACAAGAGTGAGAATGTAACCTAGAATGTTGGAAAATCAAAGTACTTTGTTGGGGTTTCTTTACAGCGACTCCGTATTAAATTGCTTGCAAAAATAAGGACCTTGTAAAATTCCTGTTGATAAAAAGCAGATAAGCAAGTGCTGGGAAAATGGGAACATATTATATGGGTCTTAAGACCATGCCTTTTCAGAGGGTCCCAGGGACATATATTTAACTATGCAATTAACTATGTATGGTTTTAAATCACTAAGTACAATTTCTGAAACTTACAAACTTTCACTGAAGTAACTTATTTTGCTCTAATGAAAAGAAATCATGACATATGTGGATTTGTTTTAAGAAAAGATATTTGGTAATAATCTTTCACTTGAACAACCTTTATTTAATCTTTAAATATGGAAAGTACTCTTGATTCCCCTGCTATCTTTGGGAGTTCTCTTTTAAATAAGCAATTCATACTAGGCTTAATCAAAGTTAAAATAATATTTTAGCTCTCTAGAGCAAAGAACATAATAAATAACTTCATATCTTTATAAATAGGCCAATCACTTATAATATATAGACACATATTCATAAATGAAGAAACATAAACATAAAACTGAATTAGCAGGCACTACACCTAGATTTACACTACTAAAAATAAAACTGATGTTTTCTCTAAAATCTAAATACTAGTATTTGCAAAACGATATCCGGGATAAATATATATCCCTGACAAAGAGCAGCATTTGATAGGTGGTTCAAAGAAGACAAATTAACAATAACTCAAACTATCTGGAAACATATTATAGGCATACAAATATATACAATATATGATAAGGAAATTTCCTACATGCAAAGCATTTTCTATTAAATATCACAAATTAAATGCATCTGCTATAATAGCAACTAGAATTACAAGAGCTTACATTAAGAAGGATTCTTAGAAACAGACATTTTGACCAAGCATTTAAAATATGGTGAGGAGGGACGCCTGGGTGGCTCAGTTGGTTAAGCAGCTGCCTTCAGCTCAGGTCATGATCCCAGCGTCCTGGAATCGAGTCCCACATCGGGCTCCTTGTTCTGTGGGGAGCCTGCTTCTCCCTCTGCCTCTGCCTGCCATTCTGTCTGCCTGTGCTCGCTTGCTCATTCTCTCTCTCTCTGACAAATAAATAAGTAAAATCTTTAAAAAAAAAATAAAATAAAAAAATAAAATATGGTGAGGATTTCCCAGACAAATGTGGACAGGTATTTCAGGCAGAAGCAGCTTAAGGGGTGGTGGCACAGAAGTGGGAGTAGTACTGTGGGAGCCTTGCATCCCTCTAACAGGGCAAATGTAGCTCCAGAAAAGTTCCATCTGCTGATCTCCTTTGTATGCCATCAACTCTGGTCCTGACATCCACACTGTCAGTAGGAGAGGTCGATAAATCTAGGAACATTTAGCATTTACTTCATCTTCTATCACTTCTTCCTATGGTCAGCTTACATATACTTTATTTATTTTTAGTTTGTCTAAAATGTCTCACCCGCTACTTGCTTCTGAACTTAGTATCACCTAGAACATTGAAAACCACAGGACTAGGTAGTGTGATCATTCCAACCCCCATACCCTCTTTTAAGTGTGTAAACCTCGCCCATCTCTTTCTTCTTGCTTCTTGTTATATGTTTCAAACTGAATTAATCAATAAACAGTGCAATGTGAGTAGCTTAATTTGGTCCTGCTACATAGCCTGCTTGACAACAAAGCATATTAGTAATATAAAGAAAACACGGGTTGGTGAGGTTTGCTTTGTTTTGATTTGCACTTTTTTTTAACATATAATGTGTTATTTGTTTCAGGGATACGGTCTGTGACTCATCAGTATAACACAACTCATAGCACTCACCATAGCATATACCCTCCCCAGTGTCCATCACCCAACAACCCCAACCCCCCCCCCCCTCTCCCCTCCAGCCACCCTCATTTTGTTTCCGGAGATTCAGAGTCTCTTAGGGTTTGTCTCCCTCTCTCGTTTCATCTTGTTTCATTTTTCCCTCCCTTCCCTTATGATCCTCTGTCTTGTTTTTCAAATTCCTTATAGCAGTGAGATCATATGATCTGCTTTTTGGAAGTTTGGAATAAGCATACCTATTTTATGTTTAAGTAATAAGTACACTTATTTCTTATACTAATATTTAAGATGCTAAAAAATCTGTTTAATGGAGGTAGGGAGAATTTGAAGATACCTAAGTGGGAAGGGGTTATTGATCAAAGATGGTTTTGTGTAAAGAGTTTGAAGAAATGGTGACCAGAGGACCTATGGAGGAACTAGCCTTAAACAGGAGGAAAGACATTTCTTCAGGCAAAGGAGAATAAGATTTAGATAAAGTCATCTTATAAATTGATTTGAAAAAGAGCATATGATGTCAAAGGGCATTCTATGTGTATTTATTTAACTAATATTTATCAAGCAAGTATGTGCAAGATATGATGGGAAGTGTTAGGTCTTCATTAAGGCAGTCTATACTCACTAGGAAGACACATAATTCAAAATGAAACAGTTGAGATCTTCATAATCAGTCATAATTAATCAAGTGTGGAAAAGTATGAGGGCTAAAAGCATTTTGGACAGAAGGAATGTCTGATATAAAGTCCTAAAATTTAAGGGTCATGTGACATATTCAAAAAGTAAAGGAAGTTGGTTGAAGCTAAGAGTATGTATGTATATGGAGGGGTAGAAGGCTGGGGATATAGGATAGAGAGATGGATAAGAAAAAACTGGAAAGGTTAAGTGGGGTGGATAGATCTTGAAAATTTTCTGGTTTTATCCTAAAAATGAAAACCACAGAGTGTTTTTAAATGAAATCTGACATAAAATAATAATAATAATAATAATAGTTATTATTATTTCAACAACAATAATAATAAAGTCAACTGTTGGCAATGTGCAAAATGTATTGAAATAACATTGATGCGAAGAAAGGGGAACCCTCTTACATTAGTGGGAATGCAAGCTGGTGCAGCCACTCTGGAAAACAGCATGGAGGTTCCTCAAAAAGTTGAAAATAGAGCTACCCTATGACCTAGTAATTGCACTACTGGGTATTTACCCTAAAGATACAAATGTAGTGATCCAAAGGGGCATGGGCACCCGAATGTTTAGAGCAGCAATGTCCACAATATCTAAACTATGGAAAGAGCCTAGATGTCCATCAACAGATGAATGGATAGAAAAGATGTGGTATATACACACAATGGAATACTATGCAGCCATAAAAAGAAATCTTGCCATTTGCAATGACATGGATGAAGCTAAAGGGTATTATGCTAAGTGAAATAAGTCAATCAGAGAAAGACAATTATCATATGATCTCACTGATATAAGGAATTTGAAAAACAAGACAGAAGATCATAAGGGAAGGGAGGGAAAAATGAAACAAGGTGAAACGAGAGAGGGAGACAAACCATATGATACTCTTAATCTCAGGAAACAAATTGAGGGTGGCTGGAGGGGAGCAGGGTGGGAGGGATGGGGTGGCTGGGCGATGGACATTGGGGAAGGTATGTGCTATAGTGAGTGCTTTAAGTTGTGTAAGACTGATGAGTCATAGACCTGTACCCTTGAAACAAACAATACATTATATGTTAATAAAAAGGAAAGGAAATTTTAAAAAGAAGAAAGAAATAACATTGAGAAAAGGAAGATTGGAAAGCAGAAGTTAAATGGATAAATATTTCCCAAAAGGAGGTTGAAAAAACAAAAATGAAAGTAAAATATGTTAATATCTTAGGAGGAAAAATAATAGGAGTATGGCCTGTAATATAGGTAGCTATGGCACATATAAGAAATGCAACACAATCTTCAGCATTTAGAAAGAGCCAAGTTACATGACGAGTGAAGATATACATGTTACCCATTCTAAAATGTTTACTTGGAAACAATATAAAGTATCCTCTAATCACTTTCTTATTAATATCTGTTACAGGGTTACATGTTACTCCGCCATTATGAGAATGAGAAAAATAAAGTCCCATGCAGTTGAAGATTTCTAAATTTTCTACATTTTATATCCATTCCCACCACTCCCAAAATTTAGCTTAGTGATAAACATAGAGTGCCTGTAGATACTGATGGAAATTTCCCATTTTCAATATATGCTTGTGGTGCCTCTGCCATTAAGTCTTATTTCAAATTAATTTCTATTAAGAACAATACATAGCACCACTATAATTGCCCAAGTCTATAAATTTCTGTGCTATTCTTAAGTTTCCTAAAGCATTTTTTTTCATTTTGGTATTGATTTTTTTTATTTTAAAAAGCATATATGTTTTCCAAAGTGGCTGCACCAACTTGCATTCCCACCAACAGTGTAAGAGGGTTCCCCTTTCTCCACATCCTCTCCAACACTTGTTGTTTACAGACTTGTTGATTTTGGCCATTCTAAGTAATGTAAGGTGGTATCTCAATGTGGTTTTGATTTGAATCTCCCTGATGGCTAGTGATGATGCAGCCTCTTTGGAAAACAGTGTGGAGATTCCTTAAGAAATTAAAAATAGAGCTACCCTATGACCCTGCAATTGCACTACTGGGTATTTACCCCAAAGATACAGATGTAGTGAAAAGAAGGGCCATCTGTATCCCAATGTTCACAGTAGCAATGGCCACAGTCGCCAAACTGTGGAAAGAGACAAGATGCCCTTCAACAGACAAATGGATAAAGAAGATATGGTCCATATATACAATGGAGTATTATGCCTCCATGAGAAAGGATGAATACCCAACTTTTGTATCAACATGGACAGGACTGGAGAAGATTATGCTGAGTGAAATAAGTCAAGCAGAGAGAGTCAATTATCATATGGTTTCACTTACTTGTGGAGCATAAGGAATAACACAGAGGACATTGGGAGGAGAGGAGAAGGGTGTTGGGGGAAATCAGAGGGGGCGACGAACCATGACAGACTGTGGACTCTGAGAAACAAACTGAGGGTTTTGGAGGGGAGAGGCGTGGGGGATTGGGTGAGCCTGTGGTGGGTATTAAGGAAAGCACGAATTGCATGGAGCACTGGGTTTGATGCATAAACAATGAATTTTGGAACACTGAAAAAAATAAAATAAAATGAAAAAAAAATAAAATGAAAAAAAATTTATACGTTGATGCCCTAATACTGGAATAATAATAAGTCATGAGCACTAGCACCAGAGTGGAAGGTGGAAGGTGATAATCAGAGTGGAAGGTGACCTTAGATCTGGACAGGGTCCTAAAGACCCTGCTGCTCCAAGTTTAGCCACTTGCTTGATGGATTTTGGAAAACTCTTGGGAGATCATTGGAAGAAAGTGGAAGAGCACCTACATTTGCTGACTCCATGGAACTCTCTGTTTACTAACAGTATCATATGCTAATTCTATTGTGGGAACACTGGCTCTGTTATAATGTTTAATTTACTAACAACTTCATCAATTTTCTGTCTTCTATTCTGTTTGTGATATTTTTCCTACCTCTTGTTTCCAAATCATATATAAAATATACTCCTTTTCCTGTCTATAAGAGTCGAGGATACTATGGCTTACCCGTGTCCTCTTTACCTGCTTCTTGATCTGCATTAAAAGGTTGTCCCTACGAGATGGTTACACCTTGGCTATGCCTTTAGACCTAAAAAGCCATATTTCTCATAAGTTTGTTTTGTTTAGAACACATTTTTTAATGCTTTTCCCAACAGAGCTTTTCCTCTTCCCTTCAAGTGTTTCTTAATAAGCATGGTATTTATTGTTATTCAGGCTTCTAGGGGACTACAGATCTGTTGTGTGGTTCATGCAGATGATGCTGTCTTAAAACAACACATCTATTTTCAAGAGTATACTTTTAAAAAGGATGCAATATTATTAAAGACAAATAAAAAAGATACAATGATTCATTTCCCCGCTGTCTCCACTATCTCTCATAATTTAATTCTATTTCTGTATTACTGTGATTCTTCTTTCTTTCCTCATGGTGGTTTTCTCCATTTTCTGGCCCTATGTATTCATCATCAATATCATGTGGTATAATATTTTGCCTTGAACTTAGCAATTACATCTCATGTTTCATTAACATCTTCTCTACCAATTACTGTTCCTGGACTCATTCTCATTTAATAGTAAATGACTGTATACTTCAAGTACTATAACATGCATCTTTCTCATTATCAAGCAGTAGATCTATAGATTTCATAGATCCACTATCAGGGTTCTTGATTCATAACACATAAATAACGTGGCATGCTGACTAAATTATGACATAAGCCAGAAAACTGTCCCACAAGGATTCATGTTCTCCCAACTAAGAAGTTGTACAACTAAATATCACAATGAAGAGTTAAAGGATTAAAAATCCATGTGAATCATCTTATTAATTTCACAAAGGCATTTCCCTCAACCCTCCATCTTGCCTCACATCCTTGCGAACCACACAAGCCTTTCTGACAAAGTATGGATGCCTTTATATAAGCAGGTGTGGGATCAGTTAAGAGTTCAAGAAGAGAAAGTGACAGCTTTCCTACACTGGAGTCAAGAAGCCCTCTCACCATTCCCATGGGAATGCTCTCGATGACTATAGTGTCCTTAATATATTTGATTTAAAATCAAGCTGGAAACTCAGATCTGGAAACTTCGAACCAGAAGCTGGAAACTTCAAATCAGATACCTAATTTATTAGCCCTACTAACTCTGAACAACTTATTATTTTCCCTGTTCTGTTCTCTCTTGGTTATGTATCTGGAGCAGGCCATTACATTTGTAACATAAAGAAACAAATTTCCATTTAGAAAGAAAGCCCCCATTATCAGATTCTAATAAACTATATGAGTAAGATCCAAGATTAGGAGTGCTGGAAATGAAAACTGACCTATGCTGAAATTAAAACTATAGTAATGAAATAAGTATCTCTTATGTGAAATGCTCTCCAGGTGGGATGGGACTGTTCTTGGTACCAAGTAAAACTTGTAATAGAGTAATCAGAATACATTCTTTGTTTACTTACTGAAACTTGTTTCATAGCAAGATGAATTTTCTTAATTAAATGTGGGAGAAAAAAACGTTATATCATATTTAAAATTAATTTCACAAATTGCTATGAGTCTAGGCATTTTTTTTTCTAAAAGGGACTAAGTTTACAGAAAACCTGGTGATGTCTAAATCAAAAAGATAAGAAAAAAATGTCTAATAGTGTACTGCTAGTAGTGTCTTGCTAATCGCATTGCTAATGGTGTTATTAAGCGGCTGTTACAAATCTCTGGAGAATTTGCATTTTTCAATTAATTATATCTTGAAAGATAGAGAAAAATAAAAAAATAAATAAAATTATCAAGAAATGTAAACCAATTGGCTTTACCAAACCTCTTCAATTAATTGATAAGTAAAAGAGCCATAAAACTGAGTTTCAGCCTCACTGCTCACTGTCTGCCTCTCATTTTGACACAAGTAAGAGAATAATGTTAATGATATATTTACCTTGTTCTGCATTTATAAGATGACATTGCCAGGTACCCAACGATTTTTTTTTTAATTTTTAAAGATTTAAATTTTAATTTTTAAAGATTTATATTTGAGAGAGAGAAGAGAGTGCCAGGGAGCAGTGCAAAAGGGGAAGGAGAGAGAATCTTAAGCAGACTCCCTGCTGAGCACAGACCCACCATTATAGGCCTTGATCTCATGACCCTCAGATCATGACCTGAGCTGAAATCAAGAGTCGGCCACTTAACCCATGGAGCCACCCAGGTACCCCAGAAGTCTTCTACATTTATTAAAACACATTTGACTTTCGCTATTTTCTGACTTTAGAAGCATTTCAGTGTCCAAATGATACTTGTAAATACAGATTTGTAAATAACAGTTAAATAGTGGGCATGATTATTTAATCAATATCTCTAATTGATGAAACTCAGAGACTGATAAAAACATTGTAAATGCTGTTGTTGTTGTTTTTCATTAGAGAGCCTAAAAACATGATTCAATTAGGATGGTTGTTCAATATCAAAACTTAAAATTAAATGTAAAAGGAGTCTCTGTGACCAGAAAAAAAAAAACCTCCTCAGAGGAAGAATATTCATGGCCTAGGATTTAGTCCCTGAATATCTAAAGATTACATGCTGTTGGAAAAAAAATCTGTTTAAATAAACCCCTTCTCAAAATACAAAGCTGAAGGTGTCACACTTTCTGAGTTAAAATCATATTACAAAGGTATAGTAATCAAGGAAGTGTGGTGCTGGCATAAAAATAGACATACAGACACGTGGAACAGAAATCCAGGGTCCAGAAATAAGCCTTCACATCTATAGTCAACTAATATTTGACAGGAGAGCCAAGGATACTCAATAGGGAAAGGAGAATCTCTTCAGTGAATGGTGTTGGGGAAAATGGATAACCACATACAAAAGAATAAAATTGAATACTATCTTAAACCAGTCACAAAAATTAACTGGTATGAGATTAAAGACTTAAATTTGTAAAATGAAACCATAAAACTTCTACAAGAAAACATAAGGAAAACACTCTTTGACAAGTCTTGGAGTAACACTTGTTTTTTTCTTTTTCTTTTCTCATCAGACTTATATTATACCCAGTACTCATTACATCATGTGCCTTCCTTAGTGTCCATCACCCACTTAGCCATCCCCCCACAGCCCACCCCTCCAGCAACCCTCAGTTTCCTATGATTAAGAGTCTTTTATGGTTTGTCTCTCTCTCTCTGATTTAATTTTATTTTTCCCTCCCTTCCCCCATGATCCTCTGTTTTGTTTCTTAAATTCTACATATCAGTGAGTTCATATGGTAATTGTCTTTCTCTGATAGACTTATTTTACTTAGCATAATGCCCTCTAGTTCCATCCACATCGTTGTAAATGACAAGATTTCATTTTTTGATGGCTGAGTAGTATTCCATTATGTGTGTATGTGTTGTTTTTTTTTTAAAGATTTATTTATTTACTTATTTGACAGAGAGACATCACAAGTAGGCAGAGAGGCAGGCAGAGAGAGAGGAGGAAGCAGGCTCCCTGCCAAGCAGAAAGCCCAATGTGGGACTCAATCCCAGGACCCTGAGATCATGACCTGAGCCAAAGGCAGAGGCTTAACCCACTGAGCCACCCAGACGCCCCCATACCACATCTTTTTTTATTCATTCATCCGTTGATAGACATCTGGGCCCTTTCCATGGTTTGGCGTCTGTAGATATTGCTGCTCTAAACATGGGGGTGCAGGTGCCCCTTCAGATCACTACATTTGTATCTTTGGGGCAAATTAGTAGTTCAGTTACTGGGTTGAAGGGTAGTTCTATTTTAACTTTTTAAGGAACCTCCAAACTGCTCTCCAGAGAGGCTGCATCAGCTTGTATTCCCATCAATAGTATAAGAGGGTTTCCCTTATTGGAGAAACACTTTTTAGATACGACATCAGAGCACAGCATCAAAAGCAAAAATTAGTAAGTGGAACAACATAGAACTAAAAAGTTCCTGCACAGCGGTGCCTGGGTGGTTCAGTGGGTTAAGCCTCTGCCTTCGGCTCAGGTCACAATCCCAGGGTCCTAAGATAGAGCCCCGCATCAGGCTCTCTGCTCAGCGGGGAGCCTGCTTCCCTCTCTCTCTGCCTGCCTCTCTGCCTACTTGTGATCTCTGTCTGTCAAATAAGTAAATAAATATTTTTTTTAAAAAAGTTCCTACACAGCAGAAGAAATGACCAGCTAAATTAAAAGACAACCTATGGAATGGGAGAACATATATGCAGATCACATATCTAATAATGGTTTAATATCCAAAATGTATGAAAACTTAGACAACTCAATAGAAAATAAACAATCCAATTAGAAAAATGGGAAGAGGAACTGAATAGGTGTTTTCCCAAAAAAGACATACAAATGGCCAGGAGGTACATGAAAAGATGTGCAACCTTACTAGTCATCAGGGAAATGCAAATCAAAATCACAATGAGATACCACCTCACAGGCAGTAGAATAGCTTTCATCAAAAAGACAAAAGATAAATGTTGATGGAATTGTGGGGGAAAAGGAACTCATGGGCACTGTTGTTGAAATAGGAATTGATGCAGTCACTATGAAAAACAATATGGAGATTTCTCAAAAAATTAAAAATACATCCAGCAACCTATCTACATTTACATGTATATAATATAATATATATCCGTTATGAGAAAGAAGGAAATCCTGCCATTTGCAACAATGCGTATGGCCTTTGAGGGCATTAAGCCATGTGAAATAAGTCAGACAAAGAAAAATACTAAATGATACAAAGTATACATGGAATCTAAAAAAGCAAACTCATAGAACCAGAGAATAGAATAGTGGTTGCCAGGGGCTCAAAGGTAGGGAAATGGGGAGATGTTGGTCAAAGGGTAAAAACTTTCAGTTATAGATAAGTTCTGGGAATCTAATGTCTAGCATTATGACCATCGCTAATAATACCATATTACATACTTGAAAGTTGCTAAGAGAGTAGATCTTAAGTATTGTCACCACAAAAAAGAAATGACCATTATGTGACATGATGGCGGTGTTAGCTAATATTATGGTGGTAACCATTATCAATATGTAAGTGTATCAAATCAATACATCTTACATCCTGAATGTACACATGTTATATATCAATTATGTCTCAGTAAAGCGAGGGTGGGGTGGGGTGGGAGACCAAACAAATAAACCTCACTAAATGACCATGTTCTTACATAAAAATAAAGTGCATTCACTATAGATAAATAGCCTTAAAAAACCAAGAACTACTACAGACATTATCAAATACCTCATTCTAATAGTGTTTATATAACCTGTACTAATTTAGGACTTTTGTCAGGTCTGTTTTTTTTTTCTTTAACTTTCAACAATTTATTAGTTAGTTACATTTTTGTTTATGAAGTGCTGTTCTTTAAGGTAAGATATGATTTACAAATGAAGTCTGTAATTTGGGATTTTCACTAAATGAGAGGAAATTCTGTTCTCCAATCTTCATTCTATTTTTGAATTGGTAAGAATACTGAGTAACAAAAAGTCACTCAAATATCAATCATGTCTCCAGAACTTTGTAGATGCTCTGAGAGATGCCAGATTTAGTACTGAAAACCATGCTATGAAGGATCTAGGGTTCCCTTAGTTTCGAATGTTAAAGAGATTTTCACAGTGAACAGTATCCTCTACAAGAAAGGAACCATGTAAGTAATGATGCTGACTCTCTAAGAATTGACTCAGCCGCTACTGCCTTCTTAAAATACTAACTTCTTTAACTTCATGACATCTTTCCTTCTGGTTTCTGTTCAACTTTGAAATCACTTTTTATCTATGTCTTCATGAAGTGACTCACTAGTCTTTACACTTGGTGTTTGTGAAGTTCACACCTCATCAGACCCCACTGAATATATATAATCCCATGGATTCACTTACAAATTGTTTATTCACATCTTACAGAGAATTTGGTACCCTCTTCTCTTCTCAGAGCCCTGACAGATTAGATGACCCCATCAAATGTCCTGAAATTGCAACTGAATGCGTGCAAAACTGCACTCTTCATTTCATCACCCCTGAGGTATAAACCTCCTGTGCTTCTGTCTAACCAGTTCAGAAATCATGAATCACCCAAGTCTCCTCCCTTTCCCACACAAACCCACCACCTAATCCACTGCCATGTCCTATTAATTTCTCTCTTCTTTTGGAATCTATCTTCTCCCTTTATTCCCACATTCTTAATTCATATTCTTATAATTTCTTTCCTGATTTACAGCAGCTTGTTTTAAATTACAATTTTTTACTTAACTCTAATTTACTTTGCATACTTTTAAAAATCAGACTATGTTATGCACTGTCAAATTTTCTATTTGTCTTCAGCATCAATCACTTATTAGCTTGACTAACAAGTCCTTCAAAATCTGGCCTTTTTCTTTTTAATCTCCAATTTTGTGTTTTATAATTTCAACCTTCTTTTTACAGCCAATACCTACCCACTGCCACCCCTTCCCCATTCTCAACATATACAACTGTTGTCTAGTTATATTAATTAGAGTTTTCTTACTGTATCAGGCTTCTTGAGTTTTCACATACTGCTCTTCTGTCATATTGACTGGTACATTTCCTACTTCACTTCTTGTCTATCAGATCCACACCATACTTCCTCTAGCTCATATATCCTTTTATTTTGAACCTGGGGTTAGATGTCTTACCTCCAGGAAGACTTCCTTATAAATACACTAATCATGGTCTTTATCACACATCGTCTCCCTGTTCCCATGACTGACTTCATCATAAACTTTAAACACTTTGACTTTAAGGAACTGACTTTATTTGAGTTTGGATGTTTAATATTTAGCATTCTGGTTAGCACTGGGAGGCAAAGTAGACATTTGATATATTTTACTGAACTTGTGAATTAATAAATAAATTTGCATTAATAATATTATGTAATAATAATAATAATAATTAATAATGCAATCCTAACTGATACAGTGGCTATTCAGATATTAGTGAAAGGAAAATGAGTTTACATATTTTAGAAAATCAGCAGTTACTGTGAGACACATTGTATATTATGAAGATGTACAAATAATGTTTAAAACATTTTTGTGAAACTTTGCAATGCTATATCTATACAGGAGGATTTTAGATTTTAGAACCAGAAAAATATGTATTATTATCATTTTAATTTTTGTTAAACAAGGCCATATAATTTTATAGTATTGACATCAATATATTCCTGATTATAGAAAATATGGTAAATAGATGACACTATGAAAAATCTTATAAAAGATTAGACATTGACAAAAAAAAATCACTTAACAGAAGGCATGAAATGGATAATTTTCTTAGTAGGGGCGGGGGTGGACAGGGAAGGATATTAACAGAGTCAGCAAATGCACATCATGATGATTAATAAGGTATTTTTGCCCTGGTACACTTTTAACCCATGATTGTCTAATAATGGTAATCTATTATAGCTTTATTTCTTCAGTCTCTGGTCCAGATATGTAAAATGGAAATTACATTTAAAATTAACCTAGGAAGGTTAACACTCAAGTTTTCATTAACCTTTTTTCCTTAGCGGGAACAGCTCCACAGATCCTCTTTAGCTAACTGGGATTGTGTGCATGGTGCATATCTACGTGATGACCGACTTTGTGTGGAGTTTTTGGTACAGAGAGGAGTGAAGAAAGTGAGCAAAAAGATTTATACTCCCAAATTGTTTGTATGTAGTATTTTTGTTCCTAATTAAAAATATCACATTAAAAAGCATTTTTACATTTTGTTATTACTTGAAGTAAATAAAATGCATTCACCTTCCCTAGAAAGATGGAGCAGAGCAATTCCTCATGAAAGGCTCTAGGAGCTGTCTCCAGACTGAATATGGATGCCCTTGCCCTGTAGTCTCCAGCAGGGTATTGAGTATCAGTTGCCTCAAAGGTTGGCGCCAACCTTCTTCTTCAGTGCACCACAAACCAGAATTAATTGCAAATCAATCGAACAAAGTACAACTGATCAGTAAACCAATTAGTAATTTTAGCTATTCATCCTGTCTTCATTTACTAGGGGGAAAAGTGGGAAATGGAAGTGCTTTTTTAGAACACATATAAGATTCCAGTCTTTACCTCATTGTCCTCTGCTTCCCTACCCATTTACATTGCAAGAACATTCTTATGTAAACCCTGTGAAAAGCATGTTGTATGAATATTATGCAAGTAGTCTTGGAGTTTTCCACTTTATTTTGGAAGAATAAATTAGCTTTGGCAAATAATTGCTGGAGAAAATAAAACTAAATAAGTTTTCCTATGCAAATATGGTATGTCCCATTTTAAAATTAGCTTTGAGAAAAAAATTAATATAACATTTTTTCTACAGTTTTTATTATAATATGTTCATTGTTAAATGTTAGATATTTGAAGGTCTCTGATTCAAGGGTAACTCTTAAAGGTATATGTCAGTATTTGCCCTAAATTACATTATGTGAGTGATTTTTTTTCACTGTCCTTTGGTGTGTGTATATATATATGTGTGTATGTGTACATGTACATATGTATATATATATGTGTGTGTATACATATATAGAGCACATGTACTCTAATATAATATATATTATAATATAGACAAAATAAATCTATATTTATCGCTTTCTCAGTTTCCTGTCAGTGCCAAATGAACTGACCTTTGATAGTACCTCATATGTTACCTGTTAGTGATTGGAGGTTCATATTATGTACTTTGTATATGTTTACACTCTAATACTGATTAGGATTTTTGTCTTTATTACTTAATTGAAGGGCAGAACATCAACTTCCAATAAGCCAGTAGGCTGGGCTTATATAAAATTATTCTGCATGAGAAAGAAATTAAATTCAAGTTAGTACTGTCATACATAGATGATAATGGGTTTTTAGTCTAGCTCAAGAGAAGATATTTTTTAAAAACTGCTTTGTCTTATTATGGATTCAGGCCATTGCTAGTACCATTCTGTAAGTACAAATAGTAGTATCCCAGAAAAGAAAGTTTTATATACACCAGTTAAAATAGATTTACATCTATTTTATATATTTATATCTGCGACCACTTGAAATTTCCATGGAAATTCATCCAGTTAGCTTAGTTACAATACTCTTCTATAAGGTTCTGCTGCTTAAAAATCAATGATAGAGAAATCTAAATGGTCATTATGTTGTTTTCATCACTGGAGAGTAATTTATCTACTTCAAAAATCTTTTCTTTCACAGCAGGTCTCCAAAGATAAATATATTTTAACAGGAAATTTTAAGATAAAGGAGTAGATTGTCTAATAAAATCACTTCAAGCATAGTACAGGTAACTTATAAGAGTATTCTCAATCCCTTTGTCCCACCCCTGGTGACATTACTTATCCACATAATATAATTACCTAAAACGTTGTTATTATTACGTTGAACAGTTATCTTTTAGATAAGTTAATAACAAGAAAAATAAAAGATCTTCTTTTGCTTTAATGAATTCATTCTTTAATACTCTTCTTTCCTTTATAGAGATCCAAGTTTCTGACCTGTATCACTTTTCTTCTTCATGAAAAATGGAACATTTCTTCTAGGGCAGGTATGTTGGCAGTGTGTATGTTATACTTTAAAAAAAAATTGTCCTACTGTTCTTCTGTTTTCTTTTATTTTCTTTTTGTTTTTTTCTCTCTTTGTTTTTCAGCTTGGGAAGTTTCTACTGACCTATTTTCAGGCTTAGAAAAGCTTACTTCTTCAGCTACGTTGAGTACACTGTTGAGTCCATCAAAGGCTTTCATCATTTCTGTTAGAATTTTATTTCCAGCATTTCTTTTTGATAACCCTTTCTTAAAGTTCTCATGTCTCTGCTTATATTAACTATCCCTTCTTGCTTGTTGTCTATTTTTTTTTCCATTAATTCCTTTAACACATTAGTCATAGTTACTTTAAATTCCCTGTCTGGCAATTCCAGCATTTACGTCTGAGTCTGTTTCTGATTATTGCTTTATCTCTTCATACTGTTTTTACTTGCCTTTTGGCATATCTTGTAATTTTTTATTAAAAGATGGACATGTGTAATATATAACAAGAACTGAGGTAATCTGGTATTTAGTGTGAGAATGTATGGTAATCTGGCTAGGAGTCAGGCTATGTTTAATGTTATTCTAGCTATAGGTGGCAGAGTCCTCTAACATCCTTACTGTTGTCTCTCCTCTTGACTTTGGGCTTCCCTATATATTTTTCAACTGAAAGTATCAATGTCTTTCAGTAGTAATTCACTGTTAAACTGTAGGAATACTGGTGTTATATTATAGCAATGTGTAGAGGGGAGATAGGCTTCTATACTCTTCTAGTTAAATCTCACCACTTTTAGTGAGCCTGTGTCTTAGGGCTGTGACATTCACAAGTGTGTCTTCAGTGGTATAAGTTGGTTTTTTGTTTTTTTTTTTTTTTTTTGGTCTCTGCCCCCTACTTCTTTCCTTGTCTGCACTGCCCCTGGTTTATTTCTGAATCCCTGATCCATTTTGAGTATTTTTTTTTTGTTATTATTTCTTTGAATTTTGTTTCTCCTCCCTCAGGTGAGATAGCAAGGCTACAAGCTGGTCTAATGGGAGAAGGAATGCCCCTCTTCCAACTAGTATAAAATACTGGCAAAGCCATTTCTCCTGGAGTATAGACCTTTTATATGGAAAAGTTTCTGGACATTTTTCATAATGATTACCCTTTCCCTTCCCCTGCCAGCATTAGGAGGATATCTTTCTCAGATCTTCACCATGAGAACTTAGGTGTGGAAGGGTAGTTGCTAGATATAAAGCTTATAAAAAGGGGGGTGGTTCCCATAAGACTGTGACCCCAAGAGTTTCTTAATGTTGTGTCAGTTGACACTCAGACTCCAACACTTGTCAAAATTAACATTTAAATGTTCCTACCAGTGCAAGACTCCAGCAACTTATGCTCCAGATAGGCAGATCTCAATGGTGTCTTTCGGTATGAGTCTCTCTCTCCAAATTTTGGGGGTAGAAATTTGCTCTGTAACCTCAGTTCTTTGACAGACAAGAAAAGTCATTGATTTTCAGTTTGTCCTTTTTGTTGTTGTTGTTGTTGTTGTTGTAAGGAGTGATAAATTCCAATCTCTTTGCATGTTAAAGCAGAAACCAGAAGTCAATGCTTTAACATAAGGAAACACAGGTTGCTATAGTACAATGTAAGGATGGTAAAACTCAAATATGAGAGACAGTAAAAACTTCTGGAGTGAAATCGTAACAGATAAATTATCCATGTGAACACTCATAGAAAGAACTTTCTAGACAGAGAATCACATAGAAAGGTATGTAGGTACAAGAAAGGAGTAGAAGAACATCATGTGGTACAATCTAGCAGTAGTATAGAGTTCAAGAAGGTAGTTATTAAGAAGCAAGTTTACCTGGGGTGGCTGGGTGGCTCAGTAGGTTAAGTGTCAGATTTTTGGTTTCAGCTCAGGTGGTGGTCTCCTGGGTCATGAGTATGAGCCCTGAGTCAGGCTCATTGCTCAGCGGGGAGTCTGCTTAAAGAATCTCTCCCCTTGTCCCTCTCCCCACTTGAGTGCATGCTCTCTCTAGCAAATAAATAAATCTTTAAAAAAAAGTTTGCAGAAAAAATATACGTAGTCTTTGTGTATTTTTCTAGTATTTCCTGTTAGGTTTTTCCTGATATCCTGTTACCCAAAATCAAAGTTATGTAATTAAAAGATTGATTTCAGTACATAGAATCAGCTCATAGCTTAGAGAGATGCTAAATAGCCTATCAAAAAAACCCAAAACAAAACAAAACAAAAAACAAACAAACAAACAAAAAACCCCTGGGGCGCCTGGGTGGCTCAATGGGTTAAGCCTCTGCTTTCAGCTCAGGTCATGATTTCAGGGTCCTGATCAAGCCCTAGAGCGGGCTCTCTGCTCAACAGGAAGCCTGCTTCCCCCTCTCTCTGCCTGCCTCTCTGCCTACTTGTGATTTCTCTCTCTGTCAAATAAATAAATATTACATATATTTAAAATGAAACAAATATATATTATTAAACTTTAGCAGGGAATTACATCAATAAATAGACAACAGGTTTTGTGTTGCCTTTTTAAAAGATTTATTTATTTATTTGGGGGGAGGGGCAGAGGGAAAGGGAGAGAATCCTAAACCAACTCAGCACAGCACATGATGACTTTAAGTGGTGTAAAGGAATTAAAGCAGATCTCTGAAGATTGTAAAATTTTCTTTCATGTGATTATTTTTTTTAAGTCTTTCAATTGTAAAAGTAGTAGTGCAAATCCCGTATGTTCTATTTAGATTAAATTAGTATTATTTTGCCATATTTGCTTGCATATTGAAGTAGTTTAAAGGAAATTTTAGACATCATGGCATTTTACCCTTATTGTACTTTAATACCTAGTTCATATCCAAATTTCCCCAATTACATGAAAAGTCATTCTATAGTCAATTTGTTTGAATTTTAATCCAAAAAAAAATTTCTGCAGGCTGATCTGGCTATTATGAATTATTAAAGATATCAGGTCAGTTTTCAAATAAACTCCACATTCCAGATTAGTCTACTTGTTTCCAAATGGTGATGCTTATTTTATTTTATTTTATTTTTTTGGAGAGAAAGCATGCACATGTATGCACACAGGGGAGGGGAAGGACAGAGGGAGAGGAAGAGAAAGAAAGAGAATCCTTTTTTTAAAGATTTTATTTATTTACTGCAGAGAGAGAGAGAGCACAAGCTGGGGAGAGGGGCAGAGGGAGAGGGAGAAACAGACTCCCCACCGAACAGGGAGCCCAAAGTGGGGCTTGATCCCAGGACTCTGAGATCAGGGCCTGAGCTGAAACCAAGAGTCCAAAGCTTAACCAACAAAGCCACCCAGGCACCCCACAACTGGTTTTGTTTTATTTTATTCTTATTCTGTTTTGTTTTGTTTGGCAATAGTGAGAGGGAACAAAAGAGAGGGTGTATAAGGCACCTTGAGGGAGAGAAGCTAACAAGAGCACAGCTCCTCTTTTTATTGCTGTAGCCACTACTCAAGAGTGAAAACTTTCACAATCACTGAAAAGATAGTTATTGAATAACTCCCCCCCATAGATGAGCTATCACCCCAACCTCTACATAGGTAGACATAGCAGGCAGGCAATGATGTCATTTACAGATATAAAGGATTCTAATTGGTATGATATTATTTCCATCCTTATAACTCCAATGTGACCCTTAGATTTAGACACTGACAAAAGAAGAATGTCATCCCAAGAATCTAAAATTGAGTAACTGATAATACTGATGCTTTATCTTTGGTCTATGCTTATATTTTTAACTTGCTGGAGCCAAGGTACATTTCCTCTTTCTTTCCCTCTTTCTCTTTTTTTATTTCCTTTTTTTTTTTCTTTTTGAATAACCGAGGAGATTGACAATGCTACTTACCTAAAAAATAGTTTATATTCAAGTGAGAAATTCTTGTTTCATTAACATAATAAATGTTTTGACTTCTAAGTGGCTTAAGGAGCTTTTAAAGAACCTAGGAGATTGAATTAAATCTAAAAAATATATATCTTTGATGACTTTTATTTCAAACATGAAAATAATACCCTTTAATTATGAGTAGTAGATTTCTGCCTCCCTTTAACTATGGTCTTGAGGCGGATTTTCCAGTTGGAGACTGTAGTAAGATTATATAGAAGAGATGTAATAGAGTGATTACTTCATAATAAACCTGAAGATGACCAATAGAAAGCAGGGATATGCTCAGAAAACCTTAGCTCACCTTGGATATGGCTTGCATGGAAACCCTCTCTAACTTCTCCACTCTGTGCCCCCGGGTCTCTTTCTGTTCCCCATCTTTGTGCTCATCTATCAATACCTTTGTCTCCATGTGAATGGACTCATTTGGGTCTATTTGAATTGGAATAATGTTTTCTAGCGAGTAGACAATAACTTCAGGCTCCTTAAATCTATGGCCTTGGCAAAATCCTCTCCATGCCCAATATCTGTATTCCTTAACAGTATTTGTGCAGATCCAGAGCCCAGAAAGTACATCTATATTTAGCAGCCTTGGTTTCAGATTACAATTTTGTTGCATTAATTGGGTAACCTGAGCATTCATCCACCTGGTTCTTATGTCAGCATCTTCTAGCATAGAAGGATTTGATTTTCCACCTCTTTGTTCCATTTGTCCTTTTATCCCGCCAATTACTCTCAGTTTTATTACATATTAGTACTCATTGTACTGCTGGTCATCACCTAAAAATCCAAGGTCAAAATTCCAAAAAAGATGCCATTTCCTCTCCATGGGCATCTGCAAAGGAATACAAATAAGAAAAGCCACCCTTTTCCACCATCAGTCATCCTCTCAGTGAATTCAAGATGACTATCTTGGCTGGACAAATAAACATGGTACAATTTTTAATTCAGGGATCAGGGCTATTTATGAGTTTTAGCAAACATGGTCAATAGTTAAAGTTGATAAAAGGTTCAAGGTTACTATAGATTTTCCTTCAGGGTCCAAAGGACTACCTGAGAGCTTAAGGTCCTCTTCACAAAGGTGTGAACAGGCCTCCAGTTCCTAATCACCTTCCCTTGCTTTCAAACTGGGCACTGCCACCCACTCCTTCTTCAGAATTTCCTTTCATGAAACTTCACTATATGCACAGGTGAGGACATCATCTTGGATCCATCTCTCTTATCTCATTTGCACATTTCCCAAGTGTGAGTCTTTGATTCCAGAAATTATCTCAGAATATTAGTAACACAATAAGTGCTGGTCACAACGCCACAAGCTGAATATAAGAAAGGTTGGGAAGAAGCTTTGGGGCTCCCAATTCAGAAAACAAATCCAGAGTGAGTAAAGGCCAGCCAGGTTAGATTTCCTTACCAGGGTGGATTTCAACACACCTGATGCTTTAACTATTTTACTTGTAAGCCAGGGCATCATTGTACACATTTCCCAAGGACCAACAATTTTAAAGGAGAGTATAGGCTAATACCCTTAAGAGGTAGAAAATATTTGCAAAATAGCCTCTCCATCAATGAACTTTATAATTTACATTATTATGTTGAATAATTAAGTTATCTTATAGAGCCCCAAATATCCATACCACTGTTATCTAACTTCCCTACTGAGTAAAAAAGGGAGTAAAATTATTAACTTTATTACTGTTTCAGGCCAAATTGCTGAGTGTGGACGTAGATCTCTTTGCCATGTAGGTTTGCACTATTAAATTCCAGTCATAGACAAACCTGAACTAGCAAAGACTTTCCACATAGAAGGGTCCTGCATGGGCCTGATTTATGACATAAAGGAGCATAAGGAAACTCTTTCTTTCATAGTCAAGTTTGTACTCAAGAGGAGGAAAAGGACAGATATGACGTGAGTGTGAGAGTTATTCTTCTCAAAGAATCCACTCTACCTCTCTACGTTCAGTCAGGAAAGGAGCAAAATGTGTGCTTAGGGAACATCTTTCCAGAAGACTGAAAAAGCAGAGAACGTGCTTTCCTCTAACACAGAGTAGTACAAGTGCATACTGCCTTATCCATAACTTTGAAATCCAAAAGTATCTATTTTTTTTTCCAAATTAGGAACAAACTCATTTAGCTGCAAAACTTCAACTGAGCAGATGTTACGTAATTTATTCATTGTTCCTACTTGGGGTAAATACTCATTATTTTTGTTGTAGACATAGTAACCTGTTATTAAGCTTTTGTCTCTTACTCCAATATAGCCTTCCTTATTTGGCTTTGCGGAGCTGGGGCTGAGACACTCCAAACACATTTCTTCTTTGCCAGCTGGTTTCTCATTCTATTTTACCAGTAAGTGGCACTAAAGGGAGGCTGGAACAGGAGAGGACACTTGTTTCTTTCTGTTGGTTTGCTGTTCCTAACAGAACCCCTTCCACAGTTGGTTCCAGCCTCTAGCTTCTTTTGATGCCTGTAGAATGAGCCCCATAGCTACAGTTGGGATATTCTTTTTTCCTAACCTTATAAATTCCCATAAACTCTTCTTGCTCTTATTTTCTCTGGATTCCCCAGTGTTTTCTTCTCTGTTATTTTATCTCACCAACACCTGTGTAGACTATCTCTTACATTAAACTTCTTCTACTGAAATATCTAGTTAAGATTTCTCTTTTCTTGACTCGATCATGACTGATACGGATATGTTACCCCCCAGAACCTGCTGAGTATATTATGTTATACATGGCATATATACAATATTACCTTTCTAAAATGCAAAAAGTTCAGAATTCTGAAATACTTCTCATGATTAAACTTTTGAGCAAGGGATTAGAGAAAAGTATTTTCATAGTGCTTTAAATAACTGCATCAGTATCCTCTTTTCCAAAGGGCAGACTCCTGGGCTACACCAGAGATCTCAGAATCTGGGGATATGGCTTAGGCTCCACACTTTTAAAATATTTCCTCACCCTTTGCTTGGCTTTAGAACCACCTTCTTCTACCCATTAGAAAACAAAAATGGCCACATATACCTTAGTGGCTTCTATCCTAAGAGCAAAACAGAGAAGCTATGAACTGAGCATTCCAGAATGTTCTCATTAATTTACTACAAAAAGCCTATGTTCCTATAAGACTCCATCTGTGGAAAAGAGTGGTCTATCGTCACCTGTAGTACCCTGACTGAAAAACTGAAGTACAATTAATGATGGAGGTAATGTTTGTGCTGGCTTCCACCAGCATGGCCCTTAAGACCACTCAGTGCTGAACACCCTGCCAGTTAGGGTTGAGTAGTATTGTATACTTTCTTCTGTTATCTAGTCTCTGGTTCCTCTCAGTCTCTATACGTGGTGGATTCATCCAGCTGCTGCTTCTTTCTATGTTAGCTCTTCTTTCTTTACTATCACTTATGGATGCTTATGGAAATACAAATGGGTGTTAAAACAACTGTCCAATCATCCTACAGTTTCTGAATTATATATGCAAATGAAGCAACCTCTTAGGAAACATTTCTTTTCAATAAAGATTAAACAGTAATCGTGGTTTTCAAAGGTGAGACGTAATATACACCCAGACTGCCAGCAAGATAATAGAGGTATGCGGGTAGATACTTGCATTTAATTGATGCTGGGTAGATAATAGAAAACTTTTCCTCCATGTGATGCAAATATAAAATTATTTAAATATTTAATCTAAGGGGCGCCTGGGTGACTCAGTGGGTTAAGCCTCTGCTTTCGGCTCAGGTCATGATTCCAGGGTCCTGGGATCGAGCCCCACATCGGGCTCTCTGCTCAGCAGGGAGCCTGCTTCCCCCGCTCTCTCTCTCTGCCTGCTGCTCTGCCTACTTATTATCTCTGTCTGTCAAATAAATAAATAAAATTTTTGAAAAAAAAAGGAAAAATATTTAATCTAAATACAAATATAAACAGTCATACAATCGCATACTTAAAACAATATGAAGTTATGCTTGAAGGGACCTTGATGATAATTGAAACATAATCACTATATAGATCAGCAGCCTCCAAATCATTTTAGTTGTGCACCATTATGTTCATCTATTTGATGTGTGTAGATATATATGGACTATACATTAATACAATATGCACATGATAAATCATAGGGAAGAAAATATGAAAAAAAGAAAATAAATATATGCAGAAGCGCCAGTGTTATCTTCTTCAATCCCAATAGAGCACCTAGCATGTACCATCAGGTGCACTCACCTGGAGAGCAACATGGCAGGAATAAAAATCAACATTATATAGGAAAAGCAAATCAACAACAATACCAGCAACTGAATACGTCTATCATCAGTGACAGATTTCTCAGGTAAGCATATTCACACCCTCTCTGCTTGCTATGACAGTTGAGAAATCTTGCGTTTTCATTTTTTGTGGTGGGTAACTGAATGTGATGTCTTTCTTACCTAGTTTTCTCTTCTCACCGTCCCATTGTTTGTTTGTCTGTTACAAACAAAAGGTGCTGAAGGCACCTCATTCACCACATTCCTACCTTATTTTTCCCCTCACTGTAGCCCCTTTTAATGTATTGTGTGGCCTCCTTACATTTTTCCCAAAATTATTTTTGATTATCATGTAGATATATAGTATGAACATCAGCATATGCTCCCAAAAGATGGATTTTCTACAAATTAAAATATTCTATTTAGCTCTAAATATGGAAACTAAAAATATACAACCCACTGTGAAATGAATTACTTATACATTGTGTGTCACATTTTAAACTAGCAACTCTATAACCTTAAAATACAGCTCAATCTTAAAGTATTAATTTTGAAATGATGCATTTGTGCTAATGATTTACTGGGAGGAAAAATCCTTTAATCTAACCCTTTTGCTTATGAACTTGAAAGTTGAACTCCATAGAAATGACTGACTGCAACAGCAGGGCTTTTCACCAGCTGATCAAAATTAACAGTTTCTTTCAATTGTTCTAATTAAGACCAAGGGGAGTTCTGGAATGTACCAACAGTATCTCAAATTGCTCTCATGCTTAAAACTAGCTCCTGGGAAGGAGTATCAGCTTTTACCTTTCCCCACAAATAGTTTAGTCTAAGTTGCTATTATTACTATTTACTAAAAGACCTTTTATGAATATATCCCATGAGAATTGTTTTCCATTTTATTTTATTAGATTAAAAAGGATAATAATTAAAGATGAGAAACATAATCATCTTGAGTAGAGATTTGTTAGAAACCAGAAGCTTTATCAATGATCTGTAAAATTGATGAAAGGTTTATAAATATGGGTTAGTGTTCCGCAGAGTAATAATTTTTTAATAACTATTTCATATTCATACTGCAAGTACAATTAGGTAAATCAAATAACTGTATCATGATCATGGTAATAACATAAAAATTAAACTTACTTAAACATTAAGTAATATAAAAGTATTATTTTAAACTCTATTTTTTTTCTGCTAGCTGACTATCTTTCAAGAGACATTTTCTACCCTTCAAAAGAAATGCTTTTTTACTACATTTGTCATTCATCATCAAAGTTCTAATCAGGGTTATTAATAAAACATGTATTCTTCTTTAAAAATTATTTATTTAAAATGTTCGTTTTCTTCAAGACTCTTGCTTTGGAGGATTTAAATAGATTTTACAATTTAAATAAAACATTTACCTTAAAGTTAAAAGTGGTAAAGAGTGCATAAAACAAGTACCCATATTTTCATCATTGAAGCAAACAAAAATAGGGTAAAGTTTAAAATCTTGACCTATATGTAATTCCATAGCAAGTTACTTAAATGTTACTTATAAAATGATAAAAATAATAAAAAATTGTTTTCAAGGTCAACCTATTAAATTCCATGCACCCTATGTATTATGATAAAGATTCCAGATCCCTCTAAGTCAACCAAACACCAGCGTGCTTATAAAGCATGATTGTGTTATGAGTGATGAAAATATTTTGCCTTGCTTCATCACCATTTTAAGGCATTTCTTCTTTGAATGTGGCAATTCTCAGTTTAAAGATCTTTGAGAGGGCATACTCTTTAACCTCATGCACAATCCCTAAATAAGTAATTGACTCTTTCAACTCTCACTGCTGTGTTAAGATACAAGCAATCTCTTGTTGTAATTAGCATTCTTTCCTAGGAGAAGGATGATGACTGGGTGGCTAAGTGGGCTAGCAGTCCTTAGAGAAGCATTCTCTTCCCTAGGGCTGGTCACAGACTATTTAAAACCCTTGTGAAAAAGTCAACAGGATTAACATAGAATCAACTTCCTTGGGAAATGGAGCCAAAGAGATTCTAAGGAGACAAAATACTTCAAGGCAATCACACTAGTGGTGAAAATCTCCAGACTTACTGGCCCTGTCACATCTAATTTAACTGATGACATGAACATTAAGCAGGGCCACAAAGTCTTTTTCTTTTTCTTTTTCTTTTCTTTCTTTCTTTCTTTCTTTTTTTTTTTTTTGGAGCTTAAACCTTTTTTTTTTTAACTTCCTGAAAGCTCAGAATATTTCCAATTTTTCTAATAGAAACTAAAGTGAAATCCCTCATAAAAACTCAGAAAACATCCCCTATTGAGACATGTATGCAAGATGATTAGCACCTTTAAATAGAAATGGTTTTACCACCAAATATTAAAATGTATTCAGTTTTCTTTTATTTCTAATTCTTATTATGTATCTTTTAAAAGTTTTAATTACACATAAAGTTTTACATAAATTACATGTAAAAGTTTTGATTTATAGATAATTAGAGATTCTTAAAATTAATATATATTTTTGTGGAACTTATTTGTGTAAATTTCTACAAGGATTTGAATATATTCTCATTATCAAGTCTCATAATTGAGGATTTAAATATTTAAGTATAAAATAAAACTTCAGGGGACACTTTCATTATTTATTAAATGATTATTTCACTGTCAAAAACTTAAGTCCAAACATTGTACTAATATTAGTTTTTTTCATAGAAGACAAAATTTCAAGTGTAAAGAGCGATCATTCTTTGCTTTATCTGTATAATTAGAAAGGCCTTTTATTAAAGGGTAATACAAATTGTTGTGTACAAGTCATTAGGTTGCATGTTTGTAATGAAGATACAGATAACAGTTTTCCCATCTAAAACATTTAGAGTGTGTTTGGCTAATCATCTTGATGAATAATAGGTCCTATTAACTATGGACAGTGGGCTATGTCTGTAAATAACCGGCTTCTGGACTGAAACTGCAACACTATGTGTAACCATGTGGGCCAAGCATTAAATTCCATCCCAGGAGAGCTGCAGATGTCAAAACCCTATCTGGGTCTATGGGGGGGTGGAGGGGGTGGGGGAGAAAACCTGGGGCTTTCAATTATTTATCATATTTAAACTAGATCTATTTTCTATTAAAATAACTTTTATTTTAATAGAAAATATACAAATAATTTCTTTGTATTATTTTGGTTACTTGTTGGTTCAAGAGTAAAGATTCAAGTAAATCTGGGATGCAGTTCAATCCGTTTACTCACTAATTCGCTCATTCATTTATGTATGCAGCCATTTAATAACAGCACATACAATGATCTGGGCACAGATTTACCCACTTTACAAATACTATTTCCTCCCTCACCTAAGATTTTGAATTTCCTGGTATATGTAATTGTATGGATTTTTACCAACAAAGTAAAAGCAAACTGTAGATGATTGGTCTAGAGTTAGTTGGAAAGAAGGATGCAGGAAAAATAATAATAGAATCTACCACAAGGAAATCTGTGCCTCTGGGGAAAAGAAATTGATATTAAAATAAGACCCAAAGCAGACATAATAAAGGCAATTCAGTGATAAAGTATGAAAGTCAACAGGGTAGTTATTATTTAAAGACTTCTTGACTCAGGCACTCTGGGTATGCTATGCCTCCTGAAAATGAAAAAGTTTCTATGTGATAGTGTGTGACATATTGTGTAGAAACTGTTTCATCAAATGCTCATACTTGGGCCCAAGCAACACTGGTATGGACACCCATACGTGTATAACAATAAATGGAGGGAAACTTTCCTTTACCTACTTTGAAACAAACATAGAATTGGCACAGTTCTGTGATAATGGAAAAATTAGTTAAGATAATGTTCAAAGAATCTGAAACCTAAAATATGTCTTAAATATGTTGAGCTGATTTATATAAGAAAGAAACTGTGGCATGCATTCTCACAGGTGCAGGCTCATTAGGTAGAAAAAAATCATATTCTAAATGGTGCAGGGGCACCTGGGTGGCTCAGTGGGTTAAAGCCCCTGCCTTCGGCTCAGGTCGTGATCCCAGAGTCCTGGGATCGAGCCCCGAGTCCGGCTTCCTGCTCGGCAGGGAGCCTGCTTCCCTTCCTCTCTCTCTGCCTGCCTCTCTGCCTACTTGTGATCTCTGTCAAATAAATAAATAAAATCTTTAAAAAATAATAATAATAATAAATGGTGCAGACTTTGAATTCATAGAGGTCATTATCTACTTTCAAAAAAGACCAAGGTGTCATAAAAGGTTAAATCTTAATCTGCTATACCTGAAAATGATGTCTATGGCTTGGGGCCTTAGTATTCAATCCCTACGACTGTAATGCTAGTGGAAAAAACTGAAGGTAGTTAAACTAGCATCATGTCAGAAAAAGTTATCTTTCCTAACCTTTATTTGTATACCATTAGAATACTACACTAGATTGTAAAAATGGCTTACCAAATCTTCCACTCCATGTAAATGTTTCCAACTTAAAGGGCCATTTTGCTAAGAAGCCAAATAGAATACTTGAGTAGAATTTAAGGTTAGAAATTTTGTTATTTGAAAATAAAATATTTGAATTTGAAAAACAAAACCACAAAAATTGTGCAACCCAATACTTAGGGAATCTATTGTTTACTCATATATTAATTTGAAGGTAAAAACAAAATAAAAAAAAACATTATTTTGCAAAATTACACTACCAGAATCCTTACAAAAAACTACAGCTGCCTAGACAATGCCAACAAGTACATGGATAGATTAAGCAATCTTTTTTTTTTTTCAATATTTTATTTATTTGAGAGAGACAGAGCACAAGCAGTGGGAGAGGCAGAGAGAGAAGCAGAATCCCTGTTGAGCTGGGAGCCTGACATGGGGCTGGATCCCAGGACCTAGAGATCATGACCTGAGCCAAAGGCAGATGCTTAGTCATCTGAGCCACCCAGGAGCCCCTGAGACTGATTGTATTTTATTAGGACAAAGGACCTAAGTTTATAGAAATAGGAATCAATCTGGTTTCCTCCTAGTGATTTTTAAATAATAGATTGGATTATAAGCTTGGACACTCAACTCCTTCAGTTACAAAATAAATATTAATAGTTTCCTTTTATTTTACTTCATGCACTAATGAGAGATAATAGATAAGAATGCATTTTGAAAAAAAAAACTTTATGACAATATAAAGGAAAAATGAATTTACATGTAAAATTGTCTAAACTGCTAAACATGAATACCTTAGTTATCTTTTTAATTACACAAAAATGAACCACAGACAGGGTTATAATTTTCCCAAGACACCTAACACCTAAAAGGGTGATAAGAGTATCTATTCTAGCAATGGCCCAGTTTGCTCACAGATCTGTTCTTTACCCTTTAGCTGTTCTGCTCTCTGTGGTGGGAGGGTTAGCCTCTGCAGGCTCCCTAGGCCTCTACATAGTTAACTTCTAGCTAGCTGTGGCTCAGGAGATACATGGGTTGAAAACTGGAGATTGGGAGAAAAGGAGAAGCTAGGATAGTTCACCTCCTACTTTGGACAACCAGTCCAGCTGCAATCACATCCCTTCCCAAACTTCAACTTCCACCAGAATTCCTGTCTTGCGACAAATTCTCCTGAATGATTTATCTCTGAATTCACTTAACCTTTCCTCCTATCCACATTTCTTCAAATAGTCTTGATGTGACAGCAGCTTCCTGCTCTTCCTAATCCCTATGTTGCCTCACTGCTCCATGGGTGCCATTTCGGCTCTGTCATCACCAGTGTAATCAATTCCTGTATTAAATTCTCTGTTTGAAACATGCAGAGTGGTTTCTGTTTCCCTGGTTGAATACTGACCCATACAGTAGTTAATGTATTAATAAGGCTTTCTATATGATCTGCCAGATTCCCTTTGAAGTCCTTTATATTTACTAAATCAGTTAATACTTACAACTGTAGTAGGGGAGGTATTACTTTTGCCTCTATTACATATGAAAAACTAAAGCATAAAAAATATTTAATAATTGCTCATGTTCACATGGCTAGTAAGTAGTGGTGGCAAGATTTTAATCCAGATAGTTTACATTCCCTATTTTCATTGAAGTAGAGTTGACACACAATGTTACATTAGTTTCAGTTGTACAACATGGTGATTTCACAAAACCACACATTATGCTGTACTCACAAGTATAGCTACAGAAAGTTTATATTCTTAACCATGTACTTTCTGCCTCTCTGCCACGGTTGACCTCACTAACTCTAAATAGATTATTGCCCACCCAAGCACTTGATCAGAAATGTACCACTGAGTGTCCAGAGTTCCATGCCATATACAAGACTTAGAATAGTGCCAGGCAAAGAGTAAGCATTCAATAATTCAAAAAGTTTTAGCTGTCATTATTATTATTCCCTTAATTACAACATTTGAGATCCAAATTTTGCCCAGTGGAACACAAAAGTATTTATCACTTTAAATTTTTTGTGATTAAACTTTAAATATTTTATAAGTAATTTAAAAATTTTAAAAACTCCAATTATAATAATTTTGACAAGAGAATTACCATATTATTACCAAATACAATTTTGCCAAGTAAATTGTTTTATCTGCTAAATATATTTTTTTAAGATTTTATTTATTTATTTGACACAGAGAGAGAGGTCACAAGTAGGCAAAGAGGCAGGCAGAGAGAGAGAAGGAGAAGCAGGCTCCCTGCTGAGTAGAGAGCCCGATGTGGGCCTCGATTCCAGGACTCTGAGATCATGACCTGAGCTGAAAGCAGAGGCTTAACCCACTGAGCCAACCAGGTGCCCTATCTGCTAAATATTATTATTTCTTTTTTTAAGATTTGTCTATTTATTAGAGAAAGTGAGAGAGAGATCACAAGCACGGAAGAAACAGACTCCTCACCGAGCAGGGAGTCCAATGGGGGTCTCAAACATAGCATGACTTGAGCCAAAGACAGACGCTTAACCTACTGAGCCACCCGGGCACCCCTAAGTACTATTATTTCTATAAAGGAAAAATGTTGTGATACTAAAATTTGGACACTTATTGAGAAAAGTGTAGATCTTGAAATTAAATAAATTTTGTATTATGAAAAATTTACCAAATTATGTATTAAATAACTCCATCTCATACTTGTAAAATTAATCACAGCCTCTACTCTTGGAAAAACATTCCTTTAAGTACTATATTCCAATAATTATAGCAACTAAAAGCACTAATAAAAAAAAAGAGTTGAAGTAAATATTGTTGTTTATCAAGCCAGAGTATCTTCTCTCCCTTCTTCACAAATTGTAATTTTTCTTAAGAATTTAATTTATTCCAAATGTCCACATGTCTTGACAGAAGTTGGTCCATTAGAAGTTACAAAAGATAAGTTCTGATTACATGAATGCACTCAGTAGTCCTAGGTGCCTTGATACAGAGTTTTTAATGTTTAAGAAAAGGGCACTTGGCCTGATTCTGGTCAAAGATACTGGAAACTTCTAGGAAGAGAGAACCCTCCTTCCTTGGGAAGACATTTAATAAATCAACTCTTTCTTTCTCAGGAACAAGAAAGTCTAACACCCAGAATTGTTCCTACTAGTCATTCAGTGAAGCCCGCAGCATGGTAGACTGACAGTAAATCCAGGACAGAGGGACAGAAACTATCTGAGTGCTGATAAAGTATTGAGTTATTAGATAAACTAATCTTGAAATCCACCCTACATTTGGACTTCCAATTACTTGCTCAAATAGGTGTCCCAATTGTGTTTTTATCCCATGAAGCCTACATTAAACACGATACAATGAAAATAATAAACAACAGATAATAAATTTTAAGATTCTGAAGTAATCGTCCCTGACAAATTATCTACAGAAATAGATGACTAAAATCTATATAGAAGGGCAATAATTCTAATTTGTTTTCTATATTTAGTTCCATAGCGATCCAGTAAAATTAATGATTTCTAAATAATTTTAAGTTTTTCTTCTGAAAATATAATTTAGTAATAGTACTTTGAGAAGGTGAAAGCTAAATAATTTTGTAAGGAAACTGTGTGTGTCTATCTGTGCAAAACTTTCTGAAATCGTACTTTTCAACTGAAGCCTATCCATAAAATGTGGAGTTGAGCTACAGACTTCAGGTTAAGAGTTCTTGCGCTTCTGAAAATAAGTATTCTTAAACTGAAATTTGATATCAATATCTGGCTTAGAAAATCTTTCAGTGATTGGCAATTACCATACAGGATAAATTTCAAGTTGTTTTGCATCAAAACCACTTGTTCGCCCTTCACTCTGCTCTTTTCTGGATTAATAAATCAGCAAATATTGATCTCTTACAGTTCTTCAACGTATCTTGGTGTTTGCAACCACCACACAATGGTTCTCAACCTTTTTTTAATTTACAACTTGGAGCAGATGTTTAAAAATACCAAACCATGGACAGTAGCCCCAGAGATTCTGATTTAATTGGTCTGGTGTAGGGTCTAAATATTAGTATTGTTTGAAACTTCACCAGATAATTCTAATGTGGTGTCTGAGTGGAAAAACCTGTGATTTGTCAAGAGAACCAATTTTTTTTTTTCCCCAAAATACTCACTTTAAGTGTTGTGGATCACAGGTAGGTGTAGAGCCTATGGTCACTGACAAGCAGGTAAATTAGCAGAGTTGTTTAAGCAAAGGATAGAAGAGTAAGAAACTAGGAAAAATCTTTCTTGAGAGGTAAAATTAAGAATGAGATTCCAGTAGGAGAATAATCCAGTCTGGAAACAGCAGTCATAATAAATCAAGTGTACCCTCTTTTTCCCTAGACCCCTTCACCCAATCCCCGCAACTCCATAGATAGATGTGAAGTTATATAGTAACTATGAAATAATATGAATGTTCCCGTTACATTCTAGTGTAGTTCTGTGTGTTTGTGTGTCACTATTCACTTGTTTGGACTGTGAAGTGACAGTTGTTTATAAATATATAAACAATTACAAAGGTATCTTATGATTTAAGGCAGCCAACAAATGAAATTCTAGGTTTCTGCTTTGTCAAAAGAATAACCTCTTCCTATATTTTTAATGTCTTTAAAGATATAAATAAATCATTATAGCAGGGATAATAGAGAAATAAATGATGGCATCTTTGACATTTGCAAATAAAACACAAACAATTATTAAATAAAATTAATTGGATCTGTTCACATATGTGTCATAGTGCACACCTATTTTTTATCCATAATATTAAATAAATCTTTGCTTTAGGTAGCATTATTCTACTGGGGATTTATTAAATATATCATAATTCAAAGCAGTTTGCACGTAATCATTTTCACATATTCACCTAAACCAGTCTTACCTCTTTAATAGTAAACAAACAAAAATTCTTTTTAAACAGCGTGAGCAGAAAAAAAGGTGGAATTATTTGTATTAGTAATAGAAATAGACATCATTCTAAAAAAATTAGGAAAGCAGTGACTTGAAGATATAGGAAAGCAGATTCTCTGAGTTAGTATGAACCTGGGCAGCATTATTAGGTGTCATTTCCCAGTGAACCTACAGTAAGAAGCCATAAGGCTTGCACCTGTCACCACTGTGCTGAGATTAGTTACTCTGCTTGGCATTAGATTTAAGTACGGTGCTGAATGCTGTTTCACACCAGACAATCTGAATATGTCTCCTAGAAAATGAATATAAAGTTTCCATTGTGATTTTTTTCTTTTAGGATTTTGGACCTTGTATATCCATCTAGAAAGATTTTTTCCTATAGAACTCTGATACGATGCCATGTACATAGATGTTTTACACAAATTACATGCCCCTTTGATGCATTAAGATACAGAAGCATAAGACATTCATTTTCTTGAAGAAATTCTAGGCTTCTAAAAGGAATTTAGTAACAGGATCCTACTTTGGACCTCACACCACCAGGGCTGTCAGGCTCTTCCTTCTCTAAGATTGGAACACATGTAATAACAAAATGACTTAATAGCGGAAGAACACATTACTTTATGAAAGACAATTTTAACTCTTTCAAACCTGGATAACTCATGTTAGCGCTCAATAATTGCTGTTGTAATGCTAGCTACTTTAGTTTCTCCAAGAGACATCTTTTGCCTGTTCCTTCTCCTTAGCGCAGGAGATGAGGTAATTCCATGGGATTAGTTACTATTGTTAGATAATTATGGCCACACAAACCATAATGAATATCCCTTGCAACACCCAGGTGGATGGAGGATATGACATAAATACTCTTATTCATAAATGACCTCATGTTTGGGAAATGGATAAATTAAGGGCTAAGTTAGAATTTAAAGTTATCACCACCATTATGACTGTCTTCCTCTGTTGTCACTGGCCAGAGTGAAAACAATGACCAGAGGTCATAGGGTTATGCTAAGTTCTGGCCTATCTTTATGTTTTTACTCCAAAAGACAATTTAAAGAAAATTAACATGAATTAACTTGAGGCAAATTAGCACTTGCTGAGGAACAATATCAACAGTCAGATCTACTCAAGTGCACATGGTTTTATTTTTTTAAGCGGGAGGGGGTAATTACTTTTTTAAAAAAGGAAACCCTCGGGGCACCTGGGTGGCTCAGTGGGTTAAAGCCTCTGCCTTCAGCTCAGGTCATGATCCCAGGGTTCTGAGATTGAGCCCCGCATTGAGCCCCACATCAGGCTCTCTGCTCAGCAGGGAGCCTACTTCCTCCTCTCTCTCTGTCTGCCTCTCTGCCTACTTGTGTTCTCTGTCTGTCAAATAAATAAATGAAATCTTTAAAAAAAAAAAAAAAGAAAGAAACCCTCGTCCCACATTGGGCTCCCTGCTCTTCAGGAAGCCTGCTTCTCCCTCTCCCACTCTCCTTGCTTGTGTTCCCTCTCTCGCTGTCTCTCTCTCTATCAAATAAATAAATAAATAAAATCTTACCAAAAAAAAAAAAAAAGATACCCTCTAATGAGGGCTATTACAAAGGAAGCCTGAGATTTTCAGGCTGAAAGTTACCACCATGATTTCTTATATTACCCCAATTCTTTTCTCAAGATGCACAAAGTATTAGATGGTGGGAAATCTAAGACTCATGGTAAAGTAATTCATTAATGATCAAATACAACAGAGCCAGGAATAGTTGTGATAAATTTTATATCTCAACACCAAGACAAGCAGAATAACATCCTTAACAACTGCATTTCTAATTAAAAAAAAAAAAATGCAGAAGTAGAACTGCATATGAGAGGCTGATTTTTGGATTTGGAAAAACAATACAAAAAGTGTTAACACTCATGAATTGATATAGTCACTCATTTTTTCATTGAATATGCTTCACATTATTTCCTTCCATAGCATTCACACCATAGCATAGCATCCCTACCATAATGGCATTGAAAAAAAAAAAAAGGGGCATCCTAGGAGTTTCTTAAAAGATGCTGACTTTATTTGGTTTCATTCTTCTATTGGTTCCCCAAGGATAACACCCCTTAAGATGATGTCCTAATATATTTCTTGATTTCAGAGCAGGCTGAGCTTCTCTAATGGATTACCACCCCTTCATCCAGACCCTTTTCTATACTCTTTATAAGGAAATGCCAGCCAGCTGGAACAGCAGGGCAACAAGTACAGCTGGGAATTCCTGGCCCACAGGTGTCCATTCTCACATTTGATAGCTTGCCAATATCAAAGCTAGATTTGTTGAGGGGATCCCCACAGTTGTTTCACAGAAAGAAAATTATCCACTGGCACTAATAGTAATAATCCCCTCTTCCACATCTGACTTAGTACTTGAGCTAGAGCCACAGGACCCTTTCCCCACCAAGATTGAACCAGTATCAAGTTCTCCATCCTTTTAACAAGTGGGTGGCAGACTGTCAGGATAGGAATTAGATGGGTACAGGTGGCACCACCTGCTTGAAATGCTTTTCAGTATTTTGTGTTTCATTATTGCTACACACCATTGCACCATTCTTTCTTTTCTTGCCAATAACCACAGTACCATTTGTTTGAGCTTAAAGTTTGTTCCAAACTCAGATTTTGGATAAAAAGAAAATGAAAGTTTTTTTTTAATTTAGAATAATAAATACATTTCAGAGAATAAGTAATTATTTTGTGTAGAATGGAATAAAATTTACTCTAATTAGAAAGTGCATAGATTCACTAGTAGATAGATAAGAAATATTATTAATGATTTTCCAGGAACTATTTTTGCTTATTGGATTAGCTAAAATACAATAATCAGTAAACTTTGTATCCTAAGTAATATGTATTGATACCAAATTCAAATATAAATTCTATAAATTAATAAAGATGAATTCCTAACTCATCTAAATTTTATCTTGATTAGTGCCTTAGACAATTATTTCATTTAGAGTTATTTATTATCTTATTTTGTGTTTCAGTTACCTTTTAAACAGATAAATAGACTGGCATTTGTTGGGCATGATATGGGGTGTAATTTCACTGCATCACCTTGAGTGAGACAGCAGACAACAAAAAAATTGTTTACAAACTAGAAGCAAAAGATGAAACACTTTAATCAAACTTTAGTCTGAGTTAAAAGCATCGGGTAATGACTTCAAAAAAGTGTTTTCAAACTGCTTGAAGATCACGTGCAGTGGTTAAGAGAAGCTCTGGAGTAAGATGGCCTCACCACAGCCCCAAGTTTTGTAAGTGGATCTCAAAATACAGCACAAAGACAATTACTTAAGGTTTTTGATATCATTTATTTGTTTGTTTTTATCAGTTGGGATCCTATGAAAGATAAAGCACATTTAAATAGCAAAATTATAAATTTAACAAAAGAACCATTTATAAATGTGTGGGAAGGATAAGGAAACTAATAAGGAATGAAGCTGTCCCAAGCACAAGATCTGAATGGACGAGGAGAGGGAATGATTACTGGAATCTGAGGACAGTAACTATAAAACAGGAAGAACCAACTAACAGCTTATGCAGCCTTAAATAGAGGGATAAAGGTACTGCCAATGCAAAACAGAGCAAGAAACAAGACCTCATTCATCATCTCCCCCCAACCACCTGTGGGCGACTCTCATTGACCTAACCAAACCAGAAGCCAGAAGCAAGGGAATCCTGTAATGAAGACTGTAAAGCTTCAATGAAACAAGGGGTCAAAGAGTGGAGATCTGGAAGGGAAAACTGAAAATATCCAGTACTATCCACACATTTTTCTGTCAAATCTATTCTTTTTTTTCTTTTTCAGATTATGGCAGTCTAATGTCAGCTCACATTTTTTTACTGTAATTTGACAAAGTCATGAATGAATGAGGGGGAAATGAAAAAAATAAACAGCAAAATAATGAAAAGGAAAGATAGATAGGTAGCCATATGAAACATTACTGCTACTGGCCCTGCTTCTATACCTGGTCACAAGGTCCATAATTACAGTTCTTATCTTTCACCACATATTCCATGCTCTCCTTAACTTTAGCCGTCCTCTTGACTGGATGGTGTCCTTTTCTTGCAGCAGTAAAACAAACCTCTACTCTTCCAGATTCTGAGCCCTTGATGGATGATCTTACTTTTATTGAATTATTATAACTTTTCACTGATCAGGAACATTAGGCAAGAGAGCTCTAAGGGATGCCTTAGTAAATCTTCCTTGCCTCAACTGTACAGCTGAAACCCAATATTCCCAACTGATAATTAGTATCACCCTCTCTGACTGCCATAGTGATCCTCTCTCTCAGCCTTTTGGTTAAAAAATATACCCAAAATGGCCAGAGGGAGACATCCACTTCCTATTTATCTGACCTATGACAGTGTTCTCTGATAGGATGACTTTTCCCTTAAGTGATAGGTATTCGAACACCAAAAGTCCAAGGTGGCAGGGAAAATAAAATGTTTTCCAGGAGGTAATTTTGTGAAATAATGAGGGGACACTTTTAACTTCCTCAGAAGAACAAATTCTGTATATGAGACAATACCATCACATATCAATCACAAGTTTATGGCAAATAGCATATCCAGTAGGAAAACGTCCCACCTTCTTAGGGTGTTTTCTCCTAGCTGGTACCACAACCAAGTCGTCAGCAGGCTGTTCATTCTATCAAAGCTGTTGTGACTGAATAATGAAAGCTAGCTCCTACTGAGCCTTATGAAAATTCCAGATAATTCTGTGGGAGAGCCCATTGTTGTATTTCCTTTGCATAAAATGAATCATCTAATCAGAAGCAAGTTTTACGGAATATCATGGTGACAGATAAGGCATTCTTAATATCCTTGAATGGTTGTCCTGGCAGAAACACTACCAAAAGGAAAGAAAATCATTTCCCATAAGATGTGTCGATCACTAATCCCTTCCATGAGAGACGGAGTCTAATGTAATCTACCTGCCATTACTGGATGGTGGCCTGCTGGGGGCTGAGGTTGGCTCTCTGATGTTGGGAGGTCAAAAACTCAACTGGAAAGAGAAACCAAGAACAATTCTTGGTGAAAGGAAAACCACGTTGTTGTGCCAATACATAGCTTCAATCCCTGTCTCCATGAGCTCTTCCTATATGAGCCTTTTAATCAAGGGTGTCTAGGGAAAGAGGCTAATTGACATCCCCAGGATAGGTCATCTTGTCCACCTGCTAATGAGAACTTTTTAGTGAATGGGCTCCAGTGGGCATTTGGTGAAAAATTTCTATCATCATGCCCTTCACACCTTTGAGAGGTCCAACCACATACTTCTAACCTGATTTCTTAGTTTCTTAATTCCAATCCTATTTTATCAGCCATCTAACCTATTAAGACACTATAAGTCAGTATCAATCTGAACCTCAGGCCATCTTTTCTACATAAAATAGACCATCAAAAATATCTAAAGTTCTTCTCACTGAGAAGATTTCCCTTTACCATTGTCTTTCAAGGTTACCTCTGAATAATGCTATAATGACCTTATATATCAATTCTGTTTTAGGTATCGAGAAAAAAAGCCAGAAGAGACAAAGTCTCTGCCTACATGGACCTAATAATTTAGAGCAAAGGTTCCCAAACTGTCTCAATTCACAGCACATTTAGTTTCTTAGTAATTTTTTGTAGCATTGCCAGGCCATTATAGTTCCATTAAGTACTTAGGTCTAAACAACTTATGTTTAGGTCATAAACATAGGACTAAGTAACTTATGTTATTTAGTCTAAATAACATAAGACTTAGGTCTAAATAACTTATGTTATTTAAAATAATGACATGCATATGTTAAAAAAATAATTTACTCCTTTCTTTAATAACCACAATTAATTACTAATAGGAAATGTGCAGCTGTTGAGCACTGCTCAAACTTCAGAATTACTCTGGAATATACCATGCTCACCTATTATTTCATGGTACCTAGTTTTATTTATCACTGTCACCAACACCAAAACCCAGATTTGTAAAAATATGATGCCAAAAAGAATGTAATATGACCTAACATTAAAAGTAATCTTCCTCAAATGTGCAGTCTTTGTGGATTCTGAAATATAGCAAGTATCATAGTATTTCCATGAAATATTTACAACATACCAAAGTATCCCTCTGCATTTACTATAGTGCCCATGGCACCTTGGTACACAGTTTGGGAACTGTAGGCCTGGGGAGATATAAAAAATAAATATAGAAAATGTTAGGGCATTGTAAATTACCTTAAGAAAAATAAATCGGGATTTTATTTTTCTAAGGAAAAATAAATCAGAAAGAAGTGTGATTTAAAACAGTTTTCATGGGAGCCTTGCAAGATAAAAATCGGATCAGAAACTTGAATGAGGTGAAGGAAGAAAGGAAATAGCACTCCACACAGAATGAAAGGATAAATGTCCTGAGGGAGAAGCATGGTTCACATACTTGAGGAACATCAAGAAAACCAGTAGCTGAAGTCAAATGAGTAAGGGTATGAAAATAGTTGGAGATGAGACCAGATATCAAGATGGGGATTAGACTGTACAAGGCTTCATACCTGTGGGGGGATAAAGAGTTTGTCCTCAGCGAGATAGGACCTATTAGAGTATTTTGAGGAAAAGAATGACATGAACTAACAACAGAAAAATCATTCTGGCCAAATACACACACCACGAAGACTGAAAATTTGTCTGTTTCAATCACTAATCCACATTAAGATTCTAGAAAGGTGCTTGGACCATTGTAGATGTTCAACAAATACTTGGTGAATGAATGGTTTATGTGCAGAGAATAAATTGAGAGATAAGGGTAGAAGAAGGCAAAAGGAAGTTATTGCAGGAGTACAAGGAGGTAACGATGGCTAGGCTTAGGGTACACTTGGAAAAAGTAATAAAAACTTACCAAGTTTTGAATGTATTTTAAAAGTTGACTTAACAAGATTTACTAATGGCTTAAACAAAGAAATCAAAGGAAACATAGAAACCATGGATGATAGAGGGAAAAGAGCAGTTTGGAATGTAAATCAAGAATTTAATTTTGGAAATATCAATTTGAGATGGCCATTAGATATTCAATTGGAGATACTTACTTGGCCATGTATTTATATATTTACAAATGTAGTCATATATTATGACTATTTATATATGATTATTCTTATATATATGAATATTCAGAGTAAAGGTCAAGCTGGAGTTATACATCCATAATCTGTCATTATTTACATTTACATATGATAAATATGTAAAGTTATGGGACGTTATCATGAAGTCTCAAGTTCTCATAGCTCAGTTACTCTCGTTTATGAATTTGTTGCTAGTACATTGTTTATGTATTTTTCATGTATATATTTATTCATATACGTATCTATGAATGTGAGCTCACCCTTAAGAGAGCTGTTTTAAAAAAAATGCATGTATTTTTTAAAAATACGTATTTAGAAAAAAAATATGTATGAATGTCTACCAGAATGACTTTACATTTGTTTCTCCTAAGCACCTGAGAGGCATCAGCAACTAAAACTCAATGTGGTGGTGTTGCTAATTTTTCATCTGGGGTGTTGGGCCAAGTCACAAGTATAAATTTGAATCCTAAACTTATGGTAAGTTTAAACCTAGAGTTTTGGTTTCTGCTAGATATTAGAGTCTTTATCATGTTTCTTGGGGACAAGGTCCTCAGGCCCCAAGTTTAAGCCAGGGTCTCAATTTAAACTTCTTACTTCACTTGATGGTAACGTCTTTTTACTTTTTCATTTAGTCTTTAAAACCTGCACCTATAGGTAAATAGGGAGTAATAACCTTCCAAACACCAAGGGCAATCACAGTGTTAGTTTAAGGGCTTCCCATGCTTTTTCTCATTTTTCCACTTGCCAACATTTCTGCATTAATATTTGTTATGCTTTATGATTTACATTTTATTGTATTGATCATATTTTTATTTTTATTTTTTTTTAAGATTTTATTTTTCTAAGGAAAAATAAATCGGAAAGAAGTGTGATTTAAAACAGTTTTCACGGGATCCTTGCAAGTTTCATGGGATCCACCACAAGTTTATTTATTTCACAGAGGGAGACACAGAGAGAGGGAACACAAGCATGGGGAGTGGGAGAGGGAGAGGCAAGCTTCCCGCTGAGCAGGAAGTCCGATGTGGGGCTCAATCCCAGGACCCTGGGATCATGACAGGAGCTGATGGCAGATGCTTAACAACTGAGCCACCCAGGGACCCCTGTATTTATCATATTTTTAATATACCTTTTTCAACATCAAAGTTCTAACATGTTAAGGGAATATATATTGAGATGCATTAGTGATTTACCTTATGAAAACTGGTGTTTCTCCATTTTCTCAGTCTCCTTTATCATGTTAATTCAAATGATTGTCAGAACATATTTAGTACTTAAGTTTTTATTCTTTTCCTCAAGAATATTTTGAGTATGTCATTTTTCCAGTTCTGGATAATTTTTGCAAATGTTTTGAGTTTAGATCCTTCTTTCTTTCTTTCTTTCTTTTTTTTTTTTTTTTTAAGATTTTATTTATTTATTTGACAGAGAGAGAGATCACAAGCAGGCAGGGAGGCAGGCAGAGAGAGGAGGAAGCAGGCTCTCCGCAGAGCAGAGAGCCCGATACGGGGCTCGATCCCAGGACGCTGGGATCATGACCTGAGCCGAAGGCAGAGGCTTTAACCCACTGAGCCACCCAGGTGCCCCGATCCTTCTTTCTTTATTTTCCCCCTAAGTACAGTGCAGATCCTTACTCTTCTTTAACCAATGTATTTTTTGACCCAAACCACTGTGATATTTCTGTAACAAGCTCCAGAAATACACTAGTGAACAAGACAACAAAACCTCTGCCCACGTGGGCCATATAGCCCATTCTTTCTCTATTGTCTGTCTTCCATTCCAATGGGTTTTTTTTTTCCCTTCCTCCTCTTTTTTAAGGTAGTAAAAAACCTATAACACAAGATCTACATTCTTAATATTAAGTGTATATAGTACTGTATTGTTAACATAAGCACAATGTTGAACAACAGATCTCTAGAACTTACTTATCTGTCATGACTAATCTCTAGACCCATTGAACATCAACTCCCCATTTCTCTCTCATCCCAGCCCCTGGCAACCTCCATTCCACTCTCTTTTTCTATGGGTTTGACTACTTCAGATACCTTATAAAGTTGGAATCATACAATATTTGTCCTTTTTTGAGTAGGTTATTTCACTTAGCATAATATATTCAAGGTTTATCTATATTGTTCTAAATGGAAGGATTTCCTTCATTCTTAAGGCTAAATACTACTCTCTCGTGCTCTCTCTTATTTCTCTCTCCCTCTCTCTCTCTATATATATTTACTACTGAACATTTTGTTCTTCTTGATGAGATTATGAATAGGATTGTTTTCTTAATTTCCTTTTCAGTTTTTCACTGTTAATGTATAGAAATGCAACTGATTTTTGTACTCTGATTTTGTATTCTGAAACTTTGCTGAATTTACTAGTTGTAGTTTATTAGTTATGTGTATGTGTGTAATCTTTAGGATTTTCTAACATATAAGATAATATCATCTGTGAACAGAGATAATTTGACTTCTTTCTTTCCAATTTGGATGCCTTTAATCTATTTTTCTTACCTAATTGCTCTTGATAGTCCTTCCAGTATTATATTGAATAGAAGTAGTGAACATAGACACACTTACCTTATTCTCGATCTTAGAAGAAAAGGCTTTCAGTTTTCCTATAATGGAATATGCTGTTAGCTATGGGTTTTTTCCATATATGACTTTTATTATGTTGAGGTAATTTTCTTTTATTTCTAGTTTGTTGAATGCTTTTGATCAAGAAATGGTGTTGAATTTTCTTAAATACTTTCTCAGTATCTATTGAGATGTAATTTTTATCCTTTATTACATTAATGTTGTGTATCAAAGTGATAGATTTCATATATTAGACTATCCTTGCATCCCAGGGATAAGTCTCATTTGGTCATGGTGCATGACTCTTTTAAAGTGCTCTTCGTGGGCACCTGGGTGGCTCAGTCATTAAGCCTCTGCCTTCGGCTCTGCCAGGGTCCTGGGATCTGCCAGCGTTCTGGGATCAAACCTGCGTTGGGCTCCCTGCTCAGCAGGAGGCCAGTTTCTCCCTCTCCCAGTCCCCCTGCTTCTGTTCCCTCTCTCACTATCTCTCTGTCAAATACATAAATAAAATTTTTAGGGGGAAAAAAAGTGCTGTTGGGTTTGGTTTACTAGGATTTTGTTGAGAATTTTTGCATCTATAATCATCAGGGATGTTGGAAGTTTCCCCCCTTCTTCAAATGTTTGGAAGACTTTGGGAAGGATTAACATTAATTCATCTTTAAATGTTTGATAGAATTCACCAGTGAAATTATCTGGTCCTGGACTTTTCTTTGTTGGCATGTTTTGGACTACTAGTTCAATATCCTTATTAGTTATAGGTCCATTTAGATATTCTATACCTTCGAGATTCTTAGATTGTATGCTTCTAGTTATTTATCCATTTCTCGTAGGTTACCCAATTTGTTGGCATATAATTGTTAATTGTAGTTTCTTATATTTTTAAAAAATATTGTGGCATAAGTTACAGTGTCTCCTCCTATTTATTTTTTTATTTATTTGAGAGAGAGAGAGAATGAGGGGAGGTGAAAAGGGAGAGGGAGAGAGAGAAACTAGGGCCTCAATCCCACAGCCCTGAGATGATGAACTGAGCTGAACTCAAGAGTCGGATGCTTAACTGATTGAGCCACCCAGGCAACCCAATGTCTCCTCTTTTATTTCTGATTTGATTTATTTGAGTCTTCTTTTTTTCTTTAGTTAATCTAACTAAAGGATTGTTAATTTTGTTTATCTTCTTAAAGAAGCAACTCTTAGTTTCCCTTTTTTCTATTCCTTACTTCAATTTTTTTCTGTTCTAATCATAATCATTTCCTTCCATTTCCTTTTTCCTTAGGTTCTTTAGGTGTCCAGTTAGATTGTTTATTTGAGATCTTTCTTCTTTATAGTAGGTGCGTATCATTATAAAATCCCTTCTTAGTACTACTTTTGCTGCATTCCATAAGTTTTGGTATGTTGTATTTCCATTTCCACTTGTCTCAAGGTATTTTCTAATTTCCCCTTTGACTTCTTAATTGACCCATTGGTTGTTCAAACAAGAAGCTATTAAATTTCCACATGTTTGTGAATTTTTTAGCTAGGGTTGTTCATTGTGTCAGAAAATATACTTGGTATGATTTTGGCCTTCTTAAATTTCTTAAAACTTGTTTTGTGACCCAAGACATGATCTATCCTGGAGAACGTTCCAAGTGCACTCGAGAGAAATGTGTAGTCTGCTGCCATTGGATGGACTGTTCTGAATATGTCTGTGAGGTGCATATGGTCTTATAATGTCCAAATCCTCTGTTTCTTTATTGATCTTTTGTCTGGATGCTCTATCCTTCAAAGTAGAGTATTGAAATCCCCTACTATTATTGCATTGTTATTTCTTCCTTCAGTTCGATTAATGTTTGCTTCATAAATGTGAGTGCTGTGATGTGCCTATGAATTTATAATTGTTATATCTTCCTGGTTAATTGACCCTTTTATGTCATTATATGTCCTTCTTTGTCTCTTTTCACAGTTTGTGTCTTAAAATCTATTTTGTCTGATAGAAGCATTGCCACCCCGATCTCTTTTGGTTTCCATTTGTATGAAATATCTGCTTGTACTTTTGTAATTATTGATAGGGAAGAAGTTACTATTCATCACCATTCTGTTCATTTTTTTTTTTTTGTCTGTCTCATAAACTTTTTGTTTCTCTTTTCCTCTTGCTGTCTTCCTTTGTGTTTCATTGAGGTTTTTTGTTTGTTTGTTTTAGTTACATGCTTTGTTTCCTTTCTAATTTCCTTCATATATCTTTATAGGTGTTTTCTTTGTGGTTATCATAGGACTTACATAACACATTGTATAGTTATAATAATCTATTTGAACTGACAACAGCTTAACTTCAATCACGTAGACATTACATTTTTTCATCCCTCCCAACACTTAATGTTACTGATGGCACAAATTATATCTTTTTATATTTGCATATCCATAAATATACTTCAGTTTGTTATTTTTTATACTTTTATCTTGTAACTTCTACATTACTAAGAGTTATTTATGCACCATCATTACAGTATTACAGTATTCTGCATTTGTCTATATATTTACCTTTGCTGGTGAGCTTTATACTTTCATATTGTTTTGTGTTACTGTTTAAAATCTGCCCATTTCAACTTGAAAGACTCCATTTAGCATTTCTTGTAAGAGGGTCTATTGTGAAAATCTCCCTCAGTTTTTGTTTACTGAGAAAGTTTTTGTTTCTCTTTCATTTTTGAAGGATAGTTTTGCCAGATACAGTGTCCTTGGTTGGCAGAGTCCACCCCCCCTCAACACTTTTATTATATCATGTCACTCTCTTTTGACCTGCAAGGTTTCTGCTGAGAAATCCACTGATAGAATAATGGTGGCTCTTCATACTTCATGAATCACCTTTCCCATGCTTATAAAATTTTCTTAGTCTTTGATTTTTGACAGGATTATAACGTGTCTCAGTGTAGACAAACAGTGGAGTTTTAAGACTCTCTAAAAACGAACATGGTGGAATATATGTGTTTCAATAAGAGCAAGCCAGGTAGATGAACTTACTTAGATATTATCAGTGTAAGCAATAAAAAATGATGTTAATTTGAACATTAATGATCAAAGCCATCTGATCTCTCCTATGGTTTTGGTACATTGTCAATTTCTATACTGTCAAGCTCATCATTTAAATATCCATTTCTTTAAGTCAGATATAGATAGATAAATAGATAGATATAGACATAATTTTAACTCTCAATCTCTGCAACAGAATTTGATACTCTTCAAAACCATATGTTATGCAGGTTGGTATTAACTGAAATGCCATTTAGCTCTATAATATAATACATCTGCAAGAACATCTCCTGGAAATGATTAGAATTAATAATTTCTACTAGTTTAAGGAAAAAAAAAAACTGTTCAAATGCCATCATACGTTATCTACCACCATACACTAATTTCAATTTTGTTTTCCTGAACACAATTGTAAAATCCTTTCTGACCTCTATTTTACTATGGCTATTGACTACAACAATTTCAGATCTTCCTTTAGAAAAAAAATGCAAACCAATCCAAGGTGCTGTGCAATAAGTTTTATGGCAACCATAAAAATTTCTTAAAAATAAATACAGCAAATAAATTTAGATAATGAAAATGCATTTGAGATAATTGATTTGATAACTTGTACAGCCCAAACCTGACATTTTCATTCCCATCTTCATTTTGCTTTTAAGGAGATTTCCATTCCTTGACATGTTTATTATTTTGACACTTAGCCAGTTTTCTCAAAGCATTTTCACTCCAAGGATCCTATACTAAGCAAATATATATTACGCTATTTAAAATATCTTAGCTTTACTTAGAAAACTAGCATACTGACAAGTGATTGTTCACACACAGAATCTCTCATCAGAAACCTGCCACTTTCATTTATAAATTTAAGATTACATTTCCAAGCTTGTCGTCAATAGAAAGAAAGATCTTAACTTATGAAGTGGTGACTGGTTTTTACTGCTCTCCAAAAGACCCTCTATGTGGGTTGTCCTTTAGGTACCAACTTCGGAAGACTGAGGTTTGATTTTAGTAAGAGTGTAACAAAAAGTAACATTCAAAACGTTTAACCCCAGTATAGTAGGGACACAAAACCATCTGAAAAGACACTGGCCATGGTATTGAAGCCCAGTTCTGGCCCCCAATTGTGTCAGACATTATTCTTTATTTTCTGGATTGTGAGAGGTAGTGGGGGGGTGGGTCAGTCAGGGTATCAAGATAACTCAGAGGATTTTCATTACAATTATTCATCAATTGGCATGAAAATATTACAATAACTAAACTATCATTGACTCAGTATGTGCCAGCTAGTTATCAACTAAAACAACATACGTTCTCTTGCATCTTCGTGAACTAACTTTAATTGTAAAACTTAGTCTCTTCATATGAATGCAGAGGAAAATTAAGCACAGCAAAAACATTGTACTTTTATTGAAGATTTATAAGTCACAAGAAGGGGTCACATCTCTTACATCTATTTAAAAATTCTCCATAGGGCTTTTGTCAGGGCTCAACAACTTGCCTACAGCCAAAGAATCCTCCTCATTCCTCTACTCTCTTGTTCCACTTGACCTCAAATGTAGCAGAGAGGGTTGGTTTGTTGGTTTGTTGGTTTGTTGGTTTTGTTTTCCTGAACACTCTCCTCTTGCCCATGAATCAGGATTTCTCAACCTTGGCAATATTTAGCATTGTTAGATCAGATAATGAATGTCTTGTTATGAAAAAAGTGTGTATAGGGGCAGTGTCTTGGCCTTCACTTAGAAGTTTCTAGTAGCATTCCCCCACCCAAGTTGTGACAATCAAAAATGTCTCCAGATATTGCTAAATGTTCCCCCAGGGACAAAATTTCTCCCATGGAGGAAAGCTTCTCTAACTCATACTCACTTCTTATTTAGAGCAATTTAAAAGCTCTATTCTAAGTGCCTTTAAACCTCCACACGTATATCCAGGAGTACCTTATAAGACAAAGGATAGATGCTCGTAAGAGGGTAGTGAAGGGAATTTTCTTCTGTTTTCGTCCAGAGGATTTCCTTAGGACTAGACAAACAACTTGAATCTGATGGGTGTTGATGAGACTATGAGCTTCATTATTCCAAGGAGCTTATGTCTGTGTGTTTGCTTTGTTGAAAAGTCTTTATGGAGAAAAACACATTCTATTATTGTATTGTATACAAAATCTTTGTCCTGACAAGGTCTAAATTAAAAACCAATCATATATGTAACACTAGTCAGTTAGAATCTTTCTTCTTGATTTGAAAAATTCTCAGGAGGAAAAAAGGTAAATTTAGCATGCCATTTGAAGGCTGCTTTTGGTCCATCTGCTTAGATATTCTCACTTCCTGTTTAATCATCTTTTACCCTTGCTGATGTGTTATTTATATTCCTCTCTTTATCCAAGTCATATGTATGTGTCATTAATTGTGAAGCTTGGGGGGGCGCCTGGGTGGCTCAGTTAGTTAAGCAGCTGCCTTTAGCTCAGGTCATGATCCCAACATCTGGGATCAAGGCCTGCATCGGACTCTCTGGTCAGTGGAGAGCCTACTTCTCCCCCTCCCTCTGCCTTCTGCTCTGCCTAATTGTGCTCGCTATCTCTCTAATAAATAAATACAATCTTAAAAAAAATTGTGAAGCTTGGTACCAATTCTAAGATCTTGTATGTTTTCCAATAATCTCAGATCAGTGTGAGAAATCCCTCTCAAACCATGTCCAACTTTTGTATAGTAAGTTATCTTCGCATTTTAATATGATATGTTTCAGTAAAATCCTCCTTCAGGCATATCAGATTTCCTAAGAAAATACTGCCCATAAAAAACAATCCAATAACTAGCAAATTTATAAAGAGGGTAAAATTTGTATTTGCTTTTCTGGGCCTATGACATTCACAGAAATTAAGATTTATGGAGATTACATGATTTGTTCATTATTTCATGATTAATTTAACTATCAGAAATATTGTTCTGACATCACAGAATATGCCTTTCAATTCAATGCATTACATTTAAAAATTTTTAAGAGTAGTATTCCAATCCACAAGTAAACTTATGAAACAGTGAGATACATATTAGGTTTCATACTTCAAAAATTTCGAAATCATTTCTTGGAAAAATAAATAGAAATTCTATTTCTAGAAAAAGTGAATTATGAGTTTTCTAGCTAAAACCTTTTGTTAATTAATTTTGAATATCTCATTAATATATATAATTAAAGTGATTGATACTAGAGCCACATAATTATCAATAAATACTCCCTACCTAAAATAACATTTAAATTTCCTGCTGCTGGTTTTCATGACATTGTGGCATAGGATATATAACAAACTTCAAAGGCATACAAAACACTACTTCAGAATATTTTACTATATCACGCATTCTTTTTCTCTCTATATATAAATATGCATTTATGCTCTGCCATTAATTTTTGTGAGAGTCAGCTTTGCCAACGAAAACTCTAGAACCATTCATTGCCAGCAGAATTCTCACTTATTGGAGACTCAATTGCAGAATATAATTTTCATAAAGTTTTTCAATCCCCCAGTCTATTACACTGAATAGAACTGAAAGGACAGGTATAAAACTCTACGGAAGCATCACCAATTGTATGTTTTTAACTCTTGATTTTTTTTTTCTTGGCAAAGCTAGAGGATAAAACATTGTTATTAAGTATATCTCTTTAACATGAAGTTTCCCCTTTGGAGAATTCTAATTGGGAAGATGTCATAAAAATAGCACTAATGATAAATTTGCCTTTGCAATAAAATCTAAACATAAAAAATGCTGATGAGAATATAGACAAATATTCTATAGGTAACTAAAACTGATTTTGATAAACAAGTAAAAAAATATATTTAAACAAGAGTGAGTTTAAATTAACCATTTTCTATCAGATTTGTCTTTACTTTTGACTAGCTATGTTGCTCCATTAAAGGCTGTTTCTCTGTTTTAATACTGATGGATTTTACACAAACTAGTGAAATATCGTCCCCTACTGTTCAATTCTGATAAGAGTGGTGAAAAAGAAACTGTTGCAGCCTATCAAACGGTGGTTACTCCTGAGACCTCTGGACCCCTAGATACAAAAAGATAGAATTTCTTCTGGTAGTTCCACCCACAAAGCCATAAAACTATTTTCAACTACTTCAGTCAAAGCATTTTCTAATAGAATTGAATACTGACATTTTGTATAAGTTTAACTATAAAACAAAGAAAGGATATATATTATTTTACCTATCTTCCATGTGAAGGAATACTATTTATTTATAAATAAGTGAATTATTTCATTTAAAATATTATATTCCCTTTCATTATTACTTTATTAAACTGTGTATGTATAAAACTAGATTTTCCCTCAACAAAGCTTATGACTCATATTTTGTCCTGCATTAGGGAAAAAAGAGGTTCTTTTTAAATTTAAAATTCAGAATGCATGATTTATTTATAATACAAACAATCTTTCACTATAGCTGCCTGCATTTGATAGAGTTTTGTAAAAGGTTTTCTTTTTAATACACACTTACATACTTAAAAGTCATTTATCTTCATTTTTTACCTTTATTTGGATACAATTTTTACATGTTTTGGGAGGCTGGACTTAGAGCTATCCATAGGGCTTTTATACTTGTAGCCTGAAGATAAATAGCTAAAGCAATTAATTCTATTTGAACTTATATTAAATTGTAAAAGTTAACAAGAGAAACTATTTTAAAGAAAAACCTGCAGAGTTATGGTGTTTGTCTTCTTGTAGTTACTAAATTATCATCTTTTCACCAGTCTTTTAAACATTTAGCTATAAGAAGAGAACTTGCTTTGAACTGATTTATTTTTAAGGAAAACACCTTTAAAATCAAAGATGATTTCCTTTCCATTTCTGCCCTGACCGAGCAAAAGAGCAATAAAGCACTTTTACCTTATCTAAAAATTGACATTGCAGACGTTATTGAAACTATGAGAGAATATGGCTATAAGCAGCAGAGACAGAAATGCAAAATTGAAAGCCACGAGTCTCTGTTTATAGTCTTTTGTTCATAGAAGAAAGCATATTAAGAGTTCGGTTGAGACCATTTAAAAAATCTAGACTAACAGTGTTGGCATATGGAAAAAGGATCAATTAGAAAACAATCTCTATAAGAAGATATACAGTAGTTAAATGGGTAGAAAAATTGATAGATACACCAACCCATTCTCATAGACTAGTTATAGATCTCATTTTCATATTTATAAATTCCAAGAGAGCAATGTATTTGTGACCTGGGGAAACTGTCATCACTGATGTAGGATGGAGATCTTCTGCAGTGTTTGATGTTACACTTAGCTCCTTAAGAATATCACACAGCAACCCTCCTCCCCAGGTCATCTCTCTCTTTGGGGCTAAGTCATCATTTACTATCCATCAAATATAACCCACATTCATCAAAAAGATGTTCCCTCCCGGTTTTAGAGCATATTATTACAATGCTTAAGAGCATGGGCTTTTACAAAAATGTGTGTATAGGGATGTCCCCTGGAGCATTCTAACTAAAAAAACTGAAATGTACTATGGTTCACCCAGAGGGAAGTGGTTAGATAAATCCTGGTATACACATGAAATGAAGTACCCGGGCCATTCCTGGTGCAAAGTACTGCATTAATTATTTATACATTATTAGAAAATAAATTTATTTTAAATATAAGTAGAATATTATGCTGTTTATATTTGTAAACATATTTTCTATTCACACAGAATAAAATTGTAGAAATTACTTTTTATGCTATTTTTGCTGTTGTACAAACTTTATCAGGAGAAAGGGTAAGAAAAAAAAATAAAAACAAAACCTCAACTCAAGAAGCAGAAAAAAATCTAATAAGAAACCAAAATTGGGCAGAAGGCTCCATTAGAACTTAAGCAATACAAAAAATCCAGCACTTTATTTTAAGGTATAATTTATACATCTTATAGAATTATACTGAGATTTGCCCAAATTCTACATTAAACTTAATTTTAAAATAGATTAGAATTTTAAAATTAGAATTTTAAAATAGACAGATAGATAGATAATCAGGCTGACTCTTGAATCACTGTTGGATTTCTTCTGTTTGGATCCCCAAAGATAAGAAACATTCAGGCTCAGTGTTCTTGAGAAGCATCTCATGCTAGTTTTAACGAAGGGGTTAGCAATACATCTTTCAGCACAAACTTCCTTCTCTTTCAGTCAGGACCAGTTTATCTCCATAATGAGTCAAGTCAGTGAAATGAGTATATACAATGGAGAATTTTGAGGCTTAGGCTTCCACTTTGTTACTTAAAGTAAGCTACATTCCGATAAATTATTGTCAAGTTCAAAAAGAACTCTATTTATTCCTTTGTGACCTTTAGCCAAAGTGTGCATAATGCTGTTTCCTGTACAAGAACCACCTGTACAGATAAGTGTTGATATATGTTCATGACCATTTGGCAAAATAGTACTCAAGTTGATTTTCAAAGGCTTGTTATATTTTCCTCATCTTATGGGTAGGGACTACATTTGTAATACTGTCTAAATTAAAGGCCTAAACAAGATTCTAACAAGATGTATATTCTTTCTTGGTAAAAGGTATATTAATACCAAGTGCACTACATATACTTTAACAAATGTAATCACCTTTCTCATAAAAACATAGAAAACAGATAGAGTAACATCAACTCAATTTTTATTTTCAAAAGTACTGTAAAGTCCCCCATAAATAAATTCATTGTATTTATAAGGACCATTTTTTATGGATATCATAATATATTAGGTAGGCATATCCATGTGACTCAGTCGGAAAGCATAGGATATCAGTAATTAGAGTTATGAATTAATCATCTTAATGGCCCCATTTTTACACAAATACTGTTCTTTGGCTACAATTCTGGCCCAGGTAAAACATTTCACCTACGTAAGCCTTTAGCACATGGGATCCCAGGGAGAGTGTTGATAATTTATCCTGGTTTATCATCACTACTGAAAAGAACAGAAACCCTGTTCTATCATTCACTGCATAATCCTCTATAATAAGGAGACTTCCAACCTCTTCAATCTCATCTAGTGTTTCAATTCCTCCAACGTGTGGAGGAATTTCTTGAGGTTTGCTGTTGCACCTGCTGTTGCTTCTGCCCACAGTGTCACCCCCACACTCTACTCAGCTGGTTCTTTCTCTTCTTTAAGGGAAAGGACATGCCTACTCTGGTGCTGACTCATGCCAAGTGAACTCCTGCCATCCATCAATAGCCCCCACCCTCCAATATTGTCCACCATAACATAATGTGTTTTGTGTCACTCTCCAAAATCTTTAACTTGCCTGCTTATCTTGTATTCCCTTATTTATTATCTGTCTCCTCCTCTTGAACATAAGCCCTCTATTTTATCTCTGCGTTCTGGCACACTGTGGTTAATAAATGGAAGAAGCAAATTGCTCATTATATTTGACACAGAGGAACACATAAAGCACATAAGAGGACTGCATTGAGTAATTCTACTGAGTACTATTTGTAGCTGGGGACTCTAAAAGGGAAATGTGGAGGAAAAATAAGATTTTCTTCCAGGTGAATGGACATTTGCACTATTGCCATAAATATGCCAGCCAAGGAAAGTAACAGAGACTCAGCTGGATCCAGAATTGTTAACAAGACAGAAAAGGGAGCTAGAATGATAGGGTGTTAATAAAAGAAAAACCAGAAGAGACTCTTAATCATAGGAAACAAACCTAGGGTTGCTGGAAGAGAAGGGAGTGGATGGGACAGGGTATCTAGGTGATGGACACTGGGAAGGGTATGTGTTGCAATGAGCACTGGTTATTATATAAGGCTGATTAGTCACAGATGTGTATCCCTGAAGCAAATAATGCATTATATGCTAATTAATGGAATTTAATTTTTTTTTAAAGAAAAAAAAAAAAAGGCAGACATTGTGAGGAAATAAGTTTGAATCCCAAATTTGAATTGGGTTGAGATCTAAAAACTAGGTAGAGGCACATAATATGGCTGAGGTCTTGAAATGAAAATTAACACCTCAAAGTAAAAAATATGATAAAGTCCTAATTTAACAAGTATCCCAGTTAGGCAACTAACCTGAGAAAGGTCCACAGGATTCATCTTCAGAAACGGGATGCTGTGGCTTTCAAAATGGGTAGTAAGTTATTGTTAAATATGCAATATTAGGCACTGTGAAGTTGCAGTGAAGTCCTAACTTTATAAATATGTATGCTGTTTCCCCAGAACTCTAAAAAAAAAAAAAAAAAAGCATGAACTCATGGGAACAGCATGCTCAGTAAAACTAGATAGAAGCACAACAAAGAAGGTAAGAGGAAAGGTGAGGAGGTAAGGCAAAAGATAAAACAAGCAATTAAAATGCTTTCAGCAGCAGCACCCAAAGTAAATTACACAATTGCAGGCACAGCTCAACTGTGCAGTTTGGCAGTTTTTAATGTCTCAAACTGATCTTCACAATGTAGAACAACAGTGATGATTCAGAGTTCACAATTTTGCACGACTTTTCTTTAAAAAGGGTGCTTTTCACCCACACCTGAGGGAGAGGAGAAAATTTATTTTCTCCTATGAAAGTAGCAAAGAAATAGATATAAACAGATACAAAATTTCAAAATATAATTTTCTTCACGTTGTATAATGACTGTACCCTGTGATAATAACACAGACTCTTCCTTTCGATTCCTTCTACTTTGAAAATGAACATTCAGAATTGTATCTAATTTGGAGCACAGGTATGGGTGTAAGCTGTCCTTTTAATAAGTGAAACTGCTATGGTGAGTGCTGTGAAGTGTGTAAACCTGGCGATTCACAGACCTGTACCCCTGGGGATAAAAAGATATTATATGTTTAAAAAAAATAAAATTAAAAAAAAAAATAAGTGAAACTGTATCTTTCTTACGTTTATTTCCTTACTAACTCTTGACTCCATTATAACCCCACCGTGTAGAAATGTATTTGCTACAGCCTTTTTATTCACATTTTAGGGTCCGGCTGTTAAGTCCTTCTAGCTTCTTTGAGAATGATTGAAAAAGTAGTAAATGACAAATGATCTTTCTCAATTAATCAGAAAATGTTTTTGTTACTCTTATTATCATTATTTGTTCTTTTCATGTTCACATGACACCAAAACAAGCAGAAAAATGACACATTCCTTTATTTCAAAGGTAGTTGAAAACAGGAGCTTTGGATGTTGACTTAACCTCCATGTGCCTTAGTTTCCTCATCTATAAAGTAGAGAGAATAACAGTATCAACTTGGCAGGGCTGTTGTGGAGATAAAGTGACTTTAACTTTGTAAAATATTTATAATAGTGCCTGCCACACAGTAAGCACTCCATAATTATTATTTATTACATATTTATGAAGGTTAACCTTCAAGGAGATTGGAAGTTAATTTGGCTCTTTACACAATTTCGGAAATGTCAATTTGCTTGGGCATTTGGTGGAAATAAAGTAAGATTCACAGAACTTCCTCAAGTCAACAATTAGTAGATTTCAATTGTGCCATTAGATTCTAAATTGGCACTATCCTGTGTCTCTAGTTCTCTCTAAATGTGATCAAGCTTTTTCTTTGTTGTTTAGTATACTACTGAAGATCAAATAGATTAGCTTTTGACCCAGTGGCTACACCAAGAATCTTCAACTTTATGAAGGACTTCTCTTAGTGCAGCCCACTATCGTCTTCTGCAGTCTACTAATTGACAGACGCTACAAAGCAGTCCACTTATATTGATATTTCTTTCCCTCAATGTGATTCAGTGAAAGAGTTTTTCAATAACTCTCTGAGTACTCATGATGCCTTTAACTTGAGAACTAAAAGAACTTTCTGAAGGACTTCTTACATTATATACAAAATAGCTTTGTGTTTTTACTTTTTTTCATTGAGGTTCTCGTATTTTCCACACTGTGCTTCATTTTTTGAATGTATTGCTCCTTTAGTGTTATATATATAGATAGATAGATAAATGTATTGCTCCTTTAGTGTTATATAGATAGATAGATAGATAGATAGATATAGATCCATTTTAAGTATTCTCCAAAAATCAGAGAAAGGAAAGATCCAAATAAAATGTTGTTCCTACAGTTTCTCTAGTCTGGTTTTCACTTCCCCCCCATGTGTTTTCCCTTGATTTTAGGATGAATAAACACAACTAAATTCAACATTTTATGATATCTATGATAGAGTTAAAATAGTGCATTCTTCTCCATTCCAATTAAACTCTGGTATTAGTAAAAGTATTGCTACTACAACTACTAATGTAAACTAACATTTACTGGTTATTTATTATGTTAAGCATTTTATATATAGAAGCTTTTTAAATCCTCCTAACATCTTGTAAGGTATGATTGTTTCATGCTTATTTTCCAAATGAGAAACCAAGGCCCAAAACAATTAAGTGATTTTCTCATAATCACAGAGCAAATAAGTAGAGAGCCAGAATTTGAATCCAGGAGGTCTGCATCAAGAGTCCAGGCTATGACTCACTTTACTGATCAAATATTATAATAATTAATATATATTATAATCTGTTTAGAGGAAAGGTCACTATTCACTGAACTAAGGGAAGTATAGATTATCAGTTTCTCAGCAGTGAAATCTGAGATAGAATTATGATGCCAAAGTCAGAATTTCCTCTCCTGAAGGACACTTTTTATACGTTTACTGATGTCATTTGGATGTCTGCATTTACTGTATTATGTGGAAAATTCAGCTTTACAAAATAAAAGAAAGAAAAATTCTAATTTATTTACCTTAAAATGTAAAGTTATTAGGAAGCTAAAAAGATTTGAAACATTATCCTCCCTGTTAAATTGATTTGTATTATCATGGGTATATGTGGCAAACCATTTATCATTGTGCTTAAAATATTCAAGAACGCAGACTGAGCTGAAGTTTCCCCGGTAAAAAGTGTGATGTTGACTGATATTGAACAATCTCAAATAGAGATACCATTTTCATTGCATTTTGAAAAGGTTTCTCCAGTCTACTGCTGTTTTATTAATTAATAGAGAAAACCCTAGTTTAGCTATAATTTTCCTCTACATTCTCAACATTGTTGTTGCACATGATTAATCTATTTACTTCCTGAGGTCAGAATTGAGAGGTTTAAGCTGTTGGTCTATCCAGTTTGAGAGGTTGATATAAGGGACACATTATAATGCAACCCTGTCATTGACTAAAGTTCTAAAGTTGACAATAATGAAAAATGGTAAGAATATGTAAGTCTGACTCTGACAGACCAAGACAATCTCATAAATGTGTGGAATAAAGTGATCTGCATTTACCCTTGGAAAATATTCAGTCCAACCTCTATAATACAAATGCCAGAGAAAATTTCACCGCGATGCAGTAGGCTGTTTGTTTCAGAGCCGAGAATGAAAATTCAGAGTGAAATCACCCTGTAAACATTTAGAAATTCAGCAGCTTGCCTGGTTGATAATGCTCTTTCTTGATCCAGTTCTACAATAGGATCACTTGTGGGGCTTTGCATATATAGACATAAGACTCCATGCCAGATCTAGTAGCTTTTCCATGTGCTTTTCTCTGAAAGACTGGAAAATTATTAAAAATGCTATAAGAGACTATGATGCATATCTCGAATTTAGAACTCTTCATTCTAGAACATGCACTCTAGACAAAATCCCGAGTGCCTGAGATTTCATGGATCTTTATAGGCGTGGGTTCCACTAGCTCATACTCATGAAGTTGTTTATTTCATCACAGTTCTACTGCCTTCATTTTAGACTCATGTGAGAAGTGGTGTCTTAATTATATTCTCATGATCCAAACAGCTAGATTTTTATTATTATTATTGAAGTACAGTGGGCATGGAATGTTACATTAGTTTCAGATGTACAACATAGTGATTCAGCAATTCTATACAAACTCAATGCTTGTCATGACAAGCATAGTCACCGTATGACATTATTACAATATTACGGACTATACTGCTGTACTCCATGACATTTAGTTTATAACTGGAAATTTGTAACTCTAGATTCTTCACGGGCAAGGGTCACCAAACCTCCCAATCATTACCTTTTGAGAAGACCTTGCTTCTCTCAGATTTGGATTTGAGAAATATATGGTATCATTAAGTATGCCCATGACTCAAAGTTAGCAAGAACAGATGAATTTAATTTTATTATTTTCCATAAAAGAATACAGAGACTTAAGCAAATTTTAGAAAGAGGACTGAAAAATGGTATTTTAATGCCATCATTCTTAAAAGAGAAATTCAGTGTTATAAGTAGTTCTTATCTATAGGAAGAGTTATGCACTAATGAAGTAAACTTGAGGAAGTATTTTACTTAAATCCTTTACACCCTAACAGTCATTCTCTAACTGATTAATTTAGTTTTTCTTTCACAAATATTTATTGAACAGTACTATGTGTCAGACTTTGGATTAGGTATTAAGCAGGTCAAGGTGAATGCAATACCCTAAAAGGAGAGTAAAATATTAACCAAATAAACACAAATAGAGTAACAGTGAAACTATGGTAAATGCCACCAAAGCGAGTTATACTATGCTCTAAGAATGCTTGATCAAGAGAATCAGCTCCATGAGGAAAGTAAGAAGGGATTTCTTGGAAAACCTAGAGACTAACTATGTATGATAACAGGAAGTGTAGGGAAAGATCTGGAGGGATAGGGTCGGGGCAGGTACAGAGAAGAGCATTCCAGACAGTCCAAGGGACTGTGGTTAGAGGGCACAGGAATACAAAGAAGAGACATCAGTAAGAGCTGAATTATACCAAAAGAAAAATCAATAGGTTATATACTTTAAAAGCATATATAATTAAATTGAATGAAATAAATAACAAAGCACAAAATTCAGTGCTAGTGTAACCCTGAAAAATGAACATTGATCATTTCACTTTTTTGTGATGAAATCACTTTAAATCTAAATAAATGTAAATCTTGAAGAAAAAAACAATTTTTAATCCTGTGAGTTAGGATCCCATCCTAACATTTTTGGCCCTATAAAGCCAATACCTTACACAATGTTTTCTACGGGATGACTCAGGCTCCTCAAACGTAACATCTAAAACTGAACTTGAAAACATACACCATCCAAATATCATACACTTCCATTTTCCTATTTCAGTAATGGTACTATGTCTTATCCAGCTTTCTCAAGCCAGAAAGCTAGCTATTACTATTTATATAAAGTTTCTAATAAATAGCATGAAATTATCCAATAAACATATTTTACTTATGTTGTACCATAGGTACTTCATTTGTTAAAAAAAAAATTAAAAATCAAAAAAGTGGTGGTACATAATAGTCAAAAGAGTAAGTAGATATAATGTATATTTAAACATAAACCAGTGACGTATTTCAGGGTCTCAATCTTAACACCTATCAAAATTCTAACATCTAAAAAAAAATTTAAATTTTATATGTACTTTCATCTTCTTCACCAGATCATGATTACAGAGGTTGGGAATAAAAAGTAAATGTTTAATTAAGATTGAAATTTAGTCTCATGTAAAAATTACATATGGCCTTTACTTTTGCTCATTTTTCTCTAAGGAAAAAAAAAAGTATGTAACAGTAACAGTTTTCTAAATCTTCTTCCTTTTTCCTTCTTCCCTGTCCAAGATGGCATGTCGGTATAGTAGTAGGGATATAGATAACTCAGCATCACATTACAGAAAAAGATTCAGTCTTTTGATTACTGCGGTGGATGGACAAATTTATTTTTCACTTGAGTGTTGTCTGCCTAGTAGTTTATAACAAGTCTGTTTTCAGAATGTATTATGGGGTGTCTCTCAAGGCCTGGGTTCAGTACAATTTCATGCTCTTGTGGAAACCTCTTAAATGCTCTTGTAGAAACCTTTTCCTTTATCCTTCACTGGTGCTCAAGATAGCTCTTGGGTCCCTCTGAGTCACATTGGCCCTGATGCAGAAGGTGTACCATACTCAACTGACATCATCCCCTATATAGTACTCCGCAGAGCAAGCTTCAAACATAGACTCCTAGCCACTTCTGGGCCCTGTCCCAACAATCCCTGGAGCTTTAGGGAGAAGAATCCAGAGCACCTCAATATTGACAAATCAAGGCACCTCATGATCAGTTCTGACTCCAAGGTTTCTGGACTTCCTACTGGAATCCCCAGTAGGAATAGAGCATGAATGAGATTGGCTTTCAGTTTAGTGATACTTCCTCCTTGATTTAGCCTCATTTCCAACTTCAACATTGTAATTAAATCCTATCAGACAATAGTAGTATTTTTCTCTACACATCTGGGGAATTCTAAGGCTGCATTCTCAAGACTCGACCCTCAATAAGCTAAAAGAAAAGATAATAGAGCCTGGAAAATCTCTTAATACATTGGCCTTACTTACAAGAATTCTCTCTTACTGTTTTAGTCTATTTTGTAGACTTTGTATTTTGCAGATGATAGATTTTGCTAGTTTGGTTGCTCAATAATTCTCTGTTTAACCTTTCGTCTTACATGGATTAAATTTCCTAAAATTTCTTATGTTCTTGACATCATATTGATATTAGATCAGATATCTAGAGTCATATAGTAACAATGCCATGTATTTAGAAAGGCAATAGAGGAGAGTATATTACTTTCTTCAAAATATTCCCATTACAATATATTTTTAATAAATTAATGAAACATTTTATTACTAATTTTTCCTATAAAATTTCACATTTGCTTAGGTGTATATTTCTTATTGGTCCCAAAAGACCATAACATCTTATAACAGGCTAAGGTCAAGTCTTATAATTCACTTAGATTCTTTATAGTTCTCAGAACATTTTAATCTCTAATAATTAGAGATTCCCTGAAAAATAACAAAAGTACTTTTTTTTAAGAAAGAATCACTTCAACTTTATAGATTTTGGTAAAATGTGGTTTGCTTATAATTCCCAAAATACTGTTACCTATAATGATATATAATATGCTATCTACATTGGTCATTTATGTGCAACTTTCACAAATTTGTACACATCTTCCTTTTACCCTCACAATTTAGTGGTTGCTTTCCCACAATGACTCTGGCCTTGACTATGAGACTTACGTTAGCCAATAGGTAGTAGCAAACCTAACACTGTTTGACAAATATATTATAAGACAGCGAAGGTAAAAAGCACTTGCCTTCATTCTGCTCTGGACCTCTACCATCACATGAACAGCTGCCTAGCCTGCCTGAGGACAAACCTTGTAGACAGAACCCCCAGTCATCCCAGCTGTGACAGCCAAAGACATTAGAAACCGGTCAGTCTACAGCCAACGAGCCAGCTGCTGAGAGAAGTTTGAATGAGCCCAACTGAGATTAACCAAGCCAAACCCATACCGAAAGGATGGTCCAACACAGGCCAGCCCAAATCACCATTCCTACAGAACTGTAAAATAAGTAAATGGCTATATTTTAAATCAGTAGCTTTGGGGTAAGTTTTATAGTAACAAAAGCTAACTGTTTCCCACATATGACTTATATTGCTGTTTAAATTTTTCTTTCAACCAACTCTGTGTTTAAATAATTATTTTTACCTTGAGCATATTTGGGAAATTCTATTATAGTTAGCATATTACTTATCTTTCCTCCCATCTCTGTGGGGGTGGGGGGAATACAGTGGTACACAGGTGGGAAAAGTAAAGAAATAACTACTAAGAGATAAAGTTGTAATATGCAATCACAATTTTGTGACAGTATCCACACACACACACACACACACACACACACCTGTGCACACATACATTATTTTGAGTAAAGTTCAAAAAGATATTGTACCATGAAAAAGATGGTGATAATCCTTCTCTTACACAACTAACGATACGGTTTCTAGAAAACCGTATGACTGTTTTTCATTCCTCTCCTTACCAGAAAGACACAAACTAAAAAGAGTTCAAATAATGGTGAAGGCTTTGGAATCATTGACTTAACTTACTAAAGAAGCTAAACACGTATTGATTGTCTAAATGATAATGGAGAGAGAAAACAATAACAATTCATGGATGTTTGAAATGGATGAGAACAGCCATATCCTGCCTGTCATTAAAACTGAACCAGAACACCAAAGGTCATTTTGTGGGGAGAATTTGAAAAGAGGAAAAATTTTCTTGTCAATTCATCTCAAATGCAAGGGGCCTGCATAAAAATAATTAGTAGTTAGAAGGAGTCCCAGTTCTAAAAAGACAGGAACTCCTTCCAGGAAAAAAAAAAAAAATTATAAACAGATACTATGTATCATATGAAGCAATGCATGGGACATAGTGGGCACCCCCAATAGCCACTACAACTGTTACAACTGTTCCTGCTGCCTTGACTCTCCCTCCCCCATTCTTCCTCTATTACTGCTATTTTTGCCAGAGAATAACAAATTGCCCATCTCAACAAGATATGATCTTCTCCCTCTATTTCCAGCTCTCTTCTCTGTTCTCACGGGTATAATCTTTTCAGACTCATTAATAATATAATTTGAACTACATGTGGCCTTAAATATCATGTAGTTTAAAGCCTCCATATAAGGAACTAGAACACTGGAATGAAAGGTTCCTAGATTTGGAACTTGTGTCTGCCACTCCCTGGATGTGTAACTTTAGGCAAAATGTTTAATATATTTAATTTGTCATAACTTTTTTGACTACAAAATGAGAAAAATAACAATATTTACATCCTGAAGCAGTTTTTCAAGATTAAGCAAACTATCATTTTTCAGAATGCTACTAAAACAATTTGTTTTCTCTCTAGAAGCAAATGAAGCCATCTCAAAGTGACTCCTTCTTTACCCTTCTCCAAATCATTCTCAAAAAGACCTCCTCCCCACTTTTCTTTTGAATCCAAGCTCCTAAAACATTTTCCCTTAACTTCTATTTTTTGCTGTCCTCTTCTTTTGTAAAGTTATATAGTGACTTAAATTCATCTCAATTTCTTTTGATAAATTTGATAGCTTCATATTGAGCACTTGTTTTACACAGAGAATTATGGGAAGGTTCCAAGTAGGTAAATTATATGCCGTGGCACTTGAAGTGTTTTCACTATTTTCCAGTTACAGAGACAGACTGCTAGTAAGTCATGTGAAGTACACAATCAGATCATCACTAGTATCTGAATCATGAAATCTAGCAGGAGGTTTTGTTGTTGTTGTTGTTCATTTGTTTTGTTTTGTTTTGTTCTGTTTTATTCTAGCTTCTTGCTGAAGCACCATTCTATCCTGTTTGATTTTTAACTGTGGCCTACCTGGAAATATTTTCAACTCGTCATTTAAGACAATATATTAATCATCTATCCTCTCACTCCATGGTGCAATAACTCCACTGTTACCATGATGACCCTACCTTTTAAATATCCCATGAAACCTTCTCTTTTCCTAGATTTGAACTGCTTGAGGGCAGAAACTCGAGTATCTTGGTTCATTTTCCCATCTCAAGAACATATCACAGCTTACATCACATGATTTATGTTCAACTAATTATTTCCATTATTTCAATGATCAGTGCAGCTGGTTGGTGTGCCAACCCAATATAATGTGGCATAAATACTTCAAGCCTTTGACTAAGGAAAGCTTGGGATTGGATGCCAATTCTACCACTTACTAGCTGTGGACCCACTGGGAAGTTAAATACTATCTCAGAGCCTTGGTTTCCTCGCTTGTACAATGGTAATAATAATGACTACCAGGTTGTAAAATTTAATATAAATATCCAACTTACATCAAATTTCGAACTACTTCTTTTATGCTTTCTAGTCCTTCCTTGAGGAATTCTTATCAATTGTTAGTGCCTAGAGATTTTCCCAACCTGCTTTTATCAACCTTAAACATACATAGTGACAATTTGCAGGGAAAATTACATCATACCTCATATCATACTAAAGAATGCTTTTTGGATATTAATTTAAAACACACTTAGCCTTAATTTTCTAGCTAAGTTTCCTACCCTTCTCAAATCCTTGAGTTGAACTTCATTAAAAAGATGATTTTACTGTAAAAAATGTTAAAATTAATGTAATTAATTTGTTTTTTTAAATTTAAAAATTTCACTAAACACATAAATTCCTCATCTAAATTCAGGCTGCTAGATTATCTACTTGATTTCTTTTGATAAGCACTGTTTTATTTCATTTTATTTTCCTTAGCTTCTTTTTTTTTAAATTTAATTTTGTGTGTGTGTTCCCAAAATTCACTGTTTATGCATCATACCCATGCAATACGTGCTCTCCTTAATACCCACCACCAGGCTCACCCGACCCTCCACCCTCCTCCCCTCCAAAACCCTCAGTTTTTTTCTCAGAGTCCACAGTCTCTCATGGTTTGTCTTCCCCTCCAATTTCCCCCAACTCACTTCTCTCCATGTTATTCCTTACACTCCACAAGTAAGTGAAACCCTGTGATAATTGACTCTCTCTGCTTGACTTCCTTCACTCAGCATAATCTCCTCCAGTCCCATCCATGTTGGATACAAAAGCTGGGTATTCATTCTGTCTGATGGAGGCATAATATTCCGTTGTGTATATGGACCATATCTTCTTTATCCATTCATTTGTTGAAGGGCATCTTGGTTTTTTCCACAGTTTGGCGACTGTGGCCACTGCTACTATGAACATTGGAGTACAGACGGCCCTTCTTTTCACTACATGTGTATCCTTGGGGTAAATACTCAGTAGTGCAATTGCAGGGTCATAGGGTAGCTCTATTTTTAATTTCTTAAGGAAATTAATCTTCACACTGTTTTCCAAAATGACTGCACCAACTTGCATTCCCACCAACAGTGTAAGAGGGTTCCCCTTTCTCCACATCCTCTCCAACACTTGTTGTTTACTGTCTTGCTGATTTAGGCCATTCTAACTGGTGTAAGGTGGTATTTCAATGTGGTTTTGATTATTTGAATCTTCCTGATAGCTAATGATGATGAACAGTTTTTCATGTATCTGTTAGCCATTTGTATGTCTTCTTTGGAGAAGTGTCTGTTCATGTCTTCTGCTCATTTTTTGATGTGATCATCTGTTTTGTGTCTGTTGAGTTTGAGGAGTTCTTTATAGATCTTGGATATCAGCCCTTTGTCTGTAGTGTCATTTGCAAATATCTTCTCTCATTCTGTAGGTTGCCTCTTTGTTTTGTTGACTTTGCTGTGCAGAAACTTTTGATCTTGACGAAGTCCCAAAAGTTCATTTCTGCTTTTGTTTCCTTTGTCTTTGGGGACATGTCTTGAAAGAAGTTGTTGTGGCCGATGTCGAAGAGGTTACTGCCTAACTTCTCCTCTATGATTTTCATAGATTCCTGCCTCATGCTGAGGTCTTTTTTCCATTTTGAGTTTATCTCTGTGTATGGTGCAAGAGAATGGTCGAGTTTCATTCTTCTACACATAGCTGTCCAATTTTCCCAGCACCATTTATTGAAGAGACTGTCTTTTTTCCACTGTATATTTTTCCTTCTTTGTCGAACATTATTTGACCATAGAGCTGAGAGTTCATATATGGGCTCTCTACTCTGTTCCACTGGCCTATGTGTCTGTTTTTGTGCCAGTACCATGCTGTCTTGGTGATCACAGCTGTATAGTAAAGTTTGAAATCAGGCAGCATGATGCCCCCAGTTTTTTCTTTTTCAACATTTCCTTAGCAATTTGGGGTCTCCTCTGGTTCCATACAAATTTTAGGATTGTTTGTTCCAGCTCTTTGAAAATGCCCATGGAATTTTGATCAGGATGGCATTGAAAGCATAGTTTGCTCTAGGCAGTATAGACATTTTAACAATGTTTATTCTTTCAATCCATGAGCATGGAATGCTCTTCCATCTTTTTGTGTCTTCTTCAATTTCTTTCATGAGTGTTCTGTAGTTCCTTGAGTACAGATCCTTTACCTCTTTGGTTAGGTTTATTCCCAGGTATCTTATGGTTCTTGGTGCTATAGTAAATGGAATCGATTCTCTAGTTTCCCTTTTTATATTTTCATTGTTAGTGTATAGAAAGCAACTGATTTCTGTACATTGATTCAAACACCTCAAAGTATAGGGATAGAGGGAACATTCCTCAACTTCATAAAATCTATCTATGAAAAACCCACAGTAAATATCATTGTCAATGGGGAAAAACTGACAGCCTTCCCTTTGAGATCAGGAGCATGACAAGGATATCCACTTTTGCCACTGTTGTTCAGCATAGTACTAGAAGTCCTAGCAACAGCAATCAGACAACAAAAAGAAATAAAAGGCATTCAAATTGGCAATGAAGAAGTCAAACTCTCTCTCTTCACAGATGATATGATACTTTACATGGAAAACCCAAACTACTAGAACTCATACAGCAATTCAGTAATGTGGCAGGATACCAAATCAATGTACAGAAATCAGTTGCCTTTACAAATATTTAATACCCAGAACTGGCTAGAGAATATATACATATTTAAAGTTCATAACATTTGTAAATAAGATCAAGGTTGAATTTAACCATGAAAGAAAAAAATAGGGTTTAAAATAAAATAGAAATAGGTCTTAACATTGGCCCTAGTTACATCATAATGTTTAATTATGTGGATTCTGGAGTGAAATTGCCAAGACTTGAATTCTGGCAGTGCCATTTATTAAGTGTGTGGCTTACATTCAATAACTTAGTCTTTCTTACCCCCTGTTTCTCCAACTATAATAACACTACCTATCTATAGTAACACTATCTATACTATCTATAATAACACTACCTATCCCATGACATTGCAAATGAATATACGCACATAAAAAGGGCTCAGAAGGGAGTCTGGTACTTAGTTAGCAGTCAATAAATATTAGCAGTTAGTGGTGACTGTGATACTTAACCGAACTGTGTATCTCAGCAAATTTATTTAACCTTTCTTAGTGTTGACTTTTTTCATCTATGTACAATGGAGATAATAATCTTGCAGGATTTATATGAGGATTAAATGAGAGTATATATTTATAAAATTAGCATAAACTAGTAGATATACCTAGGTGCTATTAGAATTAGTGTTAGTGTTCTGGAGTCCTGCACATGTGTTATAGTTTAACCCATGTCCTACCTATTTCAGGTTCTTCAACTTAACTCTGAAATTCAACACAGAAGTTTATTAGCAGGATTCTGAAGTGTTGAGATGCTGAACTAGAATGTTTAGTCATTATAGCAAGCCTCTGAAGACAAAAGGGATGGGGCATAGTGATAGAGGCAACTGAAACAAAACTGGACCCAGTTTATAGAAGCATCCTCGACTGCTCCTGGCCAAAAAGGAAACAACACAGTGTTTTCCCTTGGCCTCGAGGTCAGGTTCATTAACACATTCATTTGTTCATGCATTGGACAGGTGCACCCTGTGTGTCAGGCACTGTGCTTAGGTCCTGCAGTCACTGTGGTGTATGAAATTGGCCCTAATGACATCTGTGTGAGGTTTATAGGTGGCTGCAACACAGCACGTCATTCTAGTTGCCAAGTTCTGATGCTATTTTTTTCACTTGAAAATATATTTAAAAATAAATAAGGGAAATAATATTAACATCTAAGTAACATCTAACAAATATTAACACCCAATAATTGTTGAAAACATCCTATGTGTCCGAAATTATTGCCAATTCTTTACATGCATTACTTTCTTTTTTAAAAAGATTTTATTTATTTATTTGACAAAGAGAGATCACAAGTAGGCAGAGAGGCAGGCAGAGAGAGGGGGGGAAGCAGGCTCCCTGCTGAGCAGAGAGCCTGATGCGGGACTCAATCCCAGAACCCTGAGATCATGACCTGAGCCGAAGGCAGAGGCTTAACCCACTAAGCCACCCAGGTGCCCACATGCATTGCTTTTAATACTCAAAATAACCCCAGGAAGTGGGCACTATTGTAACCCCCTCGCTTATAGTTGAAGCAGTTGCGGGGGAGAGAGATGAAAAGTCATTTGTCCAAGATAATGGAGCTGGCAGAGGAGGGTGAAGGTCCATAGCCAGGAAGTCTAACACCTAAATGTTCTTATCTGCATTTCTTCTAGTTATTTTGGAGTTTTAAAGAGCTTTGTAATCTTAATGCTATATGGAAAGAGGGAAGAAACAATGAGCTTATAAATGTTGGCCATTAAAAAAGAAGCACTAGTCCATCTATCAAAAAAGTAGAAAACAAACAAAAAAAAATTGTTTAATTTGCTTGCATAGTTTGCCAGACTATACTGGATGTCCTAAGGAGGTGATGGTGGGAAACGTTTCCATTAAAATATTTCCATAATCTATCTGCAACCTTAAATGTATTAGATATATTTCTAGAAATTGTATAGAATTCAATTTTTACTTGCAAAATGTTATTTTTTAAATATGCTCAGAAGTAAAATTATTTATCAGTTTAAGAGCTTTTTCATAAGTTAAAAGCTTATTCACAAGCTTTTTCATAAGTTTTCTTGGGTTTTGTACATGCTAATATCAAAATACAGTTTGTGTTTTTTACATCAGAAACACATTTGTTTTATGTGTTTCCTTCTTTGCTGATGCACCTGAATGAGCTCAAATGACTAGAACCAGTCATTAAAATTTAAAAAAAACAAACTTAGATTGTTTAGCCTGTTTATCTAATAAAAATATATGGTTTAAATATTAGATTGATATAAAAAACACTTCATATTCATTTAGTGTTTACACTTTATACAGCATTTTACACACATTATTATCTGTAGTTTTGAAGCTTTGGCTAGAGAAGCATATTAATTTTAAAAGTCTCCTCCTCCCCATCTACATTCCCAATCATATAGGGTTGGTTGGAATGAGATCCTTGCTATCTTATAGTATCCAGCAGCCAATATTTTAGGTTTGGAATATAGCTTCAAAAGGACCTCCTATGTTGCTGATAAAACCAGAGATGATAAAGTTCTATGTTCAATGTTTTATTTGTAGTAACTTTATTTAATAGCTCCTATTCATCATTTTATTCCTTATTTATAACATCCCAGTGCTTCCTTCCAGCACATATTAGCCTATGCTGAAAATGTGAAAGGCGAGATGAGATAAAACACAGGCTGACTGTCACCAGGTTGGACCACCACCAACCAGGCAGTCAAGTTGCACCTGAATGTTTATAGAGATCATCATTAGTCATGAAGTAATCTTGCATGATAAATTATTCCCCGTGGGACCTTTTGAAACACATACCCCTGCTATTGCAGAGCAGGACACCTGCTTTGGCAATATAAGGGAATGCCAAATTGAAAAATGGAAGAGAATGAGTAGGGAAGCATTTTACAGAAAACAGACCTAGTGTAATAAGCCTTTTATACTTTGAAATATAGGTCTTCAGCCTTTAATTCTTGCTTTTCCTACACTGTCATGTTAGAACCATGTCTTTAGCCCCATTTTGATTTAAGATGATTGTGGATTCTTTTTTTCCTCTTCTAAATTCAGAATATACATTTAAACTTTTTCTCATAAAACTTCTGGCAACACCTTTGTCTATATCAATAAAAGAAAAGTTACAAGAAATATATTTTATGGAATCACCACTTGTCTAACTAGTTTATTGCTACAATTATGTAAGTGGAAGTGTATTTATTCATAAAGTTATACATTATGAATAAATACACAGACATATATACACATATTCATACTTCCCCATAGGTGTGCTGTAGGTGATTGATGAGTAGACTGATTTCAACATGGTGTTATTGCAAATGGGGAGGGTACAAGTAATCCTGGTGTCCTCTTTTGACCTTTGCCTTCTGATTGCATATGGATATTACTCCATTTTCCAAGTGTGATATAGAACAGCTTTTGTAAAGTTCTTATAAAGACTGCATCATATTAATTCCCTACTAAATATCCAGAAAAACGTAGTATGCAAGGGTTCAGTAATCATGATGCATATTTAGAATAGAAATATTTTGAGCTGGCAACCTCTTCAGTATATGCCTTTTCAGCCGTATTCCTGTTATCATTTTGAGAGGAGACACACTAAATATTTGACTATTTTTTATTCAGTAGACTTCCTCATTATTCTATCAATAGGCAAGACTGACCTTTATAGGGCATTTAAGAGGACAATAAGAGGTACAAGAAAAAAAAAAATGCTCTTATTGCCAGAACTTTACTTTTGGTTTTCTGGTTTTAAGAATCAGTACTAGTAAAGAGTTAGACTAGGTATTGGCAAACGATGACTGACAGGTAAAACCAGGTCCACTTCCTATTTTGTAAATAAAGTTTTATTGGAAACAGCCACCTTTGTTCATTCACAAAGGATCTTCGGTTGCTTTGGAGTTACAATGGCAGGCTTGAGTTGCTACAACAGAAACTATACGACTCACAAAGCTGAAAATATTTACTAACTGTTCCTTCATAGGAAAGAGATAACCAACCCCTGACTTGGATATTTATCTGTTGATCCAAGTTTGCAGACAATAATGAAAATTTTCTAGCCCTTTTCTGTGTCTTAAAACTTTCAACTAAGGTCTATGCACAAACGATGATAGCTGATTAAAATTAAAAGTCAGCAACTGCATAGTTCGAGTCTGTTCCCATCAGCACATCTCAGATCTTGTTTTGGAGCTCCATCTTTTCTGATTCCTAAGAAAACTCTACCTTCTGATGAAAGCCAGGCACCCTCCTTTTAGTTTCATGAATTTAAAGAATTGATGAGGTGATAGTCATCTGATGACTCAATCATTTCAATGTGTCCTGTTTTTACATTTCAACACTTTTTGATTTACTTATTCCTTCAGTTTAGCAAATGTATAAGCTGCATTTTCTTTTTTTCACACTGCATTTTCTAATATCTGAAGCACTTTTCATTTCTGTCCAAAACCGCTGATTTTACAAAGAGGGCCCTAAGTCTTGTTGATTCTCTTTTCAACTCTGCAAAGTGTATTCTAAAATAATAGATTAATTTCATGCAGCTTTGTAATATAAATATTTCCCAGACATATTTCTGAGATCCAATAACCATACAGATGAATCTCCATAGAAGAGATATTTTCCAGCTGGATCTAACCACGGCAGGTAACACTGGAGAACACAATGCAAAGAGCAGTCACATTTAGAGCCCATGAAACTACTTAAGGACAGAAATGTTCTATAGAGAACATCAGAATAGTTCCAACGGTCCCAGTTCTAGCTCTGGTTCTGCCACTGACGAATATGTGAACTTGGGCAGGTAGTGCTTTACCTTTAGCCCATGCTACAGCAATTATCCCCTGGCTTAACTGCAAAATTCCTGCCTTGTCCTGACACACCGTCACCACCACCACCATCACCCATGAGAGCTGAACATTTTCCCTTCTATAATCTGGGGTTCTTCTGTCATGTAAAATAGACATGCTAATCTCTCTTTGTACTTCTCACAGGATGCATGTCACACTCAGGCAAAGTAATATGTTGTTGAAACATGCTGAAATGAAAGAAAACGGTTGGATAAACTACACTATATATCCTTTTACGCAGGTGTTTAGAGATAATCTTAGTTGACCAGGATTTCAGATTCTCTCTTATTCTCTGTTAGCAAAACCTTTGTGCTGACGAACTCCTCTGTTTATTTTGACCTGTTTCTGGAGAATTGAAGCCATGTGGCACTCTGTGTGCCTCACTTTGAATCCATTAGAGCTACCAGCACTGGGATCTATGGTATGCTTGCAATCCAGATTTGAAACTAAAAGATAACCTTGACATTTTATGAAGTCAATTTCATTCATTAGGCAAATTGCCACATTTGAGAACAAGCAAATTAAGCATTTTCATCTGTCTTTTGGCGTTTCTGAGTGCTGTAATCACCATGGATTGTGTCATGGATCAGATTCAAAGCCTTGTAATTGTATGTCAGTGGGCGACATGATGTGGAGCATTCTCCTGGGGCTCCTTCCCAGCCCACCTTCAGCTACACATTCTCCCTGGACATACCGTGACTTCTGATATACAATAAGGATCATTTGGAAGCATTGTTCTTTCAAGCCTCTTAGACCATATCCAATTTGGAGGATCTTGCTGTCCCCATCTTAAGCTGAAGTAATAATAATATGCAGTAAAAGTAATGAATAGTTACCTATTGTTTGTCAGAACTGTGTGGCAAAGAAACACTCCGCATGTGGACACCTTCCAGGAAACTCAAATTTGTATTATTAATCCTCGTTGTAAATTGCTACCATCTATGGAAATTGCCACGGTGCAAAATCAGAAATATATTTCCTTTGTTAAGAACCTAATTGATTCATTTAGAGCTTTCTTTTGTTAATCTACCAAATCACAGCTACTAAATATTGCATGTTATAGCCATAGATACAGTCATTATTAACATGGCAATTATTGTGAGGGATTTTCAGCCCACATTCACATATATTTTCTTTTTAATAACATGGCCCATAGTTTAGGAAATTTTCTTGCAACAGAATTTACAGTTTATCTTTAAAGGCAAAGCATTCCAAGAGAACAATATAACAAATCTTTCTCCACTATATAAGAAATGTGTGTATTTGTGTATATACATATACACATTTTATGTATAGCATAGCACATACATGTATATACACAAATTAAATATATATATGAGCACACACATTTCTTATTGTATTATACATTATACTATATTAGCATATAATATCTATTGTATATTATTATATTATTGCATTATAAATCATTTTGTGGCAAAGTACATTCTTGATAAATACCACTGATCAGTTATTTCTATCCCTAAAATGACACATATTTTCAAACTATGGAAAATTATTTCAATAATGTTGATTAAGTATAGCAATAAAGCAAAGTAAAAATACTCTCCTTTGAATACAGCTTTTCACATTAGTGATTATAAGGAGGCATCTATAAGATAAAACCTAACAACTTGTTGATAACTATGTGCTAATATGTGCATAATAATGCATGCCATACTTGGACATCTGCTTCTTACTTCTCATAACAACCCTAAGAAGCAAATACCATTACTTGCCCCATTTAGCAAAGATAAGCTAAGAGGAGCGTTTCCATAGCTTCTCGTAAGATATCTAACCTTGTCTTGGTCATCTTGGACTTGAATTCTGAAGCTCAGGTTCTAGACCCTGAGTCCTAAACCACTACATTATAATACATCTCTCTGGCAATACAATAAATTTAATATTTGTCAAATTCAAGAAACTGTTCAAGAAAATTTCAGCTTTTTTAAGACTTCTGAGTTTTAAGATGACAGCAGCATTTGTAATTTGAAATTTTTATTTTGGTCTATGCAGCATATATAAATTATGTATTTATATATGATTTGTGTGAGGAAAATATATTATTCTTCTATGGTGTATGGGTTCATCACGTGGGCTTTTTTTTTTTTTTTCTGGCTTTTGATTCTTCCAAAGAAATTGGGAGTCTCTGTAGGAGGCACAAGATAGATCTGAAGGGTGACTCTGACTAGTTCCTTAACCATGTGTTCTTACAGTATTCATTTCACATCACAGATTTAGTTTCCACACCAGAATGTGGTACTAAATCTGAGAATATATATGTTCCCTTCCCATTGTGACATTTATGATTCTTATGAAAATCTCACCACTCGTTGAATTATCAGGCATTTGAGATAATCAATCTATTATGGTACTTTGAATTATTGCTTGAGACATGTAAACAATTCAAACAAACAAATTCTTAGTTTCATGCTCACTGAGGAGCTGTTAATGTTGAACATAAAACTTGATGTATAAGTAATCTATTTCTACATGACAATAAAGACTCAAAGTGGTAGCTGTGTTCTTTTATTCAACTTTGTTGTATGAATCTCTGTGACTCTTGTGAAGGAAGTCAGTTTTCCCCAAAGTTGAGCACTAATACCATGTTGCCAGTGTATGTTTTATCGAGAAGACAACATCTCTAGCCATATACATCTTCTTGATAACTCTAGGATGCTCACTGTCTCAAATGTCACACCTGAATCACCAACATCACAAGGGGTAAAAATCTGGATATGTTTTTTTTCCCTTGATAGGGTAACTATTGACATTCACCATTTCTTTTACAAAACTAAGTTAAGTTAGAGCTTAAAACATGCTTGTGTTATATGACTTAGGCAAATACCTAGGGATGTCATTTTCTGCTTCTAAAAGGTAACATGTCAAATAAAAGACGTTTATACTCCCTCATCCCTTTCTACAAATTCTTTTTTTTCAGAAATCATATCCTCATTTTCATGCCCAATTTCTGACTCTTTTGCAAAAATATACCTTAAATCTCTCAAAGTTCTCTCTAACTTCTATATCAAGATTTAAACTTTTTACTTGCAAATTAGAATGCAAAATAGTTGAACTTAGATGGTGGTAAAAGGAAAATTCCTATTACAGCATCTGCAAATTACAAGTGAAAGTCACTTATAACTTATCCTGCAGTGCTTTTGAGAAACTTAGCTTGTTTTCTTCAGAGAAGAAAAATGCTTCATGAAAGGCCTAATAACACATTTAAATTACTGAGGATAATTTGAAAATTTAAGTTTTATGGAATTTAGATGATTACTAGAATCCCAGCAAGTAGCATAATGGACATAATTTTTATAACAGTTGAGAATTACTCTGCACATGATACACTTGCATTGATTTGAACCTACATTTAAAAACTGTACTTAACCCAAGTCACCAATCAGAAAGAATTCTTTTTTTTTTGAGAAAATACAATTAGCTTGATAAGAACTTTAAGTAGCTCATATTGTCCCATAAATTCAAATTAATTAAAATGGTACATTTATCTTTACATCAAGTCATGTAATTTTTGCATATTTTTATATTTTTTGGAAAGTATTCTGAAAGCTAATGATATAAAAATACATGTGTCTGAGTGTGTATGTATGTGTATATATGTCTACCTATATTATGTACATGCACCCATATAAAAATTTATCTGTTTGTTTGTTTGCTTTACCTCCCAGAGATTAAAATGTCTCCTGAAGTCCTGGTTCCCTTTTCTGAGAGTGGCTGGCTTCACTAAAAAGGCCAGGGGAGGCAGATTTAGTGCTTTTCATGGTATTTTCATTGATCACCTGAAAGTGCACGAATAGCAGGGGTGCAATCCTGACTTCACTCCTTAAATATTATATAATTGGAGGGGAGAGACAAGAGGCCAAGAAGGGCAGGAGGGAGGGAAAGGAGAAAAAGAAGGGAAAAGGAAGGAAAGTCTAGCAAGAAGGGTGAGTGTAAGGGGAAAGAGTGTGACAGGAATTCCCTTGTTTCCTGTGCTTAAATCAGCTTGAAACTGCTTCTACCCTTCCTAACCTCACAGCCACTCTGAATGTACAATGCCATTCACAAACCTAGAGAGAAGACAATCAGAAAGACTATCACACACATCCAATGTGGAGAAAGAGACTCTTTAGAATCCTAACTTCTAGATCACTGTGGAAGCATGTCCAATAATCTAGCCTAAAAAAAAATATATTAAGATACTGCAGGCTGACTAACTTGAATCCTTTAACTGGATTACCTAAGTCTCAGAACTATCAGGAAAAAAAGAAATTTGCTTTAGTCTTTAAGCACAAATTGAATAAAAAATAATTATGTACAATATATCTATGTTATATACATTATCTAGATTTTATTTCTTTTAAAAAAAAGGAATTTATAAACATATCAAAATTGAGATGATCAAAATATGTATTAAATGTCTAGTGCTATATACAAATTACTCCAAATTTTATAGTTTAAAACAACAAATATTTGTCATTTTATATAATTTTTGAAGTTCAAAGATTTGGAAGCAGATCTTTCGGAGGGTTCTATGCCAGGGTCTCCTATGATGTTGTATCAAAGCTGTCAGCTCTACTCCAACCATACAAAAGCTCAAGTAGGAATGGGAGGAGCCACCGCTAAGTAGTGGTTGTTGGCAATCCTTAGTTCCTCATCAAAGGGGCTGCTCATGACGTGGCAGGTAGCATCTCCCAGAAGAAATAATCCAAGAAAGGAAGAACACCAAAATGGAAGCCACAGTCTTTCATAACCTAATATCAAAAATGACATTTCAGGGGTGCCTGGGTGGCTCAGTGGGTTAAAGTCTCTGCCTTCAGCTCCGGTCATGGTCCCAGGGTCCTGGGATGGAGCCCTGCATCAGGCTCTCTGCTCTGCGGGGAGCCTGCTTCCTCCTCTCTCTCTCTGCCTGCCTCTCTGCCTGCTTGTGATCTCTGTCTGTCAAATAAATAAATAAATAATCTTTAAAAAAAGACATTTCACAATTCTGACACATCCCATTGGTCATACAGATCACTCCGATACAATGTGGGAAGGGACCACATACGGATGTGAATATCACATGAAAGCCATCTTGAAGGCTGGCTATCACACCATTCTTACACACTTGTTTGCTTCCTAAATCACATAAATACATAAATAAGTAGAACAGAATAGATTAATGAATAGATAAATTTATGAAGATATATTAATATCAAATATCCCCACATTATTTTATGATTTTATTACTGCTTTTCCAAAATGGAAACCATTATCTATCATTTAGGTGTTACTGAAATATATAAAGCAAAACCATAAAGAAAGTTCTAATAAAAGCACACTACTATGGTTTTAATACATAATGCTTTAATGCACATTGCTAATACAAAGGAACGAAGAAAAAAAGACTTTTAGGATACAGGTTAATCTGAACTCTCACACTTAAAAGTAAACAAAAAATAACCAAATAAACCCACTCCAGCATACCTGCTGCATTTATCATCACACTAAACTTTTGTTTGTTCTTTTTTTTTTTTTTTGCCTAGGCAGGTCACGATTACTTCTTAGGTGGGAGATCCTCTAAAACCCTTTTGACCCTGACCTTCCTTAACCCCCATTATGGCATTTACTGCTTCCTTTTTGGTTTTGATTATTTCAATCAACATAATCTCTAAATGCCCATTCCCTCCACTTCCTACTGCATTGTCATTCCAAAGATAGTCCTAAAGAGAAAATTTGGAACCACCTCACCCAAGTAATTCTCTGCCATTTATAAATTCTCAATTTCAAGTCAATTTCCTAAACTGCAAACCTATATTTTGAGTGGAAATCTAGAGACCTTCATTTGTATGTCCTCTGACACACCAAATCCAAGAAGTTTAAAGCAAACAACATTCTTGCAGATGATTTTCTTCCTTCAGTGAATTGCATACTAGCAATGAAGTTGAAATTCAAGTCAGAAATCTGAGAATAATCCCACTGTCACATAAGATTGTACAGTTTGTATACTACACAAACGTGTCCAATTGAGTTAACAAGCATAGGTTGAAACCTGGTTTACTCTCCGCTCTCCAGTTCCTGTGTCCTGTGTGTATGTGCTCTATCAAGCAAAGGGAAAGGACACCCTACCTTTTCATAAGGTCATCTCTTGCTTGCCAGCCCAGAGAAGTTGGACTTATGTAGAAAAAGTGCGCATGTGTGTGCGTGTGCACACACGTGTATGTTTGTGTGTATCAAAATGTCACCGAACCCTGAACTCTCCAATGTAATCTGCTTTCCTACTCTACTGATTCTAACCTTCTATACAGGTTAAATCAGTGACTACACTTCAACCCCCTGGGCTCTTTTGTTGGTTAACGTACTCATCATTCCTTGCCAAATCAGGCAACAGACTCCGTTTACCACTACATGATACCTAGACCTTTAAGCAAAAGTCCAAATTCCATAGCACATAAACACAACTCTTCAGATCTGACCTTACTTATGCATCCAGCCTTATTTTCTCTGCAGTTCCTCCTCATTTCCTAGGAACCAATCACCCTGAATTGCTAAAGGAGTCGTGACATCTCACGCATCCAAGTTTTCACATATGCTACTGTTTCTGTCTGAAATGCCTCCCCACCTATTTTGCTCCAGTGATTTTCTTTCATATTCAAATACTATTCATCAAACATCATCTCTTCTTTTCCTGTCTTCCCATCCCCTTATTTTGTTACTCCTATGTCCTCTCATAGCATCCTACAAGTTCCCAGCTCTCAGAGGACTTTTTACATTGTGTCATTATCACATATTGTGTTTCTTTCTTAACTGGTTGTAAAGTTCCCAAACATAGGAAAAATAACATCAATCCTCATGTCCCCTCACTGTAAATCATCTTTTTACTTGAGTAAAATATCTGTAATTCTCAACATTTATCATTTTCCACCAAATGTATTTGTATTTAGTATTTAGCAATTCTAGCTTCCAACTTTCCTTCAATATTAGATGACCAGAAAAGATTACAAATTAGCACAGAATAAAAATAAAGTGCACTTACTTTTAAATATCCCTTTACCAGAACGCATGTAATCATTTCAACTGATTTTTAATAATAATTCCATTTTATTCTTATAATTTCTTTCTTGCTACATGCAAGTTTAAAATTTTTCTAAAAACTTAACATCTTTCATATATACCTGGTATGTAGAATTAAAAGGTAGAAGTAACTTCTTCTAATATGGAAGTATCATTTAAATGAATTTTGCTATCTGAAGAATTTGTGTACAGAGCATTATGTACTTAGGTCTGTGGATAAACAGGTATGTGTGAACCACAACCCTAATGTCTGATTTCTTTCCTGATTCCTTCTAATGCATAACTTGGATCCTGTATTTAACTATAATGAGAGCTTTACTCTTTATAGATAATTTTCCCTAGAACTTGGCTTCATTCATGCACTATTCTGTCCATTACAACTACCAGTTGTGTGGGTCTCCTTTAAATTGTAAAAGGCACTTTCAAAATATCTAATTTAACATCCAAAACAACTCTATGATTAAGTAGCACAGATGTTATCATGCCAGATTCACATATCCTAAATTTAGTATGATAAGCACTTGGGAATTGACATCTTCTGTCATTAGAATAAGCTCCTTTTTCTGTTTTTCTCTCCTTTGTATCTTCTTGACACAGAGGCAGGCGTCTCTCACAGTGTTCCCCAGCCCAGTTGCTAAAGTTCACATTTACATTTGTAATGGGAACATTTCTGAACCTCTGCTGGCTCTTCACAGGTTGTTTATTGCATGCTGGTGACATAACCATTATCTTTTCATTCTAATCTTCCTTGTCAATGTAACATCTGAAGTGCAGGATAGAGGATTAGCAGTGCCCTGACTTAATCAGTTTATAAAAATCTCCAGAGAAAGCTACCCTCCCTTTCATACATCACAGATGTTTTGTTTTCACTTGATTAGGCAATTGATTTGGCCCCCAGTGCCTCAAAAAATGAAAGATGCTCTTACCATTTATTTTTATACTAAAGGATGGCAAGGGAGTGGGACAGGTCATAACTAGTACAGCTGGATACAGAATAAAGCATTCCGGGAAGCTGCCATGCGTTGACTTTACCAGCTGGAAAAGGGGAAAGAACAAGGCATTTGCAGACATTTTATTCTTTTCATCCCACAACCTGCTAAAGTGTGGTTGAGTGCACTGTGATTCACAACACAGCAGGACCTTCTCTACTATAATTCATGTTTTATATATAGCAGCTGTACATTGGGAAGATTACTAGGAAACCATTTGGAGAGAAGATGAGTTCAAGTTGTTTGCACAGGTGAATGAGCAGTGCAGCTGGGGTTCAGGACTTTTCTCCCCTTCCAGCCCATTACCAAATGAACCTATTAAAGGTTCATTTAAAGGAGTAGAGGTGGGACAATGTGTCTAAGCGATGTCTGGAGTGATTTAGTCCCAGAAATGTTACCAACTGCTCTCCTGTCTGAATTCTGTATTTCATCCAATGGAATCTCTGATGTAACTGTTCTGTTTGTGGCTGTCCAGCTATTAAGATAATATTTTGAAAGTTTACTTGTTGCACTACCTGATTTATTACTATATATTTTCTTCCAGCATATTCCTTAGCCCAAATAGCTGAAGATTTAAATTTTAATATAACTTTTTCTAAAAGTGCTATTCCCTGATAGGTTATTAGATGCAAAAAATAATAACAATGGTTATTAAATTCAGTGTAAAGGCTGCTGGAGGTATTTAGCTTACTAGAACTATTTGCTATTTCACATTTCACCTGATTAAACATTTTACCTGGTTTTATTTTGGGGATGTATTTTGACCTAAATTATCACCTCATTCCAAAATATCATCACAAGAGTAAGAACCTATTTTTGTGATCAAAATTTATTAGAAATAATATACTGTGTGCATATCTGTTAGAGTAGTAAATTGTTGCAAATTTAACTCTGTATAACATTTTCATGGACTTAAATTAAGCATTTCACCAATGAGAGGTTCTTTTGTCTGTTTATTATTTGAACATTTGCATGTTAAGGAATAGGGTCATTTGTCATTATGTTGTTGTGTGGAATGTGAGTCTCCATGATGGGGTGGAACATACCCTTCTCAAAAAAGGAACCTGGCAGTATGTTAGCTCAGTCCCTCTCCATTCATATAGCACTGTTTGTGATAGCTAAACTGGAATCACAGCATCAGCTATGAAAATTGTAAAAGGACAATCACCTCAGAGCCTATGCTTGTTATTAAAAACAAACAAACAAAACAAAACAAAACAAACAAAAAAAAACACACACACACACACAGGATATTCAGAGCAGAGTTGTAAAGAGATAAAATATAATCAACAACACATTTCCCATTTATATGCTTCTGAAATACAACATGAGAGCAAATTATTTTTATAAAATTCTAAAAGCACTTGTTTTATACTGGTGTCTAGAAGGAATTCAGCATTTCTGTACGGCTTCTTTTTTTTTAATCTAAGTGAAACATGAACATTTAACAAGTATATGAAAGCTGAGGTGTTCTGGAAATATGGATGAGTCAGATAAGTTGGTGTTTATGATCAGCAGTGGGCACACAGATAGCCATGGAAATGAATAATCCTTTCAATCCTTCTTAGAATACACTTTTAAAGCCAAAATGTAATCACTGTGTAATGAGTTATATATATCCTCTGATAAAAAAAAGTACGTGGACAAGAATGAATAATTCTAAGGGACACCCCTTAAACTGTTCTTTACAGATAATTGGGTTCATGAGATTAAGAATGTCCTCTGAAGATTAGCCAAGAGACCTGACTGGAGAAGACTGTAACATGTGAAAAGCCCGTTTAGGCCATATGGTGACCGAGTACTACAGTCTCTAGGGAGCCATGTCAGACTTTGGCACAATCTGTCACCAGTTCCCACAGGTGAAAGCTGATTCCAGAGGAGTCTAACACCAGAAGTCTTCTGGAAGACAGTATCAGGATTACAAGGAGACAACTACCCTGCTGCGTTGCAGTCACATGTTTCTCTACACATTTGTGTTTAGCATACCATACATCTAGTGCTCTCTTCATCTAAAATCATCAATGACATCAATGCTAAGAACACCCACTCTAAACTCCGTGAGTTTCAAATTTGTCCTGTGATGCCATGGAGAACATTGCAAGTCCATAAAATATTATATTTGCTTCAATTTATACATCTTTCTCTTTATATACCCTAAATTTTTTAAAAGCTAAGTTGTATAGCTATAAAGGAGGAATCACTCAATAACTGATCACTCATTATTATTATGCTCTTTGATGTTGGCTTTGTAGCTGAAAAAGAAGCAAAATCTTGTTCCTCCAATGCTTAAACTTCTGAGATTTCAAAATAAGTTAATATTAGCAACAACAATAGCTGTAAAATATGTACAGTTGGCAACTTTTTATTTTGCCAAGTATTCATGTTTAAATGTATTATGTTTAAAAGTATTCATGTTTAAACTGTCTTGTAATGATCATTTTAATAAAGGATCATTCTCTAATTTTAAAGCTAAAATTGGAAAAACATGCTCTTAAAGTACTGCCCTCTTTATTGAGTAAATTAGTCATAATGAATTTGACAAGTGGCTTCATATATTTTTAAGGGGGTTGAAGTTATTTACTTCAGATATTTACTCTTCTGTTAGTGTTTCTTTACATAATGTCTTTTAATATATATGCATTAGGAAAATCAAGAAATATTTGCTATATAATATTGACCATATTTAAGTTCTGAAGACTAAAAATTTGTTATTATTAAAGAAATTGCTATTATTAAGTATGTCTTGGGTTATTTTTGTAGTTCAGTATTTTAACATGACACCTTAAGCATACTCTCCCATAGATAATCAACAAACAATATTAATTAGTTTAATTGAGGAGACCTTTCCTTTTTAATCAAAAGAGCAACAATTATGGTTGTATGCATATCTATCTACCTACCTATCTATTGATCTATCTACCATCTATCCATTTATCCATTCATCCATATATTTTACTAGACTCAGTAAAAAATACTTTGTTCAACAGTCATCTTTATGAAATACTTTTTCTTCTCATTCTGTAAACTGCAGATACATAAGAAAATGTGCCTTCTCATTGGTTTACATTGTCATTTACACATGATCATGGATGGGTGAGGTGATAGAAATGCCACCATCTAAATATGATCTTACAAAGAATTTAGAATATGAAAGTCAAAACTTACATTCAAATCTTGGTTTGCATCTGTGCATATTTTACTACTCTAGGTTTCTTCAGATCTTCAGGACCTCTACTGAGTAAAGGAGGGTAGATATTCTAGGAGGAAGACCTGGCATAACCAAGGCAGAATTGGAGAGCCCTCAGGGCAACAGGCTGAACCAGACAGTATGGCAGTCATCTGTATTTCAATATTTTATTAAATCATGGCAAAATATCTTATGTAGGGATCCTTGGGAAACAGAATCTAAGACAGAGATTAATGTACAGGATATGCATTGGGAGCACCCACTGGAGCAATACCTATAAGAAAGTGAATAGAATAGGATTAGACAAAGGGATGAATTGAACTGTAAAGTAGTTCCCAAAAGGTGTTGGCAGATCCCATAGGAAACCTTGAAGCTGGGATGGCCCTTTGAAATTGTCCACAACTGAAGCAAGGGGGCCAAGCTCTTATACCCCACATTGGCATTTATTGGATGCAGGTTGCTCTGGGAAAAGAAGTATGACCATGGAAGGTAGGATTCTTCAACCAAGGGTAAATTCTCAGAAACAGATTTAGGTGAGATGCAAAACTGCCAACACTTCCATCAGCTGGGAGAATGAGTCCTCAGACCATAACAAAAGATTTGGACATCAAACTATGACATTTATTACATTGCACTAATGTTTACTTGCCAGATATCTGCTCTATCCCTATCCTGTTTTTCTCCCCAGTGCACTTACATCATCTAACATAGTATGTATTTTATTTATATATTTTGTTTATTCTATGTCTCCTTGCTTATACTGGATTCCCCAAAAAGAAGAACATGAGGCAGAAGCTTATTTGCTTTCTTAAAGAATGCAACGCCTAGCAACAAGAGTCAGGTTAAAGGGAGATCAGACTGAGAAGTGAGGGACAGCCAACACTGGGTGATTTAGCAAACCAGGAACCACCTGACATCAAGCAAACTGCTCAATCTCTTGAGACCATCTTGCGGAAGACCACGTAGACGGAAGCTTCTCAGATCAGCCCACCCTAGAAAAGGAGAGAGAAGATTTTCTCTGCTGGCTTTCTCCTCCCATTGATCAAAAACATATCCCACAGAACACTGATTTTTCTGTACTACTGAGTTAAGATGCATAGGTACATATGAGCCTGCATTTGGAATGCCACATTTAGCATTAGATATTCTCAGATGCAAACACAAAATAAAACTAATGTGGATAGAAAAGTATTTACTTAACCTTTGCTTATAACTGCAAAGATTAGAAATGACCCAATTGCCCATTGGTTAGAGTAGATTAAATAAACCACTTAAGGCCATATTATGCACTACTGTGTATCCATTAAAAAGAGTGGTAATATTTTTATATACTATATAAAATAAGCTTTAAGAGCTATCATTAAGTTTAAAAGGAAAAAAAACAACAACCAAGAAACAAAATATATAAATTTAAGAAAAATGTATTTTAGTAGAATTAACATTTTATTAAAAGCTTTTTTTAAATTTAATTTAATTTTTTCTCAGTGTTCCAAAATTCATCATTTGTGCACCACACCCAGTGCTCCATGCAATACGTGCCCTCCACAATACCCACCACCAGGCTCACCCCCCACCACTCCTCCCTCCAAAACCCTCAGTTTGTCTATCAGAGTCCACAGTCTCTCATGGTTTGTCTGCCCGTCCGATTTCCCTCAACTCACTTCTCCTCTCCATCTCTCAATGTCTTCCGTGTTATTCCTTATGCTCCATAAGGAAGTGAAATAAGTCAAGCAGAGAGAGATTATTATCATATGGTTTCACTTACTTGTGAAGCATAAGAAAAATGTATTTTCTTGATACCTAAGAGCTAGGGTTCCAAACATGATCTGGGTCCTATCAGCGAGATGTACTCATCTAGACCTTTGTTAAGAACAAGTCCACATAGAGAAAGAAACAATCTTATGAAATGTGAACATAGCCTGAAACTTCCTAGGGAAAGTGAGGCAGAATGTAAGGCCTTCGTGTTGTAATGTGAATCCAGGCAGAGGCACTCTGGCTCTTGCATCAACCACAGATAATGCTTAATAACTGGCTGCTAGACCTTTCTCTTGTAGTTCTGGTTCTAGATGAGCTATGGCTTTCAGAATATTCTTGGAATTTCAATCTCAAGTCTTTTCTTCAGACATCCCAATATTTCTGTGAATTATTTATACTTTTTAGTAAGGATCTTTTTCTTTATGCTATGTAGCTAGATTTTACTGCCTGTAACTAATCATGCTGACATATAGAATATGCCACCAGGTTTGTATGAAAAAAAATTTTTAAGATTTTATTTATTTGAGAGAGAAAGACAGAGAATGAGCGTGGGAAAGGAGGCAGAGGGAAAAGGAGAAGCAGACTCCCTGCTGAGCAGGACCAGACATGGGGCTTGATCCCAGGTCCCTGAGATCATGACCTGAGCTGAAGGCAGATACCTAACTGACTAAGCCACCCAGACACCCCAGAAAAAATATTTTTAAAGTATATATAAATACGTTTTATTATACATACATAAAATATCTCTTGAGGATACATAAGAACTAATAACATTTGTTGAGTCTAGGGAGGGAAACTGGAGATTTTAGAAACAAGGGTAAAAGAGAGATACCTCATAATATTTGTGCTCTTTTAAATTATGAACCATAAGAAAATATTATTTTTCAAAAATAAATCATCAGGGGGCGCCTGGGTGGCTCAGTGGGTTAAAGCCTCTGCCTTCAACTCCGGTCATGATCCCAGAGTCCTGGGATCTAGCCCCGCATCGGGCTCTATGCTCAGCAGGGAGCCTGCTTCCTCCTCTATCTCTCTCTGCCTGCCTCTCTGCCTACTGTGATCTCTGTCTGTCAAATAAATAAAATCTTTAAAAAAAAAAATCATCAGTGCAAATTCTACAAACACGGATGGAACATAAATATATGCTTCTTATAAACCTTTGGTTGTAGAACTACTACATTTCATCAGTAGTGTTTATTGAATTCTTACTACATGTCAGGGACCTGCAAGAAACAGAGTGGAGAATAAAACAGGTCAGTTTCCTGAATATATGTAGACAGATGAAATTGTAGACAAGAGAATCATAAAAGTTACATGAACATCCTTAGTGTCATTTGCACAGAAGAACAAGATCATCATTATATTGATTAACCTAACCATTTTTATTCATTACCAAAATTGTATGTATTATATATAATTTTATTTATATAATAACAGTAAGATAATAAATATAATAACCTTACATATTTTTATACCTATCTAATAAGTAATATCTTAATTATTTGAAGGGACTAATAAAGCCTTCAAATATGTTTGATTTTTAAGTAAAAATAAGATCTTGTATGATCTCAGTCAATTAAATATCTGAAGAAATATTTTGGTGGATCCTTTTTTCTTCTTATTAAATGGTACCCAGGTAGATGACTTCATGGTCACTAACGAGTCAGACGATAGTCATGATTTTAAGTCTTTCAAATTTTCTCATCATCTAGGAAGAAAAGTCTCCCAGCCCTTTCAAAAATTACAAATGTCTTTGTTAATTATTCAGAGTGTCAAAGATAATCATGGAAAACACATTAAATCATTTGAAGATGGTACATTAAAAAATGCCCCCTGAGTAGATGTTCTCTTTAAGCTAACTCTAGTTGACTAATCAAAACTGAAAGCCTTTTTTTTTCCTGCTTTGAGCCAAGAAGCTGAGTAAACATCAGGTTTCTCACATATTATATAAGTTTAGAAAATAATTGCATGTTAATCTCTCTGGTTCTGAAACTGAATATGTTCAAATATATGAATAATTATCATTATTATTTTTGTAGACCTTGGAACAATCTCATTTAGTTAAAGGAGGCAAGAGCATGTGGGTTTTGAGATTGGACTCCAAACTCTGGAATAAGTGGCAATTGGTCTATTTATTAGCTCTGTGGTTTTCAGCAAGTCAATCTCTCTACATCTTCTTTTTTCACCTCTAACATGGGGATGATAATAGTACCTACCACAGAATGTTGTGTTAGGATTATATAGAATAATTTATATAAAGTACTTCTCCTAGTGCCTACTAATAGGCATAGATAGATTAGCTATTTCAAAAATAATTAATAATTGAGAATCTCCTTTTTAAATTGTGTCTGGCTAAACAGTAGTCTCTCCCTCCTTTCCAGAATACACGCAAAAGAGGATATAAAAGTTATAACTACTTAAAACTTTGGAAAAAATGTTTACATTTTTTTTCTAGATATATCTAGAAGAGTTTCCTATTAACAAGACGTGAATTGAGACTCTCAATCTGTAGCTGATACTTGTTTAATTTTGTCTGTCTTTCTTTGAAAATGAAGAAAACCGATGTTCCTTAAAGAAGATAGGGTAAGTCCTGCTAATGAGGCAGCAAAGTAGAAAAGAGTTGTCTTTTAACTCTCTTAGGTCTGTTTTGGAAGTCCCTCTAAATATATTCAGTCACTCCCGAACACAGTAATGCCAGGGTAGAGAATAGAGGAAAGGAAAAAAAAAAAAAAAAAAAAAAGAATGTACCATCAGTGTCCTCCTAAATATGGGGAGATATTGGTCAAATAAGTAGTGTTAGTCAAGAAAGATGTATAGGAAAATCCCTTGTGGAAGTATTTGCTTAAGATTGCAGTTATATATATGTTGTATGGCTCGATTTAACAAATGCTACCTAAATAAGAAGGGAGCCCAGAGTTAGAAGACATTAAAGATGCATTCTCAGAATGTCATGAGTTGGGCTAACAGGGAGCCCTTTACTCTTCCTCTTCGAAAACATTCATTCTTATGAGTACTATGACAGAGAAAGCTCTTATTTCCAAAACCATTTTGGTTTTTTCTTTTTATTTTTTTTTTTTACTTCTTCTCCAGTAATAGAACTCTGATATTTATCTAGACAATTAATAAAGATGATATTTGTCTGTCTTCCATGCAGCAATGTATGAATAAGTTTGGGTCAATAAGATGTACACGAAAGTGTCATTTGGCCACTTCTATGAGCGTTTCTTATGAAATTACCAGTGTATGGGGGCACCTGGCTCATTCAGTGAGAGGAGCATGCAATCTTGGGGTTGTGAGTCGAGCCCCACATTGGGTGTAGAGTTTCCTTAAAGAATAAACCCTTTAAAAAATAAATAAAAATAAAAATAAAATTTTTGGTGTATGCCTTGTCCACATTTTTTTTAGATTCTGTATCCCTTTCTCCGTCCTATGGACTAACACTGAAAATGGTAACTGGAGCAGTAACTACTATCTTGTGCCAGAAGTGGTGAATAAGAGGAAACAAGTGTCTCTTGGAAGAGAATTATTGTGCTATACCAAGACCACTCACTCCAAATGTTAACAGGAAAGTGAATCATTATCTTGTTTAAGACAATATTATTTCTCATCTCGGTTGTTCCCAGTCAAGATAATCTTAATTTAGAAAAATCTAAAGTAGAAATTAAAGGAAAGGGATCAACATTCTGAAGACTTAAAGAATATCATACTACCAAAAAAAAAAGAATTATAACAATATAAAACAACATGCAAGAGGTTGTGAATCAATAAATCTAAACAAGAACAGGACCTGAAAATCTAGTGGGAAAACAAGGCTGAGATGAAAATGGAAAGGAAGATGTCATTTCTACCAAAACGGCAGGCTGTATAAATTATTAAAATCCTTTTTAAATATATGAAATTATCAAGGGCAGGAAATCAAAATAGGGCATGACAATCAAAATGGCAACCTGAAACTGGGGGAACCTACCACCCTGGGTTTAAATACCACATAGGGGAATGAGAGAAGGCCTAGAGCCCTGATGAGGTGGAAAAGAGGCAATTGCAAAAGGACATAAACTTCAAAGGGCTGAAAGCTCAATGGAAAAATGGGCTAGAAAAATTCTACTGGGAGTCCATTAGGATATAAGTAGCTTAAAAAAAGACTCCATATTTTTAATGGTATTGCATACTAATAGAACTTTTTTAGAAGTAATACATCTTTGATACAAAAAAATATCAAAATAAAATATTTATGAGGAATAGAATTTCCTTCATTTTTCTTTGGTTTTCTTTTTATATTTGAGTAAAATTTTTCTGTGCTTTATTTTAAGAGCATCTGTAATATGACCGAATTTTTATAAAATTATTTTTGCTGCCTATATATGAAATTTGATTACCCCATTGATCTTCATTTTTGCATATGTGTCTACATATAAGAATTAATATTTATTCATTATTGCTATTATTATTAGTTATTATATTAGCTATTATATTAATATATGTATATAAGTAAGGAGACCTAATGTTAAAATTGGTTTTTCCTGTGTGACTAATGTGAATTAGGTTGATTGTTATATTCTTTAATTTTTGTGTATTATTAGATTTTAATAATTAGATTATATTAGATTTAATATTATATTATAATTAGATTTAATAATTAGATAATAATAATTAGATTTTAATAATGTCCTTCAATAAAACAGAAGAAAACAAAAGTACAAAAAGATACCAAAGTTCAATCTTGAAATAGTTGGCGAATTTGGAAAGAAAACTCAAACATAAAGAAGAAAGTTTAGATATACAAGTAGTATAATTCAACAGAAGAAGAGAACAAACTTCAATTCTATATGGTGATATCATGCATAGTACTGTGCAAAGAAATTAAGTGGAGGGCGCGTAGCTCTCCACTAGAAAACAAGAGCTGCCATAGCAACAGTCACAGGAGCGGGAGGCACAGGGATCTTTTTGTATTAGGACACTGGAGCCTGTTCGATATAATAAGAGATGGAGTAAACACAGAAGGCATCTACAAGGCCTTGCAACATACTAGGAAAATGGAGTGGAGCAGAAAACTAGTTTAGCGAGAGGATGATTGCACCTCTCTAGTATGGTTGGACTGGTGATGCTGGTGAAGAAATAGGTGCATGTATGCACAATCTATAACTTTCGGTCACCCTGAAAAGCTGGTTAGGGCACTGGTGTTCTGGTTAAAGAAAACTTCAATATTAATACCTTGGAAATGCTCTGGCCAATAATGAATTAAAATTTCACAAAGAAATTATAAATCCAATCCTCATGCAGATACTATATTAGAATATGTTTTCTTTGACTCCAACATATACATAGATAGGGAATATTAAGAGTAGTATATTGAATACGTGTTTTAATATTAATATTATAAGAGGGGATATGAAAAAGCAAACACTGATAAAATGCAACACTTGAAATTGAAGGGGCGCCTGGGAGGCTCAGTGGGTTAAAGCCACTGCCTTCGGCTCAGGTCATGATCCCAGGGTCCTGGGATCGAGCCCCACATCGGGCTCCCTGCTCAGCAGGGAGCGGGCTTCCTCCTCTCTCTCTGCCTGCCTCTCTGCCTACTTCTGATCTCTGCCTGTCAAATAAATAAATAAAATCTTAAAAAAAAAAAATTCAACACTTGGCCAGACTCTTTAAACTACATTTTTAACTTCTATCTGACTGATGAGAATGGCTACCATTTCTCAAATAAATAGCATATTAAACTGATAACTCAAGGAATCAAGCAGAAAGAATCTCATTTGTTGACTCATAGATTTTTGTTATACTAAAAATATTTACTAGGTTTTTTTCCTCAAATAATCACTGTAATACTGTGTTAAAGACTTCTTTTGAATTTATTTGTTCAAGCTCTTTACCATATAACAATTATACATCACAAAGATAAATAATAAATATCAAGTTCTCTGAATATTTAGATGATAGAATATTTAAAGTCTATACAATAATTTTTCTAATTGTAATTTTAAAAATTACTTTTTTCCTTTTTACAATTTGTCTGGTTTTAACAGCCAGTTTTTGGAATGCAGCAAGTTTGAAGTGGGAAGGAACAAACCTGTTTCTCTTGTTCTGGTGCCTTCATAAATGGGATTAGGACTATAGAGTCTGGTGCTCAGACTGTGCATTCTCCAAGTTTTAATTTATGAAATGTTTGAACACACTCAGAAAGAATTATGAGAGCAGAACACATAAATACATAAATAAACAGAAAACAAGCAA